>NW_021703777.1:110933266-110971380 GCF_005190385.1 Monodon monoceros
ATATATATATATATATATATATATATATATATATATATATATATATACTAATGTATATATAACAGGGCTTAAGGCATAGCATATTTGGAAAACACTGATCTGGATCTTTAAGGATAAATAAGATTTCAAATAGGCTAAGAAGAGGGCAACTGTGGCACGATTTTACCTCTCTCTTTTGTTTAATCACTTACTTTCCACTATATTCCCCTCTATTTTCTGCTATGCCTTCACCCACCTCTTCAAGTGTTTGTCTGTATCTTGAAAATATGCTCTCTTTGAACCTGCTACTTTTAAAATTACCACACTATTTCTCTCCTGCTTTTCTTTCAAGGCCAAAGCCCTCACACAGGTTACACACACTCTTTTTATTTTTATACTCCACTTACCCTTTTAATAACTTCTGCAGAATCAAAACTATTTGAGTTTTGGGAGGGGGATAAAATGATGACTTTCTTCTTAAAATAGTTACTTTAAAGCACTATAAAAATTGTAATAATAACTAGAACTGTCTGAAAAGAATGTTTCTTTGCAGGCGAATGTTGTTAAATTAAGTAATATGCCTCAAATTGCTGCAGACATATTTTTGAATGCCTCACCCAGAACATATATCTCATAAACCAATAGCATACTGTGGGGTTGGGGTGATGGAGAAATGATTTCTGTTTACCCTCAGTGCAGTGTTCCGTCCCATTAACAGCTTTACTTCTAAATATGCATGACATTTCCTTTAAAAAAAATCTTCTGTTTAATGTTTCAAATGCACAGACCAGTCCTGACCTAGTGAATTAATTCCCTAATATTGAATCATTCTGGCCAAACATGAGTCAGAGTAATAAAGTTCCCCAAGACACTTAGCTGTTAGAACATCAGGGACATATGTGAACCTGTGAACAATTTCACAGTCTCAAGGGAGACAGAATATTTAACTTTTATGAAAGGCCAGAGTAAGAGAGAAACAGCATTTCATTTGTTTCATATCTTTTTTAAAAAATTGAAGTATAGTTGATGTACAATACTATATATGTTACAGATGTACAATATAGTGATTCACAATTTTTATGTCTCATGTTTTATCTTTTATGAATTTCAACATTTATTAGAGGAGCCTCAGTTTGCTATCTTTTTTTATTTATATAGGTACAACGATCAGGTATAGCATTTAAACACAAATTTTACAGACACTCGCTAATGTTTCACTTTCTATTTATTTAGCTTGATCTTTTTAGACCATTTGGCAACTACAATCAACATAGGATTAACTGTTTCATCAGAATGTTGTATGTGGTTGCATAGTACCAAATAGTATTTTGTTTCTGAAAAATGGAGGACAAATATGAAGCCAAATAGCGTGGCTTAAAGTCAGAATATTCTCCACTTTGAATTTTGATTAATGCCTATTTTGGTTAATGTTACTATGATCTACCAATCACCCGAATAGAACTTTTCTGAAAACCGTCTAGTTCCTCCTCTACTTCAAGCTATGTTCATTCAGGTATTAAGTAATGTCCATTCTATCACTAACTGTCTCTTAAATTTTTGTTCTCTTTTCCTCTCTTACTATTTGACTTATCAACTTCTCATTTCTCATCTGAACAACTGATTCTCCTGCTGTAGAATTAGAGAAATAATAATGAGTCATTTGAAGTATAGTAGGCATTTTATAAATTCTACAAAGGAGAACAAATTCTAAATGTTAGTTCCCAATAACTGTTCTACAACATGTTAACTACAACTTAGTTATTGAATAGCAATTTCCTCCTACTCTTTTCTCTCTACTGGGATATTGAAATGGTATTTGATGACAAGAGAAAACCTTGAAAGTCTGACACCTGAAAAGCCTTTTCCGCTGTATAGGCATTGTGGTTTCATTATTATTTTCCACGTACCTCCATGTCCCCTCCTTTGGGTGTTAAAGTCTTGCATGCCCCCTCCACTGTAGTATTACAATACCTCAAGATTATTACTGAATTGTCTCATCTTTAAAAGCTATTATCGATTCTTTAAAAGCATCAAAACGAACATCATAATTTGTAAAAAAAAAAAAATATGCTGTAATCAAAGCATTTTCTTTAAGAAATGTGTTTAAGAGATTGGTGGCTTTTTGTTGCTGCTCCTTCTGTGTCATTATTTTTATACACTGATGCCTGTATTCTATATTCTTGAGAGAGATTATTGAAAAGGTACTCATTTGTAGCATTCAGTCAGTAATTCATCTTCCTTGACATGTTGGAAAATTACTCCCAGAGTAGATTAAATAGGCCTGAGTATCTCAAACAATGACCCAGGAGCCCTGGAGACTGGGCAGAGGGGCCCTGAGCCTACCTTAGAAGGAAGGGGTTGAGGGTGGGAACCCCTGCCAGCAGCTCTGCTTTATATGTTTTGTATACTGGGCTATTCCATCAAAGAAATTCACTTGAATAAAAAGTTCCACAGTTAAAAAAAAAAATGGAGTTTGTAAATCACAGAACAAGTTTTAAGTCCAACAAGGAAATAAACAAATTTACCTATGGCAGGCAAACATGTGTGAACTGGCCAGCTCCTTGAGGTCAAAAATAAGTAATGGAGAAAGAGACAGCAGTGTGGTTCCTGTGTAGACAGCCAGGGATGTGATACTAAAATCTTGCTTCAGAGACCAGGGGAAGGCCTTCAGCACTTGGGAAGTGAAACAACACTTATGTGACAAGAGAATGTGGCTTGACTACAGTTTCACACAAAGATTTAAAACTAAGAGACTTACAGGAGGGATCTGAAATTGCAAAAGATTCTTTTAGATTCAGCATTCTTTAAGAAATAAATCATTGAAAAATATCTTTTGCATCAGTAAGAGATTTTTTGCAGTGCTTGTCCTTAAAATCCAAGAAAAGGAAAATGTGGGTTTGCTGTTACATCAGACAAGGTTGGACCTTTTGATCTCAATAAGAGGGTAACTAAGGTGAATGAATGGAAACAAACATTCCTCTCAATAAACCTTTTCTCAGGGTCTGCACAGCTGTTGACTGACTCTTTGGTCCAGAAAACAACAGCAGTAATACAACTTATTCAGGGCGGTTCATAAGCTATTTAGGAAGTGCTTTACTAACTTGAAGAACAAAAAGAAGAGATCACCAAAGGGGGACTTTTTTAAAAAAATGCCTGTTTTTCTAAAAATAAAAGCAGATATTCTATTTTTAGTCATTTTAAACTGAGAAACAAAATGGGTGTACCTTAAATTAAAAACAATGTAATATAAGAAGTAAAGCATTAATATCATAACTCTAAAATTACAGGTGCAGGGCCAACCACAAAGCACTGTCCAGACTCTTTGGCACTGACATTAATCCAAGAGAAAGGGAGATATGTGTAGGTGTGTGCATGTTTGTTTGCAGACACTTGGTATTTGATCTGTCTGAAGGAGCAGCATTTTCAGCATGATGGAAATAGAGAGAAATGTTGAGTTCATACTTTGGCTCTTCTTGCTGGTTTCTTTTTTCATCAACCATCTAAGAAACTCTGGATGTGCAGAGTTTGTGCCTGTAAATCCAATCCGGTAAAGTGATGGGAATGGTGAATTCACCCAGTCAATGCCATCCTGGGACAGCCTTGGGGCCCATGGACAGCCATCCTTGCCCTAAAAAGCCTCTTCCTCCACATTTACCTATGCTGCTTTGTCTTTGTTTTTAAATATTAGTAAGTGGCTGAGCCAGAATCAAATGCTCAAATGCAGATCTTCTGACCCCCATCTACTACTCTTTCCCCAAACTATACTGTGAAATGAAATATATATATATTATATATATAATGAAAAAAAATATTACTGCAATCCTTCAAACCTCAGGGAGTCAGGCAAAGGAGAATGGAGAAGCAAAGGCTATTTTTCATTGATGGGCTTTGAAGTGTACAATGTAATTGTCAAAGAAGTTCCCATAATTTGTGATCAGTAGTAACTTTACCTGTTTGAGTGAGCACTTTTATTTTATTTTTTTGGTTTGTTTTTGTTTTTTTTGCTAATAGCAGAATGAATGACCTTGAAGTTGTACTTGATTCCTCTTTTTCTTTCCAACCATCCAACCCATTTGTAGTCCATCCAAAAATTCTGTCTGCTCTACCTGTGGAATGTACTTAGAATTGACCCCTCTCCATCACTGCTCTCCACACCCCATCACTTCTCACACAGGTTAGTGCGATGGTCTCTTTACTAGGTCTTCCTGCTGCAAAGCTTACCTCCAGGATCTATCCTCAATTATCTGCCAAAGCAATTCTGTTAACACCAAAGTTGGGTCGTGTCACCCCTCCACTCCAAGCCTTCCAATGGCTCCCATTTCACTCGGAGTGGAAGTCAAGATTCCCTGCCTTGGCCTTCATTGCACTACAGGATCTGGCTCCCTTAACCGCCTTGACCTCACCTCCTCCTACTCTCCCCTACCCCCTCTCTGATCTAGCCTAGCTGGACTGGCCTCTTGATGGTACTTGAACACACCAGGGGTGCCCCTGTCACAGGGCCTGTGTGGTTACTGTCTGCCTGGAGCAGCAACATACGAGACTCCCTCCTTCACCTCCTTTCTTAGTGAAGCCTTCCCTGACCTCCATAATACTGCTCTCTTCACCCTTAACCCTTAACCTCTTAATTCCCATCCTGTTTCCTGCTATGTTTTCCTTCTCAGGGCATATTGCCCTCTAGCACACTATATATTTTATTTATTTGTGTCTCCTTGCACTAGAATAAATCCCACGAGAACAGGGATTTTTGGAGGTTGTGTCAACTGATATGTTTCCCAGTGCCTAGAACAGTTTCTGGCAGAGTAGGTGCTCAGTTTTGAATGAATGAATGAATAATGAATGAATTTCAAGGAAACAAAAACAAGAAGCCCAATTAAATCAAGGGTCATTACCTCATGAACCATCAAATGGTAATGGGAAGCTTCATGAAGGCTTACACTGAGTTTGACAAATTAGTCAATGCATAGTTTTCTTCCCTATAGAACATCTAAGGATATGCATTTAACTTTGGGAATCTCCTTTACAAGAATGAGAAAGAGTAACATTTACCTACCTCACAGATTTGTGGTGAGGATTAAGTGACAATATAAACATTTGCCTCAACAAAACTCTAAATTACTTATGTTTTTTGTTTTGTTATTTTGACATCTGAGATCATTCAGAGCCGTATCAGAAAACAGACCTGAAAAGTTCTATTGTTGGAACCAAATCACTAAATTATTCTAGCAATTCTCAGACTACTGATCCAAATGGCCCAATTTTCTTTTAAAGGCAAACAATTACAATGAATTCCTCAGCTAATTCAGACTACGTACAACACTATAGAAAATTAGGATATACATGTATTCATCAGAAGACTGATGCAAATTAGATCAAATCCATAGTTTAATTTAAACAAGACCCTGAAATAAACGTCCACTTTCTTCAAGTTGTCATTGTAGTAGAAAGGTTCTAAAAGAAAAGAGTAGTGTGCCAAAATGTCTATCTCCTAGCATCTTTAATTTTAGGATTTAGTCCTTAGAAATTCAGTTGCTTTTTGCTCTTGAGTCAACTGCTTTGCCCAAAATAGGAATCTTTTTATCGTTCATTCTATGGGAGAGCAGAAACACATTAATAGAGAAGGTGTCTCTTCAAAAGTTAGACCTTTGAGACCTGAAACAAGCTTTCAATTGTAGAACATAGGAGGAAAAACACAACTGCACTTGAAGCTTGGATAGTACTTAATTAAATAGTCATATGCATAGAGTAGGTGTTAAATAAATGGTGAAAAAAAGAGAGATAAAGATGGTAATAAATAGTCTTGGAACATTAAAGGCTAAAAGTGTATTGCAGTGTTAATCAGTGTGGTTTCTGACGAGCAACTTCACTATCACCAAGCAGCTTGTTAGTGATCTGGCATCTCAGGCCTCACCCTAGGCCTTCTGAAACAAATTTCTGGGGAAGAGCCCAGAGGAATAAATGCTCTAACAAATTCTCCAGGTGGTTGATAATTTTATTAATAATTTAAGTATTCTTACAAATTCTAAAAGGTAAACTAATAACATTATCCTTAATTTATATGTGAAACAAATGAAGAGCAAGAACAGATTCCAGTTTTCCCAAATTGAATGGGAAAGCCAGTTTGAAATGAGTTTCTGGTTCTTAGAATAACTATATTTAGGTTTTTGTTGTTTTACTTAAATAAGATATTCATTTATTTCTACTCTAAAGATAAGCTATGCAGCTATACCTAACCCCTCCTGTCAACCATCTGAATAATGTAGTGGAAAATCATAATTTTGGGGGTTGGAATTCTAGTCTTATTACTTACTATGGGATTTTGGCCAAGACACTTTACTTCTGTGAGCTTGATTTCTTCTTATGTAAAATGTGGATATTAATAATTATCCCCAAGTTATGAGGCTTAGAGAATATATTGAGAGAGATATATATAATACATATATAGATAGATTAGAGAAAATATATTAGAGAATAGTATACGTATACAAAATATATTCCTTAAGTGTCACATAAATGGTACATCTCCACTCCCAATATTTTGTCTTCAACTAAATGCTTTAGCTAGAAAATGTACAATTAAATTAATTTTATAGCATTACAAAGACAACCAAACAAGGATCAAAGAAAAAACTGATTTCAAGTATTTGAGCTTATATTTTTAAGTGTGTTAAAAAATCTAAACTAAATTAAACTTTAATTTGATGAGTATGAATTATTCAGTTTACATACCTTTATTATACATTTATTATGGCCTTATCTTATGCAAGAACCTGATGTGTTCAAAGGATATAACACTGTCTTTAACCTCATGATGTTCAATCTCAAAGATAATTTTTAAGTCTAATAAAACAATTAAAAAATTCTTGAGCTCTTCAGATTCAAGAATATGGCACAATCTTTTTATAAATTTGTAATAAATTACAGATTTATTAAAAATCTTAAAATTAATGATCATTTATGGTATACATTTATAGTGTAATATATTATATTATAATATAGTATATGTTTAGTATATTATAATATAGTATAATATATGTTTAGTATACATTATGGCATACATAATACAATTAATATAGCATCATATTATACTATCAAAATTATACTATAGATTGATAATTATAGTATAGACTAATATAGTATAAATTAATAATCAGAGCGGAGCTCGCAAGTACAGATAACTCATGAATTTTTGCTAGATAGGAGAGCAGAGAAATTGGGTCAATTAACTTTTTTGCTTTGCTTTTGTTTGTAGACAGAATGAACTTAAATTCATTTACATGCTGATGGAAATGATTTTGTAGAGACATAAAAATTAATAACGAAGGAGAGAAACGGTAAAACTGTAGGACTCAGGCGCATGAGGAGGGGAGAAGAAGCTCTGGGAGGCACGTGTCTTTGACGGGTTCGAGCACTTCAATGCCCTACTGGAGGAAGGAAGGCAGAGACATGGCTGTCGATGCCCGTAGGTCAGGAAATGTTACACTGGTGATAGGAAAGAGATAATTCACTATTGCTTCTTTCCTCTCAGTGGAATTGTGAAGAAAAGTAATGAGCTGATGAGGGGATATTGGCAATCTGAGGAGATGAGAAATCTTGAAATAGTAGTTCTGAAGAACTGGACATATACTAGAGGAAGGTTAGAGGATCACTGGGGCATTTACGCGTGCCTATTTCGGATTTGTGGTCATGAATTTAATCTAATCGAGTATTGGTTGCCACTGAGGTTCCTGCTACTGTGTCCACCTATTGGTTGGACCTTCTCAGACTCTGAACGTTGCCAAACCATGCTTATCCAGCTTGTATGGACACTGTGCATGGAATAACCCAGTACTCTCACAGGGTCCTGTTAGTTTCCCCGGCCTTTTTCTCATCCAGATCTGGTTCCCTTACCCTCTCCAGCAAGCTGGAGAACGACCAAGTATTGAGAAAGCGTATCAATGTATCTCCTCAGCAAGGGTACAATGACCTAGCAATTATTATCTGGCTTTTCTCCTGCCAGGTGTAGGTGGTTAGTAGACTGGTGTTGGTGATATGATGGATACATGATACTGATTCTGTCTGGTCAGTGGAGAGAAGAGTCCCATTTATTGCTTTAAAATGATCAATAATGTTCTTTGTTGGAAAAAATCATGTGCAACATGCCTTTGAATTCTAAGAATTCTATCACTTTTTTGGCTGCCACATCTTGTTATACCCAAGAAAATGTGTATAAAGGTGTAAAATGATCAGGGAAGTATTGGAGGGGAGATGAGGGACATAGAGGGTCTGCAAGGATGCAATGGTGTTTTCCCAGAGGAGAATGAAGAACATTCTAGCAAAGGGAATTCTGCTTAGAAGGGAACAGGGGGGTTAAGGGGCCTAGCCCTTGTGGGAAAGTATAAGTACCCTGGCAGTGATAATCCACAGAGGGTATAAATGGAAAAGTGTTGGGAGATTGTACTCGAATCTTGTCAGAGGGCAGATTTTGAAGGTCCTTATATGGAATGCTTAGGAACTGGGCTTTAGTCTACAGGTAATGGCAGTTTCTAAAAGATTTTAAAGCAGGGAGTGGCATGATTTTGACTGTGTTGCAGAGATTTCACTCAGGTCTTAGGGTGGAGTGTGGATTCAAATGCTGCAGGCAATATAATCACTTAGGAAGTTAATGAAATAGTGATCATAAAGTACGTGAAATTTCAATCACCATGAAGCCTAGAACAATGTCTTATTTTAAAACTCTTTATTGCACACCTACTGAGTGGTAGTCCCTGGGGTGAGCTAGCATTCAAAGCTGAATAAGATGTAGTAATGATATTCAAGAAAATGTTTGAAAATGATTGTTGATTGAAGGAATTTGAAGTAATTAATCACTGGCCTTTCCATTACCCAATTTTTAATTCTTCTCATTTAGTATGGTACTCTTAATGTCACTGTTTAAACATACATCTACTTTTGCTTGTCACAGCCTTAGCAGGCTTCCAGCAGATTCGGCCAAGCATGACGACAGCAGCATGCCAAGTGTGACAACCAGCAACAACACACACAATCTCCAAGTGTAGGAACTTAAAAAATATACCCCTAATCACCTTCCTGGACATTTCAGGACAAAAATATACGAGAAATCCTGGTGGGTAAAATATATTAAAATTGAAACATGGAATTTAAATTTTTGTGCTTACAGATTGAAACTGGAAAAGAGATATGAGTATACCCACAACTTTTATAAAGAACAAGTAGTCAGTTCTTTTAAAGTTAGTATGTGATTAAACATTATGGAGCTGTAGCTCTAAATGTAGAAGAATGTTTACTTAAAAACTATGTAATACTTAAACGTTTTCAAACTATTTTCATATATGTTATCTCAAGTGCTATAACCTTTGAGATTATCATTATTCCTATCCTACAGATGAAAACATGGAGTCTCCGAAAGATTAAATTACTCATTCAAGGGTCATAGAAATTTGCTGAATCAGTACTGTAATTCGGATTTCCTCACTACATATTTTATGTCTTTTCTGCTCTGTCACATTGCCTGCCAGACGGAAATATTTAAATGATTGTTTATTCATTTTTTCATTCATTCATTCGTTCCTTACATGTATTCTTTGTGCCTATTAGTACAAAGCACTAGATTGGCTGCTGCACGACTTATGGAGGTAATAAATCAGTCTTGCTACTCAGGGGGCCAGCGTGTGAACCAGGTGGAAAATCATGCCTAATATGACAGTAATAGAAATAATTATGTAAGGTCATCATTGGAATAAGTATTTCTGGCTAAGGAATCATGGAAACCTGTATAGGGAAGATGGTATTTTAGCTGAGTCTTAATGACTTAATGAGTGGCTGGCATTTGGGCCAAGTGAGATAGGGTGTGAATTCCAAGGAGTGGAAATGGTATGTGCAGAAGGAGGGAGAAAGTCAAGTATAAGCCGTGCTCGAGAAACAGTGAATCGTTCTTTTCTCTGGAGTAGAGAGTTTGAAGACAGAGAAAGATAAGGCTAAAAATTTTTTTGAAGACAGGACTAAGGTGCTTACAAATTTCATGGCAGATGGAATGGGGTGATGAAAACAACAAGGGTTTTGTTGAAGCCACACGAGTTTAGGTTCCAATATAGGTTCTGCTGCTTAGAAGCTGTATGACCACCCACAACTTGTATAATTTCTCTAAAACATTCATATATCATCCATAAAATGAGGACATTTGTTAAATATGTGATACATAGTTTTTGAAATGATAAAAATATTTTACCTTCAGGGTGGATGTGAAGATCAAATATCAGGATGTTTGAAAAGCAACTAGCACAAGAAGGCCCTCAGTTAAAATCACTTTCTTTCCCCATTCTGTGGTAGTCAGTGGGAACTAGGAATTCCCTAGTTTGCCGAGGGTGGTGATGTAGTGATAGTCATGTTTGAGTAAAGCCAATGTGTTGGGTGAATTAGAAGACAGAGGGAATAAGGGAAAAGACACAAAAAGTGTTTTTTGCAATACAGCACACAGGGAAATGAATGTCTCAATGAAGTTACACTCCTGGGAATATTTAATATCTGGAATGAGAAAAGAACATTGCAACACACTCTAATTATATCAAAGTAAAGTACGGAAAAAGATTACATAAAAACTAATTCCATAATATTGCTATAGGAGAAAGTCCAAATGAAACTAAACTTTGAAATAAAAGACGTTTTCATGCTGAGCTCCTATTAGAAGCAGGGGCTCCAAGCCTTTTTGGTCCTCCCTTCTTTGATCTCTGGGAGAGGCCATACGGATGAAACAAAATGATCCGAACCCTCTGCACCTGGATATATTTCCACCTTTCAGGACAGCTATTCAGGAAACTCACCAGAATTACCTGAATAGGGATTCACTTCAAAGGGTGTCTTTTTAAAAAGACTCATTTAAAAGTAGGGACTTTGATCATAAGGGTGTGCCAATAGCTTACTTGACCATGATTCTACTGTCAGAAAAATCCATATGTTCAAATAGGAAAAGGCAGC
This sequence comes from Monodon monoceros, assembly GCF_005190385.1. NCBI lineage: Eukaryota > Metazoa > Chordata > Mammalia > Artiodactyla > Monodontidae > Monodon > Monodon monoceros. Next base: position 110,944,217 of record NW_021703777.1, read on the forward strand.
TATTTGTTGAATGGTGCTGTCTTTTGAGCCACTCTCTTTGAAATGGATATGTGAGGTTTTAAAGCCATCCTCTCCATTTGCTCTTACATTCATTTTCTAAAGCCAAAGTGAGGTTTGGGAAAAACTCCTGTTTCTTCCAAACTTCTAACCATAAACATTTTTCTAAATATTTATGTATTAACTAAGTATTTATGAATGTAATAAGTGAACTCTTAGTAACTGATCTTTATTGTGTACTCTTAAGTGGTAGAACACTACTTAAAACTAGGTCTTGGATAACAGAAGTGGATGGAAGCATGCATGACCCTTGATGTTTATGATCTAAGTGGGGGTGGGGGGGTAATATTTCTGAATGTACCACATGCCTATGAATTGGAATGATCAAACCCTACTCCCCTTTGCTTTCTTGAATCTTTCTCCTGTGAAAGTGACTGAAAGAATTCAACTACTTTTTCAGGGTTTTCAACACTAGGGTAATTGTTAATTGATAATTTCATATCTAAAAAGAATACTTTATAAACTACTGGGAGACACATTCCTTTGCTTCTACAGCCCACTGCAGTCCATAGAGGAGGTCTACATAGACCTTGTCTTCCTGGACCAAACCCCCAGACTTCCTAACTATGTGCCTGACTGTACACAGTGTGGCTGCAGTGGTTGGCTATGGACAGGCAGGAGGCCCAGCTCAATCAATCTCTAGAAAGAAGCTATAATTAAAACTTGACACTTAACATTTCCCAAGAGATCATCTGGAAAAAATCCCACCATACTTTTCAGGACTTTTTATTTGAATCTTCATCCTAACTCCAATCTTTCCAATGTATCTGCTTTCATTCATATTCTAATGTCTATATATCTCTGTACATTCTCTGCTCTAATTAAATCCTTCTCCCCTTCTAACTCCCTAACTCCTTCCAAGGAGCCTTCTGTTACTGAAAGTCTGTAATTAGCAAAATCCTCTATGATCTCATTTCTTTCCTGGACATTTCTTCCACCTTCTTGCTCTAGCTGATTGTTGGCTATCCTCTCAACTTAGGGCTGGTCTTCTACCCATACCCCAATTATCGAAGAGTCTGAAGCAGGGACTGGGTATATTCTTAGTTCCTCACTGGCACTTCTACACAGTTTGGCTCCTGTTTCTTTTTTTTTTTTTTTTTTTTTTTGCATTATGCGGGCCTCTCACTGTTGTGGTCTCTCCCGTTGCGGAGCACAGGCTCCGGACGCGCAGGCTCAGCGGCCATGGCTCACGGGCCCAGCCGCTCCGCGGCATGTGCGATCTTCCCGGACTGGGGCACGAATCCCTGTCCCCTGCATCGGCAGGCGGACTCTCAATCACTGCGCCACCAGGGAAGCCCTCCTGTTTCTTTTTAAAGGTGCAACTTTTTTGAAAAGTCAGGCAACAGGTTAGAGACTCACTATCTTTCCTGTTAGAGTCCTTTATCCAATTCCAGGCCCTGCCCTCCCACCGCTCAGTCATAGATGATTCCAGCAACTGGCTCACTCTGTGCTCTTTAATACAATTTCTCCCATTATTCTTAATGGTCTAAATGTCCACCCAAGTGATCCATCCAACTTCCTGCCCTTCCAATACCTTGCCTTCCTCACTTCCAAAGATGTTTTCCTCCATCTCACTTTAGCACCATTCCCCTATCATTTCTAAAAACTGCACTACTTATGAAATTTTGATTCCAAGCATGCATTTCTCCAACTACCATTATCTATCTTTTCAGCTTTCCAAGTATACTGTGGTATCCTCACTTCAACCCTAGTCAGACAGTCAATCCACTGACCCTGGCACTTTTTTAGAGAACATAAACCCCTTATAGTTTTCCCCTTTTTCTTGCCAAGTGTAGAGTCCACAATCCCACTCTATTCATTTGGCAAAGGTCCAAATCTAGTTAAATCCACCTCTTCAACAGCGCTTCTTCTGCACACAAGTACCTGAACATGGCGCAAGAAAAACAAGCAAAGACTGGTCTCTGTTTAAATTTATGATCACAAATCTCAGATGGGCTCTCATTGCTGCCCAATATTTTCACAGTACTGCCCTACTTAATTCACTTTCTCCCTTTCCTAGAATATTTTCTATCTCTGTCTTTAAACCTTAAGATCCTCATTCTCATCTAATGACCTCATTTGTTATTTCACTTAGAAAGTAGAATAATTCAGAAGAGAACTACCTCATATTCTCCAAAACCAAATCTTTCAGTCTCTTTGAATCTGTACATCCATACCCTCCCTTCTTTCATATTAAAGTGAGTGAACTGGTAAAGAATAGCTAAAGCATTTTGGAAGAAGAATAAGTAAAAGGACTTACATTCCAGATATCAATATTTATTATAGAGCTATAGTAGTTAAGAGAATGTAGGATTGGCACAAGAATAGACAAAGAGACTAATGGTGCAGAATAGAGTCCAGAAACAGACCCAAACATGTACATTTATCTGATTTATGAAAAAGATGACACTGTAGTGAGGTAGAGAAAGTATGACATTGTTAATAAATAGTGTGGATCAAATGGATTTACATATGGAAAAAATATGCTTGAATCCTAACTTATACCATATTAGAAATTAATTCCAGATGAATTATAGATGTAAATAGAAAAATAAAGCTATAAAACTTAAAAAAAGACCACTGTCATGATCATGATTTAGTCAAAGATATCTCAAATAGGACATAAAGAAAAAGATTATAAATAAGCCTACAATAAAGTTAAAACCCTCTGTTCATCCAAAAACTTAATTAAGAGAGCGACGAAGCAAGCCGCAGAATGGGAGAAGTCATTTGCAATACAAATATCTGACAAAGGAATAGAATATAAAAATAACTGCCACAAATCAATAAGGAAAAGCCAGCATCTGATGAAAAAACAGGCAAAAAAATTGAATAGATACAAGGAGATATCCAAACAGTCCACAAAAATATGAAAAGATGCTCAATTTCTTTAGTAACCAAGGAAACACAAATCAAACCATTATGGTATACCAGTGCATAACAACCAGAATGACTAAAATGAAAAAGACAATGCCAAATGTCAGCAATGATGTGAAGCAAATAGCACTTTCCATACATTGCTAATGAGAGTGTATAGTGGTGGAACCACTTTGGGTAACTGCTGGACAGTATCTACAAAAACTGAACATACACATCCCGATAATCCAGTAATCCCACTTTTTGATAGATACCCAAGAGAAACGTACACCTGTATTCACCAAAAAACATTTGCAAATATGTTTACGGCAGCACTATTAATAATGGTCCAACACTGGAAACAACCCATGTCTTTCAACAGGATGGATGAATAAATTACAGTATATTTATATAAAAGAACACTATTCAGTAATTGGAATAAATGAATTATATCTACAGGCAACAACATGGATAAATTTTACAAACATAGTGTTAAGAGAAAGAAGCCAGACATGAAAAAATACCTTCTCTACAATTCCATTTATATGAAGTTTGAAAACAGGCAAAATTAATCTAAGGTGTTAGAAATTGGGAGTGTGATTACCCTTGGCAAGGGGCAGGGGTTGTTTGTAAAAAGAAATTAATTTATCAAATATCCTATTACAAATACACATTATTTGAGTTACCTTCGCATTTGTTAAAAATGATCATCATGGTATTTCAAGTGGGAAAAATGAATAACAAAATAGTAAAAACACAAAATTATTGCCCAAGATATGAATTCAGCTCAGACTGCCAATCTTTCCAACTCTAAAGTCTGCATAAAACACATCTAAATTTTGCAAAACTCATAATTCTCTTTCTGAGGCCTTCACTATATTCTCTTTTAAGAAGAAATGATGTCATGTCTACAGGTCTTTATTTGAAAAACTATTTTTAAAAAAAGGTGAAAAAATTACTTTGAAATAAACCAAATGTAGGCAGCTGCTTTCTCAATCAACCTTTATATTACCAGTCTAACTTTGAACACCTACACTGTTGTTTCTCAAAGTCCAGTGTACAGAACTTCTGCATCACCACCTCTCTTGGAATCTACTGCCACAACTATTTAAAACGGGGTAACAATAGTTACTACCTCATAGAATGGTTATAAAGATTAAATGAGATAAAAATGCATTATCTTGGAACACAGTAACTGCTCAGTAGATGCTAGCATTTAATACTAACACTCAATTTATATTAGTACCATTATTAGAATAACCTGACACGTTTGTTAAATTACTATTAATTTCTGAGCTCAGACCACTGAAGCTGAGTCATTGGTTGGGCCTGGAAATCTGCACTTTAGCTACTACCATTTGGCTAATTCTTTCTGTGCAAATTTGAGAATCACTGTCCAGAGATTAGGGCTTACTTATTTGTTCCTCACAGTTCCAATAAAGGGATCTGCACACAATGAATGCTTATTGACAGGCTGGCTTATGTTCAATATTGCCAGACTGATATGACATAAATTATTAAAGAATCTGGAATTTATTAAGATTTGTGCAGTATAAGGGAATAGAGTTTTACATTTTGACTCCAGCAAAATATAAAGGGAGGATTGTTTTGTTAATAGTATCAAAAGTAGCTCCAGCTTCAATCACTTAAAACTCTTTCTTTATAAATGTGAAGATATTTGAATTCTATCATATTCCACATAACCTATTCTTTCCCTTAATATAACTCAGTCCATTTACATTTTTATTGCTTTTTTTAACTTTAGAGGATCCAGAAATCATAGATATGTACTCATGGAGCGGACAAATGACCACATTCTCTGGGCTTGCATTATGAATATTAGACCCAGAACTAGGCTTCTATAACCACTTTCTTTCTTACATCTGTGTTCATTTAAGGAAGGTTCCAGCGATTTGTCTAAAAGGAGAACTGAAAGTGCAAATGTCTTCAACTGTTTAATTCAAACAGAAATTTAAGTCAAATCACAGTAGTTATTTGAAATTTTTGTCTATAAGACAGTTACACAACTTATTACACTGAACAGAAAATTTTAATAAGGAGAATAAATCTTCTTATGAGATGTTTGCATTGAAAAGACAGGAGAGTCAACCTTTGACAGCAAAGAAAACGGAGGATTTATTTCCACCCTCATGTCTGCTTCATAAATATTAAAGGATAAAACCTAGATATTTTATCAGTGCAAGATAATGTTTAGGAACTAAAGAAGAACTTCTTTAGTGAAAAGTCTTAAACAAATGTTCTATTGTGAAAGATAAATTCATACAATTTAGTTATATGCTCTTCAATTACTCTTGGTTATCTGAATAAATCTAAATTCTATAAATTTAGTTTAAGAGGTTCAGGGAGCCTTTATGACTCATTTATTTCATAAACCAAATATAAGAGTGTTTGGATTAGACATGAAGAACTTGATCCACAGGCCATCAAATGGACTTGTTATTTTCCAGCCAACAATCTTCTCCTTTATAAATACCAAATGCCCTTGACTTTCTGATGCCACAGTTAACCTTTAAAATGACTCTGAAGTACAGTGAGTCTTCTTTACTCTCCCACTAAAGAGAGGAAAGGACTGTTTTTTTTCTGGCAGTGATGCTAACTTGTGACAGTTTGCTAAGCAGTAGAAATCGTATATTAAGCAAAAGTCTCTGCAAGACAGAGATTACTACAAAATAGTCTTTATTTTTCCAATGGATACTGGCTACTCTTATAGGATCCAATTCCAAGAACAACTTCACTGAAGCAAGGGTCCCCTGGAACTGAAATCACAAGACTCATACACTGAAACCACTAAGGCTTTTCTTCCACCTCTGTCCAGTGGCAGCTGGACCTCTGCATCTCCTAGTTTATCTCAGTTCCACAGGCTGAATTTGGACATGCAAATCAGTTATAGTAACCTACATTCTGACAGGATAGAGTAAAAATATGAAAATGAGTGAACACCCTAAGTAGAATATTTAGCTGTTTAGCAAAGCAATGATAATACTAAAAACACTTACTTAAGCATCCTAATAATCTGCTTTTTCTTAGAGTTAATCAGAAAATTCCCAGATGTGTGAGGAGCAGCAGAAAACTTCAGATGAAGTTTAACTCATGCTGAGCATTTACAACTGTTATCTTCTCCCATTTTGAGAACTACCCTGGTAATTACCCATTGTCTTCCTTAGTGATCCTGTAAGAGAAAATTGCTTATCAAAGACCCAAATAGAGTCACATGTACACTGGTCAGATTTTACACTGCCTTCCATACGTTTCTTTGGCCCCTCTTCTCTCTGTGATTACCTGTGGCTTTGATTATTCAGTTCCAGATTTAAGAATAAACCAAGAGGGACTTCCCTGGTGGCACAGTGGTTAAGAATCCGCCTGCCAATGCAGGGGACACAGGTTTGAGCCCTGGCCCGGGAAGATCCACATGCCGCGGAGCAACTAAGCCTATGCGCCACAACTACTGAGCGTGCGCTCTAGAGCCTGCAAGCCACAACTACTGAAGCCCATGTGCCACAACTAATGAAGCTTACGCGCTTAGAGCCCATGCTCTGCAACAAGAGAAGCCACCCCAATGAGAAGCCCGCGCACTGCAACCAAGAGTAGCCCCTGCTCACTGCAACTAGAGAAAGCCCATGCACAGCAACAAAGACCCAACGCAGCCAAAAATAAATTTATAAAAAAAAAAAAAAGAAGAAACCAAGAGTCCAGAAAAAATTTGGTCTGTTTTTCTTATCAATGATGGTGACTGTGAATTCTATTGTGACACCTGAAACAAAATCTGAACATGCTCAAAAGGCAAAATAGATTTAGAAAAGGAGAACACTTCTGGAGACCTCTGGTTGGTAAGTGGGAGTTTACAAGTTCTGATCTCATTTTAAAACTATGAAGGCCCTTCACAGCAGGCTCTGAGAGTAAGAAAAATGAGACTAAACTAGTGATGAGACTTTCAAGATCATCAACAGGACATCCATTTTAATTCCCACCACAACTAAATGCATTTGATCCATTCATTCATTCACTCATTCATACATTTAGTTCCCCATATCTTCTGCAACTCCAGTAAGTTAGGAGCTGGATCATAATTAAGTGCTTAATATATCTCCGAGGAATAAATATATGAAGCAGTAACACTTACTTTCCAGTAATAAACTGACTCCTGGACGGTGTGCAAATAGGCTGGACATAGTAGTTCTCCAGTTTAACTCCTTCGGCAGCAAGCTTGTCAAGAGTGGGAGTCTTTATCTCCGATCCGTGGTAACCCACATCTCTAAATCCCTGATCATCCGCTAGGATGAAAATGAGATGGGGCTGGGAGATGGTAGTTATGCTGGGCTCTGGTCTCTCTCCAGTTTGAGGTCGCATAGCCCCTTCCTCTTCCTCCTCCAAGCCCTGGCCCCAGGACAGGTAACCGTAGGTGAGGAGGCTGAGGACCCAGAAGCCTGCCAGCACCCCCATGGCTAGCATCTTTCCGGGCCAGACCCAGGCCTGCGGAGGAAGTGGCGGCGGCGGAGGTCCCGCGCAGCCCCTGGGGGCCATTCACTCTGATCCCGGCTGAAACTCCAAGGCAGAACAACGCACCGCGCGCCGCCGCTGGCGCACACATGCACGCAGGAGGGGTAGAACCAACAGGCGGTGGAGGGGTCTCCACCTGGAAAGAAGTCCGTGCTCCTCTCAGCTGTCAACACGTCCAACAACTTTAATCTTCTACACGTGGTGGCTTAGGGGATGGGACGTGTCGAAGACCAAGGAGTCGCTTTTCTCCATCAGATCGCACTTTTTCCTCCTCCTCCTCGCTCCCCAAAGTAGCTTCCACACAAAAAGTTAATGTCTCCACCCAAAAGTTCTCAAGAGAAAAAAAAAATCAAGTAAGGAATTGATAATCACCTTGGGCAGGAACTTTTCGTAGCCATAATTTTTCGCCCTCGAGGTGGAGGAGTGAGGTTCTCCCGGGGGCGCGCGCACCGTTGGTTGCGGGGTCGACCGTAGGTCCGGCAGTCCGGTCACCTGGAAAGTACTGGGAAGTGGAACCGCCGAAAAAGAGCTCTTACCCATGCAGATAACAAGCAGCATGCAGTGAACCGGCCTCCGGATCACTCTCTCCACTTTTCCAGAGCTATTTCTCTCGGTCTTCTCCGAGGCGTTTGCCAATCTCCCCGACACTCACCAGGCGGCGAAATGACAAAAACACCCCGCTTTACTGATCTCCCTCCACCGCTGACCATCTCTTCTCCGCAGGAACTTCGAGCAGCGGTTCCTTCTCTCCGCTGCTGGAGCGCACGGGGACCGAAGTGGGTCCCTGACCCCGTGCACGCTCCACGCCAAGCCCACTTGGTCTCCGCGGGGTTGGTGGCCCGGCGGAGGCGCCGCAAGCTGCGTGCGTTTTGTCAGAGAACTTACTTAGTTTTGGCACTCGGAGTTCTTTGCTGCCTCCACCCTCTTTTCTCTCCAGTGAATCACAGAACTGTACTCTCTGCTTTAGCTCCCCCAGGAAGAGGGGGAGGGGTAAAGCCGGTTTAGAGGTTCGATCTTTTTCCTTTTCGGGAGGAGAAGGGAGGAGGGAGGGGAGGTTTTGCCGGAGAGAGAGCTGCCCGCTGCTTGAGCCCTGCTGGATCCAGGGGGATCCGCCTGGGCTACCGCTTCTCTGGGTCTCGAGGACTGCCCTCCATCCTCCGGAGAGGGGGAAAACGGCGGCGGGAACGGGGAAGGGTGAAGTGGGCGCTTCTCCTCACGGGTCTGCAAATCAAGAGACCGCTCTCCCATTCCGAATGCTGTGCATGCAAACTTTTTCTAGCTTCTGGAGGGAGTGAGAGAGGAAGAGCAGGAGAAACAACAAATTGCGTAGATAACACTCCTTCCTTCCTCTAGTCTCTCTCCTCCCCCCAATTTTTCCTACTTCTTTTATTCCCGCCTCCTTTTTTTTTTTTTTTTTAAACAGTCCCGACTACAAGTTAAGTTTAATTCCCTTTCCCTATTGCTGGCCTTTACAGCCTGACTTCCTCATTAGCGTCTCTCTACACGAAGATACTGAAATCGCCTTCTCCTTACATTTCCACAAGCTGACCCTTAGCGTGTCTCAGCCAAGAACATGGGGAGGAAGAGGAGTTACACATCTCGCCCTCAGGAACCACGAGGCCGGTCTGCACTCCTGCAGTACAGAAACCATCATTTCCCATCTAGAAATTCGGGGAACTTTGTCCCCCCCCCGCGTTTTTTTATAACTATGTGGAGTAAAGCAAAAGCTTGTCCTGATTATGAAGATATGCCTACTTTTATTAGAGTCCTGTTTTTAAATCCCTGCTCAAAGACAGGAATGGGATTTATAGTATCTGTAGGGGGAGGCAATTAATGCCAAGAGCCACTGAGACATGCTTTCTCCCCTTCCCAAATTCATTCAGTAGTTATTTATTGAGCACCTACTATATGCTGACACATAAAATGTCAGATTCTCCCAATTGCCTAGGTATAAATCTAAGTTTCATTTAGCCATTTACTTATTTTTATTTATCTACTTATTTTATTGAAGTATAGTTGATTTACAATGTTATATTCTGTCCTGTTGCTAAAGTTCCTGTTAAGTTTCTAAGCAAAACATTAGTCAAATGGAAATTTAACACCGTTGAAACTTGTAGTGTGCACTATGCAGTTATTTTTGCTAACATGTGTAGCCTTCTACTAGTCTGCTCTCTTCCCTGAGGCCATTCTGGTTAGTCTGTGGAGAGATGGGCAGTTTTAGAAGACCTGCTTGGAAATGTGATCTTGGCAATTCTGTGAGTTAAATCACCAAATGTGTAATGAGTGAACTGAGTATTGGGAGATTGAAAGCACTGTGAGGTAATGCTCCTAGCTCTGTGGGTCTAGCCAGGTGCTTGAGTAGAAAAGATGAAAATAAACATTCAGATCAATCCAGCTACTTTTAGTTGGGGAGGGTCAATGACATAATACAAGAAGTGTCCGTGTTGCTATACAAGAAAGAGGGCCATTTTCAGTTCAGATTTCAAGCAAGAGTAAAAAGATAAACGTTAACATTTACCAAATACTTACCATGTGCTAACCATAACACTCTATGTACTGATAAACACACACACACACACATATCTGTAAGTATTTATACAGTGTTTTATACACTGTGCCTCCTTTCCTTCTCCACCAACCTTATAAGATATCCACCCATTCAACAAATATTTGAGGAGCTGGGCCAGCGCTGGAAGCTGGAAATATAATCGTGAACTACGTCAGGTATAGCCTCTGCTCTAGTGGAACTTACATTGTGGTAGGGAAGAAATATACTGATAAACTAATCATTCCTAAACTCTAATACCTACTATTCTGTGGTATTCTGTATAAGTATCCAGATAAGTATTCAAAAGAGAAGGAACAAAATTCCAAGACATTTTAAAACAAAGTAAGCTGACTCAGTGTGGTTAGTGGGTAAGGTGGTACAAGGAAGTAACCTTAAAACTGAGGGAGATGTTATATTGTTTATTATCCTCTTTTGCAGGAAATTTAGACTTAGAAATCTGTCTGACTTTAAAACCCATATTTTTCAAAAGCTGTTCTTCCCACAAGTGGCTTTAAGATGTTTTCCAGCCATACAGCACAGAAAGAACACAGCTGCCAGAGTCAGAGAATTCTAATCCCCACACAAGGCATGCAGACTATCCACACACAGGATGGAAAGGCAGAACTCAGCCCTAAAAAAGCCATTTCTGGAGTAACACTAAAGGAGACTAAGAACTACTTACAGTTAGTAATAAGAGCCAAGAAACAAGCATGGTCATGCCATGGTCGACCAAAGGAGATGCGACTCAAAGGGGAAAATCCATCAGCTGAGTGCCCCACCCACGGTAGGATATAGATAAGGATTATTTCCACATACATAAGACTTGAGAATGAAATCAGAGGCTGTTGAATGGCCTATGCTTTATTGTACCTATATTGATATTTTAAATACATAAACTTTGCATTTCTAATTATAGGATTGGTTTCATGCACTCTAAGCAATAGTTTTAACATCCTCATGAAATCCCAAGTTAAAGACCCTCAATAACTTATGGTTCTTTCCTGAGCTGGCATCTTGGTGTTCAGGCATCAGGTTCCCTTGTGGAATCACATCTTAGGTTTATTTTGGCTTGGATGTGGTCACATTGCAAATACACTACTCTAGTTATGGAATGATTATATAAAAATTAAAGACACTATTTGATTCAGTTAAAAAGATGAGAAAAGCAGAATTGCTTAGAGGTGAAATTGGTGTAAACCAATTATTCAGGTAAAGCTTAATCAGGAGATGGGATTGAAGCTATGCCTTAAAGTATGATGGAAATTTGGAAAGGAGAAGTTAAAGGAAGGACATTTCAGGTAAAAGGAAAGAGAATACCAACTGGCCAAGACACAGTCGGACTGGGAGAGTTTGGAAAATAATGTTAGAATGTTCAAGTGACACCAGATATTGAAGGACTTTGAAAAGCTATGAAGGGATGGAGCTTGATTCTGAGGGCATTAGGAGTGATGAGGTCCTTTAAACAGGACATAATATGATAAAATATTCTACTAAATCTTATTTAGGTTATTTCTGGGATTTGTAGAGATAGAAGCTACAAATGAATTGCTTCAGTCCATAAAAGTTTGAAGAGTTGTAGTTTTACCCTGAGAATACTAAGTCTATTGAAGTTTTTTGTTTTAGAGCAAGACGTGATGAAAAATATAAGAAATCGCAGAACATTTTTACGGAGAGATTTGAGGGAGTAAAGACTAGACTCACACAACTGCCACAATGTGTAAAATTTCTACAGCAATATATATTTTAGGATAAAGAACTATGCTATGGCTATGCCATCTGATGGGAGATGGGCATTCACTGAAAGTTTAGAAAGAACTAAGTAATCAACTAAGAGGAACACATGGGACAAAGGAATAAGGGACACAAGATAGGACCTCCTTTGATTGGATAATGTTAAAGGAAAACAATGAGTAGGGTAAATTGGCAGGATGGTCACTACTAGAGAGGGGAGATCAGAATAAGGCACCACAGTGTGGCCTGGGGCTCCTCAGGGGACAGACCAAGGGTAGTCGATGGCTAGGAGTGGAGGGTGGAATGAAGGAGTGGATGTGAGGAGCCTATCAGTAAATAGAGAAGCTAAGAAAAATCACAGATAAGCAGTAAAATGTGTAGTTGCACAGAATTTCTTTGAAACATTTATGTTAAGCCTCACCATAAAGATGACATTTCCTGTAGCACAGCATGCATGGACAGAATTGCCCTAGCTTACAAATTGCATACATATAAACAAGTTTTGTTTTTTGGTATTTTTTGCCTAGTAGGATAGCATGCCTACTACACTGTTTCCTTTTCTTCTGTAGTTTATTTATTTTCAACTAAACATGTACTCAGATGCTTAAAAGATACAGCTAATTTTTAAATGCAGCTTTAAAAAATGTGAAAATGGTTAATCTAGGGATCTACAGACTATTAAAAGATTTAAAATCCTAACTGGTGCTTGTTTGGGTTTATAAGTATATTAAGTTCTTAAAAATGAAGGCTATTACTAAGTTTAAGTTCATATACAATTGTCTAAAACAAGTTTGTCCTAATATAGTCATCTTCACATGAATTCCATATAATAAACTCCTTATTAATCATTATTAACTCTTTTTGAGGCTATAGATCTAAGGCTACTTTGAGCCATTGTCACAAGAAACAACAGCTCGCTGAATAAGACCAAGTAGGATGGTTAAATGCCTGGTTTAGTAATTGAGATCACTTCCCCTTTTTTGGAAAGTCTCTGTTGAAATAAGCTATAATAATTTATAAAGAAAACATGAGACACCAAAGTTTCAACTGTGTAAAACTGTGGTTACCCAAAAGTAGCAAGGTTTTTGACATGAGAAATTCAGAAAATCTGAAGTCTCAAAGAAGAGATCTTTCTTCCATTCTATAAACATCTTTATGTGAAAGCAGACTTTTAAACAAAATGTTTATTATGGGAAAGCATGGTAATTTCTATAATTTTAAAATCTGTTTTTACTGATTAAATTGTAAATAAAATTCTATATCATTTACATAGCAATTTTCTGTTTACAGTATCAATTCCTAAGCCTGGCTGCTCAATAGAATCCTTTAGTGATTTTTTTAAAAAGGAAATTCCCAGCTCCACCCAAAACCTAAATCACAATATCCAAAGTCTGAAAATATCTATATTAGAAAAAACTTTCCGGGTGATTCTCATGTGTATTGAGTTTTGAGCACCACTGATTGAGAACCTAAAGCATCAAGAAGTTTTAATGCGATTGCTTAATGGATAAGGTTGGTGCCATCTACCAAATATAATATGGGAAACACAGCTGAAAAATAGGTGGGTAAGTCTAGAGTCAGCACATCTGAGGACTGAGCACCTAGTTCCTGTAAGATGGCAGGAAGAAGTACAGTTGGGATATGGCTAAACCACCAGGATCTAGAAAAGAAGGGAGAGGCATTAAAGTCTAAGGGGGTGATTATGTGGGACAGCAGTCTGTGCAGGCATTGGTGGATTCAGAAACACTCAAAGGGAAGACCAGCAGGAAGAGCTAAGTTTGGAATCCAGCTCCTCCATAGATGTCTTTGGGTAAAATTCCTGTTACTATCCCTGTGGCATGGACCAAAGGTGTAGGGTGCTGACCTCCTGATATTGATGTGGTGTAGTGTCTGGTCTCAATGGGGCTAGACAGATGTGAAATCCAAAGTCAAGGCTCACCAGTAAGAGTAAGTGCTTGATCAGATATCCAGAGAAGTAGCATATTCCTGATTATGGACTTTATGAATCTATAACAATCATATGAATTTAAGAATATAAGAATCAATTGAATCAAAGAATAAAAATTGTATGAAATTTATAAGATATTCAGTAGTAAAATCAATAGAAGTTAGTGACTGGAGAAAAAGAATGAGGGAGGAATGAATGATTATACCTAGTTTCTGGCTTGGAGAAATTGAATGAATGGTGGTACCATTTACAATGGTAGGAGTCATGAAAGAACTAGCAGGTTTGGGGAGTAGACAGCAAATAATTACTTTAATGTTGTTGAATTTGAGGTCTGTGAGCCATCTCAATGAAGGAGTGCAATAGTTAGGTGGATATATGGGTCTGGACCTCAGGGGATAGGGCAGAACAGAAAATTTCATCCACACCTAGAGTGGGTAAAATTTCCCAGAGAAAGGTGGAAAATGGGAGTGAGAAAGGGCCTAGGACAGAACTATTTAAGGATAGGGAAGATAAAATGGGGCCCACAAGGAGACTAAGAAGTAGCAAGAGAAATATAACGGCAAAGGGGGCGACATTTATTGAACATTACTTAATAATGGCATGGTGCCAGCACTATATGAAGCGGTTTTTCATGAACTGTCTCAGTGCTCTTCACAACCATACCTTTACTTATACAGGTGTTATTATTTTATAACAAAGTGGGGAGCAAGAGAAGGACATCAAAGAGAATAGTATATCAAATAGCCAAGAACCAGAGAACCAGCACACCAGGAAGTGGGAGAGGTCAATAGAGTCAAGAGTAAAGAGGACAGTGAGATAAAGAACACAGCAGGTGTTAGTTCATTGGGATAAGTTCTCTGCGAATAGCTTACTAAAGCTTATTTCTCATCTGTGTTTACCAACATTGACAATGATAAAGCTCTAAAGTTTTCAAGTATTGATAACAAAGTAGGTTGAAAAATAAAACAAGGTTTTAGTCCAAAATCTATAAAGAAAAACCCTAATAATCATCAAATAATATAAATGTTAGAATAAACTAGATGAGACGTGTGGAGTCCTTACAGAGAAAAGTATATATTTATATTGGAAGATGAAAAAATTTGAATAAATGGTTTTGAATAAACTTTCTTCAAAACGAAGGACCAAATATTGTAAAGATAGTTAAAAGCATGCATCTAGAGCCATTCTGCCCATTTGCTAGCTAATAAGTCACTTATCTTCGCTTCGCCTCATTTTTCTCATTTGTAAAATGGGGATGTAATAGAACCTAATGGATAGTGTGGCACATTACTTAGCTGTTGCCAGACAGTGCTGCTTAACAAACCACTCCAAAACTCAATGGCTAAAAACAACAATAATTTAGTCTTACAGATCTGTGCATCTCCTGGACCAGCTCTGCTCCAAGTGTTTCCCATCTCCTCCTGCGTTCAGTGGGATAGACACAGGTTCTTCTCATGGCAATGGCTGAAGCACAGAGAGCAAGCCCAGCCAAGCAAGCACATACCAACACTCAGCTTATCTCCTCATGTGCCATTGGCCAATGCAAATCTTATGACCAAGCCCAGAGTCAAGGGGCAGAAAATACACCCTTCCCAGGATTAGGCCATGACAAAGCTGTGGATACAGGAAGAGTTGAAGAAATAGGGCCAGTAATTAAATAGACCAAAGTTGTTTTATTTTTTTCAAAGTTGTTTTGAGAATTAAATGAGTTAATATTTGAAAAGCACATAGAACAATGCTTGGCCCATTGTAAGCATTATTAATGTTTGTTTTAATTTGCTACAACTATGATAATTATTCCTAAATTATAAATTATTCCTAAGTTTAATGAGTTTAATGTCACTGAGTCAAAACCTCTATCTGATGATAATTCAGAACTCAACATAAGGTAATCTCAAAAAGAAGAGTTATAGGAAGGCCCCAGCCTTACCAGGTAGTAGAACATATTATTGTACAACAATAATTAAACACTGATTAATTAAAGAAAGAAGAGGCCAAAAATGGATTTGATGTTATAGGAAAACATATACGAAAATAAACTTTTCAAAATGAGAGAAAGGTTAAAGACAGAGTGATGAACATAATACTTGGATAATTATGTAACCATACCAAAAAAAATGGATAATTAGCACACACCAAGAGAAAAACATATCTAGTTGAAGTTGGAGAGCTTAAAAAAATTTAAATGAAGGAAACTCCAACAGAAAATTTAATTGACTATATGTCAGGTATATTTTATTTTGTTTTTAAATGATACAGAAATTTCAATGGTAAATGATTATGAAATACTTTTAACAGACTATTACATCAGAAGTTTTAATAAAGGTGCCAAGATTCAAGCTGTGATTTTCCAAAGAGGTATGCCAGAACAAGATACCAGTTTTCAAAGGAGATTATTAAAAACAAGTTTGACAACTCTTAAAATTCTCACCCATGCCAAGGCAATAAAGGGTCAGAGTGTGTGGAGATTAGAAAGGATTTGTGAAGACATATTTTTATAAAGTTGTTGGTGTGCCCTGAGAACACCTAAACCTGCCTCTAAACCTGCCTGCATGGGTCCAAGGTGGGAGATACTGACTCTGAGGTCCTGTGGTCTGGTACCTGGTTGTTGCTTGAGACACATCAGGACAGGTTGTCAATGAACCAAAGGAAGAGAGGGGTTTACAGGGGCTGGCCAGCTCTCCCAGAGTTTGGTGGGGCAAAGGATGCTTGAGTGTTCCCTGGAAACCAGATGTGGGCCACATGTGAAAGGAAGCAGGCCCGGAATTGTCTCAGGTCCTGTTCAGGAAGGTCTCCTGCAGGCTTAGGCAGACTTCCATAAAGAGAATCAAGGGGTAGCTGTCCATTCTGAGGGGCTGATTCTTTAGAATATGCCTAGAGACGCCTGTTCCCATGTCAAGGGAATTGCAGATAAGACACTGTGGGGGGCCCACATGAAGAAAAGTCACCCTGAGCACCTGCTAGGCCCAGATGCATCATAGGCATCATTCAAGAACCTACTTGACTCACCTACCTGTTCTCCCTCCCTGCACACCGATCCTAGAGGAGTAGAAGTTGAAGTTAACAAGCTAGAGAAGGAGAAGTGGAAATACAAGGCAGGGAACAGGGAACTGGAAAAATACTCTAGGTTTCCAGGCTGAAGTAGTACTGATCTGGGGGAACAGACAGAAGATTTGCTTTAAATGAAGCTCAGAGTTTTCCTAATTACATATCATTGGGGATCCTAATTCTGAATTAAGATCAGGTTCTGTGATGTACCACGACCACAGATTATTTGTTATTTGTGAGTGAGTCTAGAAGTCTGAGGGCAAGAGACATTAGGCCCACAGAATTTAAAGAAACACTGAGAAATAAAAACAAAGTTGTTAGAATCTGCTGGTTGTGCTTGTTCAACGTAATAGATACAAAATTTTAACTATGTGAAAATTAATTTACAAAGCTAAACTGTAAAAGGAAAATAAGCTGGTAAAATACTTCTAGTACTATAGCAAGAAAAGAGATCATATGTTTTCCATATAAAGAGTTCATTCGAATTTATAAGAAAAATATCCTGACCACCAATAATTAGTATGTAAAGAAGTTGGGCAATTAATGCAAATAGAAATGGATCAAAAGAAAGTAAAAACATTTATCTTATTTGTAATGAAAGGAATATAAAGTGAAGCAAATTATCATACTTTTTTTCTTTTTTTTTTGCGGTACGCGGGCCTCTTACGGTTGCGGCCTCTCCCATTGCAGAGCACAGGCTCCGGACGCGCAGGCTCAGCGGCCATGGCTCACGGGCCCAGCCGCTCCGCGGCATGTGGGATCTTCCCGGACCGAGGCACGAACCTGTGTCCCCTGCATCGGCAGGCGGACTCTCAACCACTGCACCACCAGGGAAGCCCTATCATACATTTTTATATCTATTAAGTTAGTAAAAAGAATGGTATTTGATATATAATATTAGTAAGATTGGCGTGAAATTGGTACTCCTCTGAGAGCATTGGTTTGATATATCCTTTAAGCATAATACATATCACAATATCGTATCACAAACGATACAGATATCTCAACGTATTAGCTCAGTAACAGCATTCTTTGATACTATCCTAAGGAAATAATTCAGCAGAATAAAAAAGGTATATTGATGCAAACGGTCATGGGAGCACTATTTATATATAATGCAAGGGAGTGAAAACAGTTTAACGGGACACAGCGAGAAGGAAAGCCTCAGAGTTGTGAATCAGATGTGGTTTCATGGTCATATTCTTCCTTCTGTGTCTTTGTGATTTGGGGCAATTCACTTAACTTTTCTGAGCCTCAGTGACATCAGGTAAAAATAAAGAGTGAGAAGAATTCTAGCCCTAAAATTATACCCTTTGTTTCTTTTTTTTAATTCCTTTTCTCTCTCCTTAATAAAAGTACAGGCTTTCTAGGCCTTAAGCCTGTTAGATACCAGCTAAATTGATAAGGTCAGAGAGGTTTCAAAACACAAGCCCACGAATAATTTATGTATTTTCAAAGAATACTATATCATCTTCTCAGTGAAATTACATATAGGTATTCACTGTAGGTTCACATATCTTGTTTTATTAAAAAATATTCTCAAATTTTGTAAATATGGTACTTCTTTCTTTACTTGAAAAATAAAGTACATTTGAAGACTAGATTCAAGTTTAGTTCTGCTCTCCACCATGGTGCTATCTCTTTGAGTTTCAGTTTTCAGCTGTGAAGAAAGAAAATAATAACTTCCCCATCTACTTTTACAGCGTGGTTCTAAGAACCAAATTGAGATGGTAAACATAAAAGTGTTTTGAAACTATCAAGCACCATATTGGTCTTTCATCTCTCCCCAGTTTCCTTAATTTTTCTGACTTCAGAAAACGCTTTGCCTCTGGGGTCTCCTGAACAAATGAATGACTCTGTGCCCATCTGAAAAGAGTGGGTGGAACTCTAAACCTAAGCCAGTGGTTGTGGAAAGAGTCTGGTTAACTTTCCACATAAAAATAAGAGTTATGGATACTAAGAAGTCCACAACCAGCCAATATCAACCCATAGTGAAAGATCATTACAGAATCACAGCTTTCTAGTATAAGGTAAACATCCTGGCTAGGCCCACCCCTAACATTACAGAGCTGGTGTCAAGATTGAAAATGGAGGCCTATGTGCCATATATCTAAATATTTAATAGTTATGTCAAGCCAATAAATTGTTAAACAAAATAGGTTCTACCCTCCTATCTACAATGAATTCCTCTGGTTGGCTTCCGTTTGAAATCTCTGACTTCATCAATTTAGCTCATGTCTAACTTGTTTCTGCCCTAGAAATCCTGCATTCTCCTATTATAGGAAGAGCAAAGGAATATACATGGGAAACAAAGATATCATTTGAGAGCTGGAATGTATATTTACCTTCAAAATGATCTGGAAGCCTATCAAGATTAGAATTCCTGGACTTGTCAGAGTTCCCTGTCATTAGTTGGTGGTTTGAGTGGTCCTAAGTTCATGTTCATGCCTTTCTTTTCCTGTCCCTGCTCCTGCACCAGAAGGCCTTTAGATATTTAGTGTGCAGACACTCCAGACCACAGGACCAAACTGTCCATATCCCCATAAACGGTTGTGTTCTCTCCTTGATCCAGGGAGCATACTATAGGTGTGTGGTCCACCCTCAGGAGAACAGACCTGCAAAAAGGATCTTTGCATGGAATGTTTGGGTCCCAGATGTGATCTAAAAGGGGGTATGTGGACTCTGTGTAGGCTTCCTGCCCTCTGGGAAGGAGCAGAACTGAAGGTGGGCTGGAGAGTAGGCCCTTTACAGGATGGGAACTGGGGCAGGTGCTCCTCTTGCCCAGGTCTACAGTACTCTTTCTGGCTTTTTGATTTATCAGCCTCTTTAACTGCCCAATCTCCTTCTTACTTCCACTTCAACCACCCTTAGGCTCAGTTTCACTATGGGCCTCCTAATCCCTCAAAGTGGGAAATCTTTGCTCATGCCCTACTTCTACTTTCATTCCTACCAAATATATTTTTGTTATAGTTCTTTCAGTGGATGATCATTTCCTTTCTTAACATGTGTAGGCAGGCCCCTCTCCTATTTATTCCTTCACTCAGCTCACATCCTCTCAATCAATTCAAATCAATTTCAAAAATATGCTTGTTTTATGTCTTTGTTTTTTCCTTCCTCCTGCTTTGCCATTTGTTAAACTATCCCCTATCAAGGGTCCACTATAATTGTCAGTCATTGGAGATACATACAACAGAGCATAAGACAGGCACGGTCCGTGCTTTCATGGAGATTGCAGTTTACTGGTAGAATAAATAATGGCTGATTAGCTACAGTTGTGATAAGTGCTTTGAAGGTGATATATCTAGTTCTATGAGAGTCTAAAACAGGGGTCCTAATCTATATGGGAGAAATCATATGCCACCTTTAGGTAAACAGCTCTATTTATTTTCTTTACTTTGGCTTCTGTGCTGCTGAGTATTGCTTGATTTCATGCTATTCAGTCTCAGGGGAGTTTTTCTTGCTGTTTAGTTATCCTTTTAATGATTTTGAAGGTTCTCTCCCACAGCTTTTGAAGGCTAAAATGTAATCAATGTAAAGTAGGCTGTGATGTAATTGTCACCTACATGTGGTAATCTCATGCCAGAAGGATACAGCCAAATTTAACAGAAAAGGTGACAGATGTAGGTTTTTCCCTTCATATTGGAGCCTAGATACTCTCAGCTTCTATCTACACCTGCATAAAATATCTCTTAAGAATCATCATATCTATATACCTTGATTCATTTCTCACTGCTTGACCTTTTATTACTATGCCCATTATAAGGAAAAGAGAAAGCAGTTACCTTCACTAGCAAATGCAGCCTGTCTGGCTACTGAAAATACAATAATAAATTCAAAATAATAAACTAGCATTCTTATTTTTTTGATCATTTTCTTATAGTTTTGGTTAGTGTAAACTACTCACACATAAATTGCTAATCTGCTCATGCTTGGATGAAATAATACAATAGAGCTGGAGTTTCTGAACCTAGAATGCTGAGAACGTATCCTGAATCCATGTTAATATTACTGACACCATAAAACTAGGATGAGCTGTTAAGTTTTAGGTTTACCTCTGAAACTGCTTCTTCTAAAACTGTATCAACTATGGATCCTAACAGAGAAGAGGACGACTGGAAGAAGACCCCTAGGGTTTCTAAATGCTATGATCTGAATGAATCGCCCCAAAATGCATTTGTTGATATCCTAACCTCTCAAAGGTGATGGTAGTAGTAGGTGGGGCTTTTGGGAGGTGCTTAAGCCATGAGGGTGCAAATTTCACGGGGAGTAGTACCTTATAAAAGAGGCTCCAGAGAGATCCCTAGCTGCTTCCACCATGTAAGGACATAGCAAAGGAGGCACTGGATAGGAACCAAGAAGAGAGACTTCACCAGAACACAACTATGCTGGCACTTTGATCTTGGACTCTTGGCCTTCAGAACTGTGAGGAATAAATTTATGTTACTTTTAAGCTACCCAGTCTGTGGTATTTCGTTATGGCAGCCCAAATGGACTAAGACACTAAGTAATGAAAAGGAGTTGGTGTCCATTTTTGTTCCACATATAATTTAAAACATCAAGATACTATGTCATTATAAGGAAATCCAACTTAGTACTGATTTTTCCATTATAACCACTTTAACGCCTTCTTGAATTTCAAATATCAAAAATTTCATTTTCCCCTAATATTTGTGATGTCGTGAGTTTTTTTTAGGCTCACCCTCCTGTGCAGACTGGTCATAAATTCTTCCCTTCTCTGTATGCTGCCCTTTGCAAAGCTTCTCCTATCAAGAGGAGGAATCAATATTCCCCTCCTTGAATCTGAGCTTGACTATGTGACTTCCTTTGTCCAATGGGACCCAAGTACACTTAAAGTAAACAGAGGCTTAAAAAGTGTTTGTACCTGGGGACTTGCCTTTCCTCTTTCTGTTTTTCAGAACCTTGAGATCTCTGTGATAGAAACCAGAACTAGCCTACTGGAGGATGGGAAACTGCATGAAGCAGAGACGAATTGTCTCTTGTTCCAGAGATGAAGCCCAGTAGACCTAACTAGTTATGAATGACGCCATCCAAAATCATCATCCCCAGCTGAGTTACCTTCTGACCACAGCGAAGAACTGCCCAGCTTACTCAGAGAATCATGAGCAAATAAAGTGGCTGTTACTTTAAGCTACTCAGTTTGGGTGTTGTTTGCTATACAGCAAGTCACACTGCCAAACAACCCTGTAGTTAATTTGCCTCTGCCTGTACCCAGGCCATGATACAAGGCCTGACAATAAAGGGCCATATTCGATGGATGCTCTTCCTAAAACAGCAGCATGCTGAAGTGAGAGTGGGAAGACCAACAAGGACTGATTCCAGGGACCAAAGTGAGGAGGAAATGAATTGAATGGCTTCTTAGAAAAGAGATGCAAACTAGAGGGAAAAAGTCACCTGGGAATAAAAGTTATGAACATAATGGACATGGTAGAAAGTCTATTCTGACCTTAACTTTTGTCATATAATAAAAAGGCCTTTTTTGAAAGAAATTCCTTCAATATTATGCATACAGAGTTTCAACATATTTCAGGCACATATCAGTAAATATTTGTGGATGAGAAGTAAATTCAAAGGATATTTTTCCATTAGGATATTTCAAGATTAATAATAGCATACTGTCCAGTGCTATCCACTTTTAAAAAATACTTGATGTCAGATATTTGGGGATTAAGAAACATAATGATATCCTAGTGATATCTTTCTTTAAGAGAATACAAATTATTATTATTACTATTTTTTGCCCCAGAGAACATTAATTGGGCATCAAGAATGAGATGACTTTGTGAAAGCATTGTGCACAGTACCTGGCAGGATGTGATATTTTCACCATAACTCTTACTGAATGGCTTACTAGTCCTAGGCACTTTCTTCACACTGTGTGTGTATTAACATATTTAATCCTTGCATCAGCCTTATGAATGGGTAGTGTCTTTACCTCCATTTTAGAATTAAGGAAACTGAGACAGAGGTAAGTTAAGTAACTAGTTACACAGCTAATATATTGGAACAGAGATTCGATTTGGTCTCACTCCCAACCCACCTCTCTAAAACTAACAATTTTGTTTAGTACTTTTATATTTCAGGAATTTCACTAAGGTTTTTCCAATGAGTCAAGTTTTTTAACGCTCATAACATCCTCTGAGGTACTGTCGCCATTTGCATTTTATAGTAGGTACTCAAAATGTGCTAGTTTTTTTTTTTTCTAATTTTGGTAGTTTTTTATTTAATATAATATTTTGGATATTCAGGTATACCATAATACCATTGCCAATATTTAGCTCTCTTTTCTCAATGTTTAGAAAAATTATTTTAATTTTTTTTATCTTAGTAAATTCATATGAACATCCAAAACATTTGTAACAATCGTTTTAATGGGCATCTCTGTGTTGATTCTTATGTTCTTATGTTTTTAAATGGTTTAGGCTTTATTGTTTACAATGATTTCTACCGTTGGTTTTGACAGATAACCTTCATAAAAAATGTGCTAGTTTTGTGTCCCTCCTTTCTCTTTTTCTCCCCTTTTCCCATTCCTGCCCTCTCAGCTCCTGGTTCTACAGTGACTGGAAGAGGACCTGTCTCCCAGCGCACCCAACTTTTTCTGCATAGTCTCACCTGAGGTGCCAGGTGCCATTCTTTCTTCTGCTTCATTTAGTCTGCTGTTGAACCCTGGTAGTGTATTTTTCGGTTCAGTTATTGTATGCTTCAGCTCTGTAACTTCTGTTTGGTACTTTCTTATATTCTCTGTCTCTTTGTTGAAGTTCCCACAGTTCATCCATTTTTCTACCAAGTTCAGGGAGCATCTTTATGACCATTATGTTGAACTCTTTATCAGGTAAATTACGTACCTCATTTCATAAGGTTTTACCGAGGTTTTTATCTGTTCTTTCATTTGGAACACATTCCTCTGTTTCCTCATTTTGCTCAACTCTCTGTTTCTATGTATCAGATGAAACAGCTACCTCTCCCAGTTTTGAAGGAGTAGCCTTTGTAGAAGATGAAACTTACTGTTCAACCTTGCCCCAGCTCTTGGTTGTCTCTGGAACCTTTGTGATTGTCCGAGCAGGCTATTTTATTTTTAATAGCTCCCAGTTGTTGAGGGTGTGCCCAGACCTGTCAGCTTCCCAAGGGGAAGAAGCTTAGCACATAATTTCAGACTGACTGGAAGCCAGATTCTCAGGCAGCAGCTTTTCAAGTATGAAAATATATATAGTAATGTGGGACCACAATGGTAAATCCTGCTGACCTCCAGAGCAGGGGATCTGGAGGTACCCCTTGGGTGACAGTTGCAAAAATTGACGTTCCACGATTGTGTAAGCTCCCATCTGGGAGATACCAGCCAGCTGGAGTGAGGTAGAGGAACAGCACAAACTGAGAACATCTTCCTAGCCTCTAGATGTGTGGCAAACCTAAAGCCTGCTCCTCAGGCTGAAGCTCCAGGATGAGTAAATAGGCCTCTTTCACAGAAAGACTGTGGAGGAGTTTCAGTCTGTGGTCTGTGCAGTGCCCTGGAGGTGGTAGCCTGGCAAGAACTGTTTCTCCAATTGTTACAGTCCCCTGGGACCCAGGAATGCAAGTCCCACTGGCCCCCAGAGCCGGGCGATGAAGGGGCATCCCCTGGGCAGCAGCTGCAAAAACTGGGGCACCAGACACGTGTAAGAGTTTCCTCCAGAAGATCCTGACGCTCTGGGGCTGAGGAAGAGTGTGAAGACAGCGCCCACCCTCTGAGTCTCAGGGGAGGTTGACCATCAGCCCTTAGATGTGTGTTGAATTAGGAGCCTGCCCTTCAGGCTGCAGCTCTGATGGAAAGCCGATAGGCCCCTTTCACTGAAAAACTGAGCTCCCGGCTCTGTTGCCTCTTGCTGTGCCCTGAGAGTGGTAGCAGTTTAAGGGCTCTTTCTCCCTTGGTTATAGTCCCGGGGTACCCACCAGCATAAACCCGCCTGGTCACCGGAGACAAGCGATGTAGAGGTGTCCCCTGGCAGCAGCTGCAAAAATCAAGGGTACCAGACAGGGGGATGAACTCCTTCCCGGAAAAGGCCAGTGAGCTGGAGGGGGGTGGGGGGAGCACAGCTATGGCGGCGGCCGGCCTCCGTTCCCTGAGAGGACCTTCAGAGCCTCTAGAAGAGTGCCAGTCAGAAGCCTGCCCCTCAGGCCAAAGCTCCAGGACAAGAAAACAGGCCTCCTTCTCAGAAAAGCTGTAAGTTTGCTTCAGTCCGTGGTCCACTGTGCAGCACCCTGAGGATGGTAGTCAGCTGAGAACTATCTCACGGATCGTTACTGTCTTGTGGGTCCCAGGGACGCAAGGCCCCCTGGACTCCAGAGCCAGGTGATGAATTGGTGTCCCCTAAACTGCAGCCGCAAAATCCAGGGCACCAGACGTGTGTAAAAGCTCCCCTTCGGGAGCTACTGGCGCTGTGGAGGGCGGTAAAGGGAGAGTGAAGATGGCGCCCACCGACAGGAAAAATGGCACCAGGTGGCGTAGGTAAGGTGGAGGGGGAACAGGAAAAGGTCACCTGCCAGCACCTCTGTCCCCGGAGAGTAACCTGACAGGCCCTGTCCCTCTTGCAGAAGCTTTAAGTGTAGCAACTAAATCTCCTTCATCTATAGTCTCAGCACTTTTCAAACTGCTGCTTCTGCGCTGGGACCTGGGGCGAGTGGGTCTGTGCGTGCGCCTTTAAGAACAGTTTCTGGTTCGCCACAGCTCCTCGGATTTCTGGATGTGACCCCGCTGGTTTTCAAAGACGTTTTAGGGGCTCCCTCTCTCAAGTTCAGGTCTTTAAAAGCTGGGGGGCCCGATGTGGGGTGTGAACCCTTCACCCCTCAGAGAGAAGTTCTGAATTTTGCTCTGTGGTCGCGGCGTGGTCAGGGCATGTTTATCGCGAGACTGTGTCTCAGCCTCTCCTACTGTACCTGTACCTCGAAGTGGCCCATTTTCTCATTTCCTGAGGCGAGGGAGCTGTTTGGCTAGTTTTAGGGTCTTCTCCAGAGGGAACAGTTCCATATGTAGCTGCAGACTCAGTGTGTCTGTGGGAGGAACGGTGCCGTCCTGGACCACCTCCGGCCTGACGCCGTCCTGTGTGGTGTCCGCTGGGCCTGAGGCGCTGTGATGGAGCCCATCCCTTTTGGTCATAGACAGGCTCGGCCAGACCCAGATGAGATGCATTTATCTATTATAACAAGGGAAGATCCCACCCAAACTCATGGACCCTGGAAACAGCTGGTAACTATTACTTTGTGTTTGCTTCACAGACATGTAAAGGGAGGCTTTGAGTTGTTAGTTGCCTTCTCAAGGTCACAGAGAAAATCCTTGACTAAAGAGGCAATGAAAGGACAAGTCTTCTATTGCTTCTGCTTTCGTGCTTTCCTTTTTCATGACATCATGCCCTTTATTATTTATTAAAGTGTCTTCCTTCTTGTTTATAAATTAAATGCTAGAAGATTTTAGCTTAAAGTTAAAAAACATAGTCCTCTGTAAAATATTATTAA
The DNA here is from genome assembly GCF_005190385.1 of Monodon monoceros. Taxonomy (NCBI): domain Eukaryota; kingdom Metazoa; phylum Chordata; class Mammalia; order Artiodactyla; family Monodontidae; genus Monodon; species Monodon monoceros. The sequence continues at coordinate 110,970,427 of NW_021703777.1, forward strand.
TGAAGTCAGTTCTTACACTCAATTATTCGGAAGGAATTTGATTTTAATAAGTGGAGGAGAGACCTTCAAGATGGCGGAAGAGTAAGACGCGGAGAGCACCCTACTCCCCACAAATACATCAGACATACATCTACATGTGGAACAACTCCTACAGAACACCTACTGAACGCTGGCAGAAGACCTCAGACCTCCCAAAAGGCAAGAAACTCCGCACGTACCTGGGTAGGGCAAAAGAAAAAAGAAAAACAGAGACAAAAGAATAGGGACGGGACCTGCACCAGTGGGAGGGAGCTGTGAAGGAGGAAAGCTTTCCACATACTAGGAAGCCCCTTCGCGGGCGGAGACTGCGGGTGGCGGAGGGGTAACTTCGGGGCCACGGAGGAGAGCGCAGCAACAAGGGTGCGGAGGGCAAAGCAGCGAGATTCCCGCACAGAGGATCGGTGCCGACCAGCACTCACCAGCCCGAGAAGCTTGTCTGCTCACCCGCCGGGGCGGGCGGGGCTGGGAGCTGAGGCTCGGGCTTCGGTCGGAGCGCAGGGAGAGGACTGGGGTTGGCGGCGTGAGCACAGCCTGCAGGGGTTGGTGCACCACGGCTAGCCGGGAGGGAGTCCGGGGAAAAGTCTGGACCTGCCGAAGAGGCAAGAGACCATTGTTTCAGGGTGCGTGAGGAGAGGGGATTCAGAGCACCGCCTAAACAAGCTCCAGAGACGGGCGCGAGCCTCGGCTACCAGCGCGGACCCCAGAGACGGGCATGGGACGCTAAGGCTGCTGCTGCCGCCACCAAGAAGCCTGTGTGCAAGCACAGGTCACTCTCCACACCGCCCCTCCCGGGAGCCTGTGCAGCCCGCCACTGCCAGGGTCCCGTGATCCAGGGACAACTTCCCCGAGAGAACGCACGGCACGCCTCAGGCTGGTGCAACGTCATGGCGGCCTCTGCCGCCGCAGGCTCGCCCC
>NW_021703777.1:110971480-111277873 GCF_005190385.1 Monodon monoceros
CCCCCCCCCCCCCCCCCCCCCCCCCCCCCCCCCCCCGGCCTGAGTGAGCCAGAGCCACCTAATCAGCGGCTCCTTTAACCCCGTCCTGTCTGAGCGAAGAACAGACGCCCTCAGGCGACCTACACACAGAGGCGGGTCCAAATCCAAAGTTGAACCCTGGGAGCTGTGAGAACAAAGACGAGAAAGGGAAACCTCTCCCAGCAGCCTCAGGAGCAGCAGAGTAAATCTCCACAATCAACTTGACGTACCCTGCATCTGTGGAATACATGAATAGACAGGAATCATTCCAAAATTGAGGCAGTGGACTTTGAGAGCAACTGTAGACTTGGGGTTTGCTTTCTGCATCTAATTTGTTTCTGGTTTTATGTTGATCTTAGTTTAGTATTTAGAGTTTATCATCATTGGTAGATTTGTTTACTGATTTGGTTGCTCTCTTCCATATATATATATATATATATTTCCTTTTTCTCTTTTTGTGAGTGTGCATGTGTATGCTTCTGCGTGTGATTTTTGTCTGTATAGGTTTGCTTTTACCGTTGGTCCTAGGGTTCTGTCTGTCCATTTTTTTTTCCCCACTAATATGAACCAATTCATTTGATTTTAATTACAGAAAAACATGGCCACACTTTGTCTAAATACATAGCCAGCTATTGAATAAAAAGTAGTTTGAAACATTTCACAGTCAAAGCAGTTTTTGTACAAATGACCTAAAATATTAGGTGTCTTTTGTAGCATAGCTCTATCATCCAGTCAAATTAAAGTAACTTGAACCCTCTGTTTTTCTTAGTGTCATCACTTCTTTGCTAGCCAGTTTTCCATCATTCTCTAAAATAATATGGCTTTTTTATAACCCCATAACTATAATATTCCTCCGCCCAAAAGTCTCTTTTTACTCCTTATTTACTACATATTTACGTTAAATAGCATAAATGTTATGGCTTCTATTAACCTCCCAACTCACTAAAGAAGTGTTATCTACCCTATTGTTGATGTCACAGCCTTAAATTCATCACCTGTTATAGCACATTAGAGATTATATTATTAGTTATAACAATTTGATTGTTTCCCCTATTAAACATGGATGATATCCTCCCCAGAGCAAAGCTCCTGGAATATAAGTAGTTCCTTAATAAATATTTAATAAATAGATGACAGTGTCATATCTCCTCTATTTGAAGGCCAGAATTAGGGAAACTGCTATCAGGTTCTCACTTCTGGGTCAGGCAGCATAAGACACAGCAGCTGAAAGTGTGTGAAACCAGAGAATATTGAGGAGTTTGTTTTAATTTGTGACTTTCAGGTCTCAAGGAAAAATAGGTATACTCAAGTTTTCTCCAGTGATGTGGTTTATTATTAGATAAAGACAAAATGTATGGAAGGAAACAAAGAAAGCGTATCAAGAGCCAGGCAGTTCTCATGAAGATTCGAAGCAATAGCCACTGCTGTTTTGGATTCAACAGCAATTGTAGTGGATCAGCAGTAATTTCACTAACTCAACCATGGCTCTGGTGACCCAACCCATTTGTCTAGTGGACACCCAGTGCTTACTACTCTAGTGACTTTGTGACCCAGCTCCTCTTACCTCTGATTTTTCTAAATTTGCTACTCTATATACTTCCTTTGCTTCAACTGTGGGTTTTTCTCTAATCTACTTCTGCATCATCTGTCCGCTTTTTGTGTACTTACATTCTACATTTTTCAAGATTGTAATTTACTGAATTTTTTCTAATAGGTAGAATACTTAATATCAGGTCTCCTTATATGTTACTGGACTTCCTTCACCTAGCCTGTAGATGGGTTCTCTTTACAGCATTATCATTGCTAATTCAATCAGTTTTGGTCAATATAGCAAGATCATGAAGCACTAAGTAGGCAAAATAAGGCATAATTTCTGTATGTATGATAATGAAAGTGTGGTTATATTAAATACTCTTATTCTGGAGATACATGTGCTGAAATATTGGGGGGGATGCAAGGTTTAGATTTCTGCAACTACTTTTCAATGGATCAGCAAAGATATATGTGAGAGAGAGAGAATGTTAATTACTGGGTGATAGGCAGAGAGGTGTGTATTATTCTATTCAGTTTTTTTTTCCTGTATGTTTGAAATTTTCCATAATAAAGTTGACAGAAAAAAGGAAAACATTAAGGAAAAATGACTAAACTGGATGCTTTTCATGCCAGGATTTTTTAAAGGTTGTTCTCTGTGTTTTAAGACATACATGGGAAGAAATTAAAAATGTAAGGTTATTGCTGTGGTTTTATCATGTCTTATATGAGTTTGGATCATTCCATTATTCTAGGTAAATATTGAACATTTGTTGCCTGTTCAGGATGTTGCCAGAATTAAGGTGTTAATATCTTCATAATTCTCTGAACTCCTTAGTTGAGAAGTGCTATGCAATTGAAACGTATTGCTGAAATAGTGATCATCACTATTAACCTTGTATGGCACCTTGTATTTGAAAGTCCTTGGTAACCATTTTTTTTTTTTTTTAAGTAACATGCCCAAGATGACACATATATATATATATTTTTTTTTTCTATGTCATAATATTGACATTCAGTCCAGTAATCCTCCACTGTAACAGCTCCTTTACTTTACAGTGAAAATTGATTTGTATATTTTTTGCCTCTGAGTCCTTGTGGGATTTTTTTTTTTTAATTCAAACAGAAAGTCACAAAACTTATAATCATCCTCATCAGTTCACTCAGTCCCATGTAATTAATTTTTTTTCATCTTGATCTTTTGTTAGCACTTTTATGAATTCATCAGTTTTCCATTAGAGTTCTGAAAATGCTTATTCATTCAGTTCAGCAGTATAGTCAGTTACCAGAAACCTGTACTTGTCAGAGTCTTTTCCGTGAATTCCTTGAAGATGAAACCCTTTTATGGGAACATTTTTGCAAAAACATCAGAGTACACCCAGAACTGTCTGTAAATGACAAGAGACTTAAAAATGACCATGGATAAAGACTTGATGAAAGTTCATAATAATGCAATTGACAAGGAAATTTAGTTATTTCTGAGATATACATTTTAAAGTAGTAATTAGAATTATGACATAACATTATACCAGAACATATAAGATTTTTAGAAATTTCATGTAATGTCTGAAACATTTATATTAACATACTTCCATACATATAACCCAAAGAAAGTTTAGTATTAGTTGTTTTCTTGGTTTGTTTTTTTATACTGCATGTTCTTATTAGTCATCAATTTTATACACATCAGTGTATACATGTCAGTCCCAATCGCCCAATTCAGCACACCACCATCCCCACCCCACTGCTGTTTTCCCCCCTTGGTGTCCATACGTTTGTTCTCTACATCTGTGTCTCAACTTCTTCCCTGCAAACCGGTTCATCTGTACCATTTTTCGAGGTTCGACATACATGTGTTAATATACGATATTTATTTTTCTCTTTCTGACTTACTTCACTCTGTATGACAGTCTTTAGATCCATCCACAACTCAACAAATGACTCAATTTCGTTCCTTTTTATGGCTGAGTAATATTCCATCGTATACATGTACCACATCTTCTTTATCCATTCGTCTGTCGATGGGCATTTAGGTTGCTTCCATTACCTGGCTATTGTAAATAGTGCTGCAATGAACATTGGGGTGCATGTGTCTTTTTGAATTATGGTTTTCTCTGGGTATATGCCCAGCAGTGGGATTGCTGGATCATATGGTAATTCTACTTTTAGTTTTTTAAGGAACCTCCATACTGTTCTCCATAGTGGCTGTGTCAATTTACATTCCCACCAACACTGCAAGAGGGTTCCCTTTTCTCCACACCCTCTCCAGCATTTGTTGTTTGTAGATTTTCTAATGATGCCCATTCTAACTGGTGTGAGGTGATACCTCATTGTAGTTTTGATTTGCATTTCTCTAATAATTAGTGATGTTGAGCAGCTTTTCATGTGCTTCTTGGCCATCTGTATGTCTTCTTTGGAGAAATGTCTATTTAGGTCTTCTGCCCATTTTTGGATTGGGTTGTTTGTTTCTTTAATATTGCGCTGCATGAGCTGTTTATATATTTTGGAGATTAATCCTTTGTCTGTTGATTGATTTGCAAATATTTTCTCCCATTCTGAGGGTTGTCTTTTGGTCTTGTTTATGGTTTCCTTTGCTGTGCAAAAGCTTTGAAGGTTCATTAGGTCCCATTTGTTTATTTTTGTTTTTATTTCCATTTCTCTAGGAGGTGGGTCAAAAAGGATCTTGCTGTGATTTATGTCATAGACTGTTCTGCCTAGGTTTTCCTCAAAGAGTTTTATAGTGTCCGATCTTACATTTAAGTCTCGAATCCATTTTGAGTTTATTTTTGTGTATGGTGTTAGGGAGTGTTCTAATTTCATTCTTTTACATGTAGCTGTCTAGTTTTCCCGGCACCACTTATTGAAGAGACTGTCTTTTCTCCATTGTATATCTTTGCCTCTTTTGTCATAGATTAGTTGACTATAGGTGTGTGGGTTTATCTCTGGGCTTTATATCTTGTTCCATTGATCTATGTTTCTGATTTTGTGCCAGTACCATATTGTCTTGATTACTGTAGCTTTGTACTGTAGTCTGAAGTCAGGGAGCCTGATTCCTCCAGCTCCGTTTTTCTTTCTCAAGATTATTTTGGCTATTTGGGGTCTTTTGTGTTTCCATACAAATTGTGAAAAATTTTTTTTCTATTTCTGTGAAAAATTCCAGCAGTAGTTTGATAGGGATTTCATTGACTCTGTAGATTGCTTTGGGTAGTATAGTCATTTTCACAATGTTGATTTTTCCAATCCAAGAACATGGTATATCTCTCCATCTGTTTGTATCATCTTTAATTTCTTTCATCAGTGTCTTATAGTTTTTTGCATACAGGTCTTTTGTCTCCCTAGTTAGGTTTATTCCTAGGTATTTTATTCTTTTTGTTGCAATGGTAAATGGGAGTGTTTCCAAAATTACTCTTTCAGATTTTTCATCATTAGTGTATAGGAATGCAAGAGATTTCTGTGCATTAATTTTGTATCCTGCAACTTTACCAAATTCATTGATTAGCTCTAGTCGTTTTCTTGTGGCATCTTTAGGATTCTCTATAGTATCATGTCATCTGCAAACAGGGACAGTTTTACGTCTTCTTTTCCAATTTGTATTCCTTTTATTTCTTTTTCTTCTCTGATTGCCGTGGCTAGGACTTCCAAAACTATGTTGAATAATAGTGGTGAGAGTGGACATCCTTGTCTTGTTCCTGATCTTAGAGGAAATGCTTTCAGTTTTTCACCATTGAGAATGATGTTTGCTGTGGGTTTTTCGTATATGGCCTTTATTATGTTGAGGTAGGTTCCCTCTCTGCCCACTTTCTGGAGAGTTTTTATCATAAATGGGTGTTGAATTTTGTCAAAAGCTTTTTCTGAATCTATTGAGATGATCATATGGTTTTTATTCTTCAATTTGTTATTATGATATATCACATTGATTGATTTACATATATGGAAGAATCCTTGCATGCCTGGGATAAACCCCACTTGATCATGGTGTATTATCCTTTCAATGTGCTGCTGGATTTAGTTTGCTAAAGCAAATTTAGTTTGCTTCTTCTTGGATTTATCCCTTGACCATTATGTAATGTCCTTCATTGTCTCTTGTAACAGTCTTTATTTTAAAGTTTATTTTATCTGATATGAGTATTGCTACTCCAGTTTTCTTTTGATTTCCATTTGCATGGAATATCTTTTTCTATCCCCTCACTTTCAGTCTGTATGTGTCCCTAGGTCTGAAGTGGGTCTCTTGTAGACAGCATATATATAGGTCTTGTTTTTGTATCCATTCAGCAAGCCTGTGTCTTTTGGTTGGAGCATTTAATCCATTCACGTTTAAGGTATTTATCGATATGTATGTTCCTGTGACCATTTTCTTAAATATTTTGGGGTTGTTTTTGTATATCCTTTTCTTCTCTCGTGTTTCCCACTTAGAGAAGTTCCTTTAGCATTTGTTGTAGAGCTGGTTTGGTGGTGCTGAATTCTCTTAGCTTTTGCTTGTCTGTAAAGCTTTTGATTTATCCGTCAAATCTGAGTGAAATCCATGCTGGGTAGAGTAATCTTCGTTGTAGGTTCTTCCCTTTCATCACCTTAAGTATATCATGCCACTCCTTCTGGCTTGTAGAGTTTCTGCTGAGAAATCAGCTGTTAAACTTATGGGAGTTCCCTTGTATGTTATTTGTCATTTTTCCCTTGCTGCTTTCAATTAATTTTCTTTGTCTTTAATTTTTGCCAGTTTGATTACTATGTGTCTTGACATGTTTCTCCTTGGGTTTATCCTGTATGGGACTCTATGCGCTTCCTGGACTTTGGTGGCTCTTTCCTTTCCCATGTTAGGGAAGTTTTTGACTATAATCTCTTCAAATATTTTCTCTGGTCCTTTCTCCCTCTCTTCTCCTTCTGGGACCCCTATAATGCGAATGTTGTTGCATTTAATGTTGTCCCAGAGGTCTCTTAGGCTGCCTGCAGTTCTTTTCATTCTTTTTTCTTTTTTCTTTTCTGCAGCAGTGAATTCCACTGTTCTGTCTTGCATGTCACTTATCCGTTCTTCTGCCTCAGTTATTCTGCTATTGATTCCTTCTAGTGTAGTTTTCATTTCAGTTATTGTATTGTTCATTTCTGTTTGTTCTTTAATTCTTCTTGCATCTTCTCTATCTTTGCCTCCATTCTTTTTCCGAGGTCTTTTTCCGAGGTCCTGGATGATCTTCACTATCATTATTCTGAATTCTTTTTCTGGAAGGTTGCCTATCTCCACTTCATTTAGTTGTTTTTCTGGGCTTTTATCTTGTTCATTCATCTAGTACATAGCTCCCTGCCTTTTCATCTTGTCTATCTTTCTGTGAATGTGGTTTTTGTTCCACAGGCTGCAGGATTGTAGTTCTTGCTTCTACTGTCTGCCCTCTGGTGGCTGAGGCTATCTAAGAGGCTAAATGGGCAGGACTGGTGGTGGGTAGAGCTGACTGTTGCTCTGGTGGGCAGAGCTCAGTAAAACTCTAATCTACTTGAATGCTGATGGGTGGGGCTGGGTTCCCTCCCTGTTGGTTGTTTGGCCTGAGGCAACCCAATAGTGGACGCAACGTGGGCTCTTTGCTGGGGCTAATGGCAGACTCTGGGAGGGCTCACAGCAAGGAGTACTTCCCAGAACTTCTGCTGCCTGTGTCGTTGTCCCCATGGTGAGCCACAGCCACCCCCGGCTTCTGCAGGAGACCCTCCAACACTAGCAGGTAGGTCTGTTTCAGTCTCCCCTGGGGTCACTGCTCCTTCCTCTGGGTCCCGATGCACACGCTACTTTGTGTGTGCCCTCCAAGGGTGGAGTCTCTGTTTCCCCCAGTCCTGTCAAAGTCCTGCAATCAATTCCCACTAGGCTTCAAAGTCTGATCCTCTAGGAATTCCTGCTCCCATTGCCGGACCCCCAGGTTGGGAAGCCTGACGTGGGGCTCAGTACCTTCACTGCAGTGGGTGGACTTCTGTGGTATAAGTGTTCTCCAGTCTGTGATTCACCCACCCACTAGTTATGGGATTTGATTTTACTGTGATTGGCCCCTCCTACTGTCTAATTGTGGTTTCTCCTTTGCCTTTGGATGTGGGGTATCTTTTTTGGTGAGTTACAGTGTCTTCCTGTCGATAATTGTCTAGCAGCTAGTTGTGATTCTGCTGTTCTCGCAAGAGGGAGTGAGAGCACATCCTTCTACTCCGCCATCTTGGTTCCTCTCTCTCTGTCCATTTTTTTTTAGAATAGTTTTTAGCAGTTTTTTCCACTTGTTCTCATTGGTGAATTTGTTTTGTGGTTTGGATGCTCTCTTCTTTCTTTTTTTTAATTACTTTTTAATTTTTTTATTTTTCACAATTTTTTTATTTTAATAACTTTATTCTGTTTTATTTTCTTTCTTTCTTTCTTTCTTTCTTTCTTTCTTTCTTTTCTCACTTTTTTTCAGAGCCGTGTGAGGCTGATAGTGTCTCGGTGCTCTGGCCTGGTGTCAGGCTTGTGCCTTTGAGGTGGGAGAGCCGAGTTCAGGACATTGACCCACCAGAGAAATCCCAGCTCCATCTAATATTAAATGGCGAAAGCTCTCCCAGAGATCTCCTTCTCAACCCTAAGACCCAGCTCCACTCAACAACCAGCAAACTCAAGTGCTGGACACTCAATGCCAAGCAACGAGCAAGACAGGAACACAATCCCACCCATTAGCATAGAGGTGGCCTAAAATAATAATAAGGTCAAAGACACCCCAAAATGCAACGGCCACGGTCCTGCCGACCAGAAAGCCAAGATCCACCTCATCCACCAGAACACAGGCACCAGTACCCTCCACCAGGAAGGCTACACAACCCACTGAACCAAACTTAGCCACTAGGGGAAGACACCGAAAACAACGGGAACTACGAACCTGCAGCCTGCATGGAGACCCCAAACACAGTAAGTGAAGCAAAATGAGAAGACAGAGAAACACACAGTAGATGAAAGAGCAAGGTAAAAACCCACCAGACCAAACAAATGAAGAGGAAATAGCAGTCTACCTGAAAAATAATTCATAGTAATGATAGTAAAGATGATCCAAAATCTTGGAAATAAAATGGAGAAAATACAAGAAACTTTTAACAAGGACCTAGAAGAACTGAAGAGCAGACAAAAAATGATGAACAACACAATAAATGAAATTAAAATATCTCTAGAAGGAATCACTAGCAGAATAACTGAGGCAGAAAAACAGATAAGTGACCTGGAAGATAGAATAGTAAAAATAAATACCTCAGAGCAGAATAAAGAAAAAGGAATGAAAAGAATTGAGGACAGTCTCAAAGACTTCTGGGACAACATTAAACACACCAACATTCAAATTATAGGGGTCCCAGAAGAGGAAGAGAAAAAGAAAGGGTCTGAGAAAATATTTGATGAGATTATTATAGTTGAAACCTTCCCTCATATGCGAAATGAAATAGTTAATCAACTCCAGGAAGTGCAGGGAGTCCCATACAGCATAAATCCAAGGAGAAACATGCCAAGACACATATTAATCAAACTACGAAAAATTAAAATACAAAGAAAAAATATTAAAAGCAGCAAGGGGAAAACAACAAGTAACACTCAAGGGAATCCCCATAAGGTTAGCAGCTGATCTTTTAGCAGAATCTCTGCAAGCCAGAAGGAAGTGGCAGGACATTTAAAGTGATGAAAGGGAAAAACCTACAACCAAGCTTACTCTACCCAGCAAGGATCTCATTCACATTCGATGGAGAAATTAAAACATTTAGAGACAAGCAAAAGCTAAGAGAATTCAGCACCACCAAACTGGCTTTACAACAAATGCTGAAGGAACTTCTCTAGGCAGGAAACACAAGAGAAGTCAAAGACCTACAGTAACAAACCCAAAATAATTAAGAAAAAGGTAACAGGAACATACATATCAATAACTACCTTAAATGTAAGTGGATTAAATGCTCCAACCAAAAGACAAAGACTGGCTGAATGGATACAAAAACAAGACCTATATATATGCTGTCTAAAAGAGACCCACTTCAGACCTAGGGACACATACAAACTGAAAGTTAGGGGATGGAAAAGATATTCCATGCAAATGGAAATCAAAAGAAAGCTGGAGTAGCAATTCTCGTATCAGACAAAATAGACTTTAAAACAAAGACTATTACAAGAGACAAAGAAGGACACTACATAATGATCAAGGTATCGATCCAAGAAGAAGATATAGCAATTGAAAATATTTATGCACCCAACATAGGAGCACCACAATACATAAGGCAAATACACACAATACATAAGGCAAAGGCTAACAGCCATAAAAGGGGAAATACACTGTAACACAATCATAGTAGTGGACTTTAACACACCACTTTCACCAATAGACAGATCATCCAAAATGAAAATAAACAATGAAACACAAGCTTTAAATGATACATTAAACAAGATGGACTTAATTGATATTTATAGGACATTCCATCCAAAAACAACAGAATACACTTTCTTCTCAAGTGCTTATGGAACATTCTCCAGGATAGATCATATCTTGGGTCACAAATCAAGCCTTGGTAAAATTAAGAAAATTGAAATCGTATCAAGTATCTTTTCTGACCACAATGCTATGAGTATAGATATCAATTACAGGAAAAGATCTGAATAAAATACAAACACATGGAGGCTAAACAATACACTACTTAATAATCAAGAGATCACTGGAGAAATGAAAGAGGAAATCAAAAAATACCTAGAAAAAATTGACAATGAAAAAATGACGACCCAAAACCTATGGGTTGCAGCAAAAGCAGTTCTAAGAGGGAAGTTTATAGCAATACAATCCTACCTCAAGAAACAAGAAATATCTGAAATAAACAACCTAACCTCACACATAAGCATTTAGAGAAAAAAGAACAAAAAATCCCCAAAGTTAGCAGAAGGAAAGAAATCATTAGGATCATATCAGAATAAATGAAAAAGAAACGAAGGAAACAATAGCATAGATGAATAAAAATGAAAGCTGGTTCTTTGAGAAGATAAACAAAATTGATAAACCATTAGCCAGACTCATCAAGAGAAAACGGAGAAGACTCAAATCAGTAGAGTTAGAAATGAAAAAGGGAAGTAACAACTGACACTGAAGAAATACAGAAGATCATGAGATTACTACAAGCAACTATACGCCTATAAAATGGACAACCTGGAAGAAATGGACAGTTTCTTAGAAAAGCAGAAGCCTCTGAGACTGAACCAGGAAGAAATAGAAAATATAAACAGCCCAATCACAAGCACTGAAATTGAGACTGTGATTAAAAATCTTCCAAGAAACAAAAGCCCAGGACCAGATGGCTTCACAGATGAACTGTATCAAACATTGAGCGAAGAGCTAACACCTATCCTTCTCAAACTTTTCCGAAATATAGCAGAGGGAGGAACTCCCACTCCCAAACTCATTCTATGAGGCCACCATCACCCTGATACCAAAACCAGAGAAAGATGTCACAAGGAAAGAAAACTACAGGCCATTATCACTGATGAACATAGATGCAAAACTCCTCAACAAAATACAAACAAAGAGAATCCAGCAGCTCATTAAAAGGATCATACACCATGATCAAGTGGGGTTCATCCCAGGAATGCAAGGATTCTTCAATATACTCAAATCAATCAATGTGATACACCATATTAACAGATTGAAGGAGAAGAACCATATGATCATCTCAATACATGCAGAAAAAGCTTTCAACAAAATTCAACGCTGTTTTATGATAAAAACCTTCCAGAAAATAGGCATAGAGGGAAGTTACTGCAACATAATAAAGGCAATATATGACAGTCCCACAGCCAACATCGTTCTCAGTGGTGAAAAACTGAAACCATTTCCACTAAGATCAGGAACAAGACAAGGTTGTCCACTCTCTCCAGTATTATTCAACATAGTTTTGGAAGTTTTAGCCACAGCAATCAGAGAAGAAAAGGCAATCAAAGGAATCCAAATCAGAAAAGAAGTAAAGCTGTCACTGTTTGCAGACGACATGATGCTATACATAGAGAATCCTAAAGATGCCACAAGAAAACTACTAGAGCTAATCAATGAATTTGGTAAATTAGCAGGATAGAAAATTAATGCACAGAAATCTCTTGCATTCTTATTAACTAATGATGAAAAATCTGAAACAGAAATTAAGGAAACACTCCCATTTACCACTGCAACAAAAAGAATAAAATACCTTGGAATAAACCTACCTAAAGAGACAAAAGACCCGTATGCAGATAGCTATAAGAGACTGATGAAAGAAATTAAAGGTGATACAAACAGATGGAGAGATATACCATGTTCTTGGATTGGAAAAATCGACATTGTGATAATGACCATATTACCCAAAGCAATCTACAAATTCGATGAAATCCCTATCAAACTACCACTGGTATTTTTCACAGAAATAGAACAAATTTTTTCACAATTTGTATGGAAACACAAAAGACCCCGAATAGCCAAGGCAATCTTGAGAAAGAAAAACGGAGCTGGAGGAATCAGGCTCCCTGACTTCAGACTATACTACAAAGCTACAGTAATGAAGATAGTATGGTACTGACACAAAAACAGAAATATAAATGAATGGAACAGATAGAAAGCCCAGAGATAAACCGACACACATATGGCCATGTTATCTTTTTTTTTTTTTTGCGGTACACGGGCCTCTCACTGTTGTGGCCTCTCCTGTTGCGGAGCACAGGCTCTGGATGTGCAGGCTCAGTGGCCATGGCTCACCGGCCCAGCTGCTCTGCGGCATGTGGGATCTTCCCGGACTGGGGCACAAACCCATGTACCCTGCATCGGCAGGCGGACTCTCAACCACTGAGCCACCAGGGGAGCCCATGGCCACCTTATCTTTGATAAAGGAGTCAAGAATATACAATGGAGAAAAGACAGCCTCTTTAATAAGTGTTGCTGGGAAAAGTGGACAGCTACATGTAATAGAATGAAATTAGAACACTCCCTAACACCATACACAAAAATAAACTCAAAATGGATTAATGACCTAAATGTAAGGCCAGACACTATAAAACTTTTATAGGAAAACATAAGCAGAACACTCTATGACATAAATCACAGCAAGATCCTTTTTGACCCACCTCCTAGAGAAATGGAAATAAAAACAAAAATATATAAATAGGACCTAATGAAACTTCAAAGCTTTTGCACAGCAAAGGAAACCATAAACAAGACCAAAAGACAACCCTCAGAATGGGAGAAAATATTTGCAAATGAAGCAACTGACAAAGGATTAATCTCTAAAGTTTACAAGCAGCTCATGCAGCTCAACATCAAAAAAACAAACAACCCAATCCAAAAATGGGTAGAAGACCTAAATAGGCATTTCTCCAAAGAAGATGTACAGATTTCCAACAAACACATGAAAGAATACTCAACTGGGCTTCCCTGGTGGTGCAGTGGTTGAGAGTCCGCCTGCTGATGCGAGGCCTGCGTGAGAGGCCTGCGTACCGCAAAAAAACAAAAAAACAAAACAAACAAATAGAATGCTCAACATCATTAATCATTAGAGAAATGCAAATCAAAACTACAGTGAGGTATCACCTCACACCAGTCAGAATGGCCATCATCAAAAAATCTACAAACAATAAATGCTGGAGAGGGTGTGAAGAAAAGGAAACCCTCTTGTACTGTTGGTGGGAATGTAAACTGGTGCAGCCACTATGGAGAACAGTACGGAGGTTCCTCAAAAAACTAAAAGAACTACCATACGACCCAGCAATCCCACTACTGGGCATATACCCTGAGAAAACGATAATTCAAAAAGAGTCATGTACCACAGTGTTCACTGCATCACTATTTACAATAGCCAGGACATGTTAGCAACCTAAGTGTCCACTCACAGATGAATGGATAAAAATGTGGCACATATGTAAAATGGAATATTAATCAGTCATAAAAAGAAACGAAATTGAGTTATTTGTAGTGAGGTGGATGGAGCTAGAGTCTGTCATACAGAGTGAAGTAAGTCAGAAAGAGAAAAACAAATACTGTATGCTAACACATATATATGGAATGTATAAAATAAAAAATGGTTCTGAAGAACCTAGGGGCTGGACAGGAATAAAGACGCAGACATAGAGAATGGACTTGAGAACAAAGAGAGGGGGAAGGGTAAGCTGGGACGAAATGAGAGAGTGGCATGGACATATATACACTACCAAATGTAAAATAGATAGCTAGTGGGAAGCAGCCACATAGCACAAGGAGAGCAGCTTGGTGCTTTGTAACTACCTAGAGGGGTGGGATAGGGAGGGTGGGAGGGAGATGCAAGAGGGTTGAGATAAGGAGATATATGTATATGTATAGCTGATTCACTTTGTTATAAAGCAGAAACTAACACACCTTTGTAAAGTAATTATACTCCCGTAAAGATGTTAAAAAAAAAAAAAAAAAGGAAAATAAGTGGAATGGGCATTACATACGCTTTTATATTTTGATGGAATATAACGCTTAGCCCCCCCACCCCCTTCCAGTCTCTTAGGAAGCTTCTGATTTTAAGTTGCTGGGTCAACTGTAGCAATAATAACGTATTTTGGCAACAGGAAAACATGCAGATGTTTTACATTATTCCCTGTCCGCAGTGGAGGAAACGAATATTGCTGATAACAGTTTTTTTTAAATGTCTTTTAAAATTACATTCCATATTTAAAATGTTGTTTGTCAGATTTTCATATTAAAATAATACCATGGGAAGGGCATTTCATTGCTTTAAACAGTATTGTACTTTATATAATTTCCTGTTGATATCAAAGATTTGGCTCATAAAAATAAGATTTTATAGGTCATGTTTCCCCTTGTGGCCCTTTGTGTTTACTTGGCATTATAAATAAAAATATAGATTATCTGCAGATGTTTCTATTAGCATATTGAAAATTCTGAGCCATAAATTCTGGTTATAAAGTAGCGTCTGACTCTGGTTTATAATAAATATCTGCCTTAAAAATTTTTGGAGGCAAAATGAAAGTATTCTGTTTCTTTCAGTTTAATACCACATGGAAACTAGTTTTGCAACATTCATAAATTTCTTTTCATATGAATGAATTTAAGGAACCTGCATTTCCCTTGTGATGATATGTTAATAGTTTTAGTAAAAAAAGTACATGTAAATATACGTTTAATCATATAGTATCATTTTTGTGGAAATATCCAATTAACCTATCTGAATTGAACATAAAATAACCAATAATTATGGGTGTACAGCTATTATGGGAGCTTTTAAAATTTATAAATTGATAGGTGGAAAATAATTCTGATTTGGTTAAGTATTCTTTCCCTCACTGCTATAAACTTTAATGACATTTGTAACAAGAGAATTTCTACTTCCTATCTTGTGAAGTAGAAAAAGTCAAAATTCAAGGGAAGAAAGTAAATACTTTACAATGTTAGAAACTTTCTGAATATACTTTAGACTATATAAGGAGTGGTAAGCAAATAGTGGTGTTTCAAATAATTTGAGATTAAATGGGAAAAAACTGTAGAGGAATAATGGAAGAATAATTGAATTTTTAGAGAAAATCAATATACAAATATATATTACATAAAAATGGAAAGATTAAAAATGGGAGTATTGTCTCATTATAGATTTAAAATATATTTTATTTAAGTCACTTTCAATAAAAAGGTATCATTTTCCCACACTATTCTAATTTTAACATTTTTGATGTTTTATGTATTAGTTGAATTTCTTAAGTCAATGTTATTTTCTGGAAATAACTAGAGGAATCTGTTATGACAACGTATATTCTGTGTTGTGATTCCTTTTAAAGATCCATGTTGTTGACCTAATACATTGATTCAGAAATAACAAACAACTAGTTGAATCTAGTTCCACCGTTAACCATATCCTGAAGCTTTATAGAGCAAACGATTAGAGCAAGTTTTAACAAAGGGTACTTGCCTGCCACCCACTCACACCCTAATCCAATTAAAACATGCATGAACAACCCTCAGAATGGGAGAAAATATTTACAAATAAAACAAAGGACAAATAAAGACAAAGGATTAATCTCCAAAATATACAAACAGCTCATATAGCTCAATATCAGAAAAACAAACAATCCTATTAAAAAATGGGTGGAAGACCTAAATAGACATTTCACCAAGGAAGACATACAGATGGCCAAGAGGCACATGAAAAGATGCTCAGCGTCACTAATTATTAGAGAAATGCAAATCAAAGCTACAATGAGGTATCACCTCATGCCAGTCAGAATGGCCATTATCAAAAAATCTAGAAACAATAAATGCTGGAAAAGGTGTAGTGAAAAGGGAACCCTCCTGTGCTCTTGGTGGGAACGTAAATTGATACAACCACTATGGAGAACAGTATGGAGGTTCCTAAAAAACTAAAA
This sequence comes from Monodon monoceros, assembly GCF_005190385.1. Lineage (NCBI taxonomy): Eukaryota > Metazoa > Chordata > Mammalia > Artiodactyla > Monodontidae > Monodon > Monodon monoceros. The sequence goes on from NW_021703777.1 coordinate 110,987,388, forward strand.
ATAGAACTACCTTATGACCCAGCAATCCCTCTACTGGGCGTATACCCTGAGAAAACGATAATTCAAAAAGAGTCATGCACCACAATGTTCATTGCAGCTCTATTTACAATAGCCAGGGCATGGAAGCACCCTAAGTGTTCATCAACAGATGAATGGATGAAGAAGATGTGACACATATATACAATGGAATATTACTCAGCCATAAAAGAAATGAAACTGAGTTATTTGTAGTGAGGTGGGTGGACCTAGAGTCTGTCATACAGAATGAAGTAAGTCAGGAAGAGAAAAACAAATACCGTATGCTAATGAATATATATGGAATCTAAAAAAAAAAAATGGTACTGATGAACCTAGTTGCAGAGCAGTAATAAAGTTGTAGACATAGAGAATGGACTTGGGGACATGGGGTGGGAGGGGGAAGCTGGGGCACAGTGAGAGTAAAATCTACATATATACCCTACCGAACATAAAATAGTTAGCTAGTGGGAAGCAGCAGCATAGCACAGGGAGATCAGCTCGGTGCTTTGCGATGACCTAGAGGGGTGTGATGGGGAGGATGGGAGGGAGGCTTAAGAGGGTGGGGATATGGGGACATATGTATGCATGTGGCTGATTCACTTTGGTGTACAACAGAAACCAACACAGTACTGTGAAGCAATTATACTCCAATAAAGATCTATTTTAAAAAAATTTTTAATGTAATTGTGAATCACTATATTGTACATCTGTAACATAGAATATTGTACATCACTATACTTCGATTAAAAAATAAATTTTAAAAAATGCATGAAAAGAATACACAACAAAACATCAAAAGTATCTTGAATGTAGAGTTACTTTGCCTAGATGTTGCTCAGCTTATATGCTTTCCTACGTGGAATATAAAATTTAGTTTTCAAAGTTCCAGAGAAGTGCACATAAGATGAGGTTTCCTCTATGTATATTTTTATTAACCTAATATTAAAAATAGGTTACTTTGCAAAGTGATGAATTACTTGGGTTTCCTCCAATTGATTTTCTACATTCAGCAATTATATTAAAAAAAAATACAGATCTGATCATGCACCAGTCCTGCCCTCCATCTACCTTAAATTCCTTTTGTCCAGAATGTTTATTTTAGCTTATAATTATTATATATATATATATATATATATATATATATTTATTTATTTATTTATTTTGTGGTACGCGGGCCTCTCACTGTTGCAGCCTCTCGTGTTGCGGAGCACAGGCTCCAGACGCGCAGGCTCAGTGGCCATGGCTCACGGGCCCAGCCGCTCCGTGGCATGTGGGATCCTCCCAGACCGGGGCACGAACCCGTGTCCCCTGCAACGGCAGGCGTACCCCCAACCACTGTGCCACCAGGGAAGCCCTAATTATAATATATTTGATTAATACCTGTCCCCGCCGCCACTGGAGTAGGAACTAGGTCAGGTTTTGCTAGGCTTAAGGCTTAGCGCAATGTCTGTTCTATAGGAATACTTAATGAATATCAGCTGAAGGAAGAGGGGTCATGGAAATTGATGTTGCATGGAACCGGGGTCCTTTCTATCATGCTGGCCGAAAGGTTCGTTCTGTTTTTTTCTGCAAGATGGCTCTAGTAGCACTTAGATGTCTTTAACTTCATTTGAAACAATTTTGTTAGATTGTATGTGACAATTGTCATATCAGCGTGCATTTAAGAAAAGATTTATCAAAATTGGTGAATTTTTGTGTAGCCATTTTAATACTGAAGATGGAAGAAAAAAGCAACATTTTTGGTATATTATGCTTTATTATTTCAAGAAAGGTAAAAACGCAACTGAAACACACACACAAAAAAGATTTGTGCAGTGTATGGAGAAGGTGCTGTGACTGATTGAAAATGTCAAAAGTGGTTTGTGAAGTTTTGTGTTGGAGATTTCTTGCTGGATGATTCTCCATGGTCGGGTAGACCAGTTGAAGTTGATAGCGATCAAATGGAGACATTAACTGAGAACAATTAAAGTTATACCATGCGGGAGATAGCCGACATACTCAAAATATCCAAATCAAGGGTTGAAAATCATTTGCACTTGTTTATGTGAATCGATTTGATGTTTGGGTTCCACATAAATTAAGCGAAAAAACCTTCTTGACTCTATTTTCGCATGCGATTCTCTACTTAAACGTAAACGAAAACGTTCTGTTTTTAAGACAAATTGTGACAGGTGATGAAAAGTGGATACTGTATAATAATGTGGAACGGAAGAGATCATGGGGCAAGTGAAATGAACCACCACCAACCACACCAAAGGCCAGTCTTCATCCAAAGACGATGGTATTGTGTACACGGTGGGATTGGAAGGGAGTCCTGTATTATGAGCTCCTTCCTGAAAACGAAATGATTAATTCCAAGTATTGCTCCCAATTAGACCAACTGAAAGCAGCACTCGACGAAAAGCATCCAGAATTAGTCAATAGAAAACGCATAATCTTCCATCAGGATAATGCAAGACTGCATGTTTCTTTGATGACCAAGTAAAAACTGTTACAGTTTGGCTGGGAAGTTCTGATTCATCTGCCATATTCACCAGACATTGCACCTTCGGATTTCCATTTATTTCGGTCTTTACAAAGTTCTCTTAATGGGAAAAAATTCAATTCCCTGGAAGACTGTAAAAGGCACCTGGAACAGTTCTTTGCTCAAAAAGATAAAAACCTTTAGGAAGATGGAATTATGAAGTTGCCTGAAAAATGGCAGAAGTAGTGGAACAAAAGGGTGAATATGTTGTTCAATGAAATTCTTGGTGAAAATGAAAAATGTGTCTTTCATTTTTACTCAAACACCGAAGGCACTTTTTGTCCAACAAAATACATAGTGTCTAATTATCTTCAGTGGGTATGAAGGTCCTGGGATCTTTGGTATTGTTTGTTAGCTTTGAAAAGTGCCTCAGTTAACTCCACCTCTCCATCAGTGCCCCCCATCCCCTTGCCCCTTTGGAAGTGAGAGACTGATTGGGACGTTTTGGGGGCTGCTAAAGTCCATTTAATGTCTGGCTGAAAAAATGCTTTTGTCTTTCTTAGGCACACTGAGATAACTCTTGTATTCATTAATTTGCTCTTCTCTCCTCACTCAACAAATATTTAAGAAGTATGTTACAACAAACACTAGAATAAAGAGTAACGAAGGTTTGACTATGTAGCCAAGTCTACTTTTACAATTGGCAATATGGCAGCAAAAAAGCAAATGTACACTGGCTCACAGACCAGTTTCCTTGCTTGAGACTCACTCACCTGAGAGGACTGTGTTACCTTTTCAGAAAGGATGGGTTGAAGAATTAAAGTGCAGTTTAACAGGCTGAGCAGAGATTCTTTCCTCTTTAGGAATATGGAGCCCAAATTGAAAAATAACCCTGCCAACCCTACCCCTTCATCCCCCTGTGGAGAGGGAAAGGAAGAAAGAGAGAGAGAATATGAGAGAGAGAGAGAGAATAAGAGAGAGAGAAGAAATGGACAAAGATACAAAGAAAAACCATTCTGTACCACTGGAGACATTCTTTGAAGGTTCTCTCTCTCTCTCTCTCTCTTTTTTTTTTTTCCAGAGAATTCCAAAACAATAGGAAACATCCCCGACTCTGAAAGATGCAAAGAAATCTGCTACTGGTTCTGTGAGGAAACAAGGATTTATGATAGCTTTTGACATTGAATATAGTCTCTTTGGGCAGTTGGGTTCTGCTTCTTCAAGCATGTCTTCAAGAGGTGGGAATAGGGCCATGAAAAAAGGACAGAATCAGAATCAGATGTATTGAGGCTCTGCTCTATCAGTTGCTAGATAAGACCTTTAATAATGTGCTTAGCTTGTCTAAATATTCTAGGTTCTATGTGGATGGGCTAATGTCCTTTATAAAGTTATTGTGAGGATTATATGAAACAATTGGCATATCACACTATCTTCAAAGTGTGCTTTCCATGTTAGTGTGTTATTTCTACTCTCCTAAGATTTTTCAAAGTTCAGGTAGAGATACATAATTGATGCGGGGGTGAGTGATAATCTCATGAAAAAACATGGAGGTATATTTAGGGTGTACAATTATTCTTGTGTAGGAAATTAGAAGTTTGAGGTCATAATTGAAGTTTGCATTGCTTCTTCCTACTGACAGTTGAATCTTTCAAACAGAGACAGTAAAAAGTGAAAGATCTGCTATGCGTATGGTATAAGTGAGTAATAGTTTTCTGATGTATTCTTGGCTTTTAGTTAGGTATGGGGTTAGGGATGAAGTGCAATCCAGAAAAAACAGCTTTCATTCACGGGTGTGAATGCCAGGAGGTGGGGATCATTGAAGGCCATCTTAGAGGCTGCCTTTCACAGTAACCGAATTCCTACTTCTAACAAGAGCATGAAGATAATTGGAATTACTACCATTTTCAGGAAGGACCCTGCATTACCACTACAAATGTAGTGTTGTTTTGAGCTAATTATAATTTATACTTGCTGAAATGTATGCAGTATTTAATGCATTTGTAGACTTGACCTTAAAACTTAACTTTTATGACCTTTTATTTTTTGTGTATTTACTGCCTTTCTACATTTTTGATGGCATTCTGTTTTTATCAGTTCTTTGTTACCACTGCCCCATCCTCCCCTGATGGAAAAGAGAAATGTAAATATGTTTCAGAACTGGCATAGGGAATTGGATGCTGTATTCAGTTTAAGGCCAAGAATGATAAACTATAGTTGACAGCTTGAACCCCAAAGATCATTTCCTCTGAAATATACTTTGAAAATACAAGTAGTCAAGATTAGGATAAAGTTGTGTTTTTTTCCCAATTCTAAAATTTTCTTATTATAATTAGGCAACTTACCGGGACAAGGACATTCAAGTTTTCAGTTTCTCCTATAGATAAGATTTAAAGGAGACAATAAAATCAAAGTATATAGCTGGAAGAGAATCTTAGAGATGACTTACTCATTCTCTCACTTTACAGATACAAAAAGTGAGCCCCTACAAGCCTCAGCTTCAAAGATACCTCAAACACAGTAATGTAAAACCAGACTCATGACCTTCCTTGCAAACATGGTCCATTTCAGTCAACGGTATATGCAAGCCCCAAACATGTAGCTCCCTGTGGACACTCTCATCCACTATATCCAATTCATCATGAAGTTCTATTCATTTCACTCCTCAAATAAAGTATATTTGAATCCATTTACTTTTTTCCTACGAAACACGTACCTGGTCTAAATGACCATAAACTACATTCTGGATTCCTGTAATGGTCTCTTCCCTGATTCTACTCTTGCACCTTTGTAATCCATTCTCCCCAGATTAGCACAATAATTCTTTTAAATGCAAATCTGATGCCATCACTTCCATTTCTTTACATTGCTGTTAACTTCAAGACCAAAATTGCTAAGAAGCCCTCCCAATATCCTGCAGGATCTGGCCTCTTCTGTCATATCTTATGATTCTCTCTTCCCCTTACCTAGGGACCTAAAGTTCCTTTTTAAACTACTCTGCTGCTTCAGGGCCTTCCTTTAAAGACTTTCCTCACCTGGACCAGCGTTCTCTGCTCCCTGTGTCCAAACTATTCATATCTTGGGTCAGATATAACTTCCTCTAAGAAGCATTCTTTAACCTTTCTGATGCAGTCAAGTTTCCCCTATATTCTAATGTCACATTTGCAATTATATTTTTAATTTGTGTGATTATTTGATTACTTCTTATTTTCCTCACCAGATTGTGTTAGGAGGACAGAGGAAATGAATGTTTTGTGCACCATATTATTTCACTATTGGGCATAGAATTTGAGATCTAGAAACACTTTTGTGAACAATGTCTGAATGAATGAGTTGCGTCTTGAACTCAGGTCCCTTAACTCAGGTCCGGTGTGATTTCTACCACATTTTGCTGCCTTTTCCTCTCTTGTTAAATAAATAATTCTATCTTTTAATTGAAAGTGGAAGATGCATAGGAGTTTTAACTTGATAGTGAATTTAAAAATGGGAGGTGAATAATCACTGAAATGAAAAACCAAGGTCAATTGTTCATAATGGAATTGCGTAAATAGAAAAACGAAGCACACACAAGACAGTGCTAAAAAATACAGAGGGACATGGGGCAACAGGTAAAAATTAGTTATTTTAGCATTATCATGATAAAATAAAAGCAGGGACTATATGTGTATGTTATAAGTGGGCCCAGTGTAGAAAGTAAGTTAGAAGGACACAGGAGCGGAGAAAAAGCATCTGTCACACTACCATTGCTAGCATACCTGAGAGAGATACGCAAAGCAATGGCTTCTTTTTAAGCTCTAAAATGTAATATCCCAGACTATTCACTTTTCTCTAGTTAGTCCTGAAAAACTGTACAAACACTGATCCTATTGATATTTGGCTATGGCATTCTCCTCTACTCCCACCCTCTGGAAAGATTAGCTTAAAGTAAGGAAAAAGAATTTTGATGACCTACTAACCTAGTTAGATTATTAGAGTCAGACTTTGGCCACAAAATGATTCCCTGTGATTCACACTGGGCCTTGAATAAATATCCTAAAACTTTTGGCAAAAGCTTTAAAACATTTTTTTGCACAATATTTTTTCCCAAACAATGAGAAGATCTACCTTGAAAGTTATGACTGAGGTGCTTGGAATTCTGCTGTCTCCTGTGGAGGAGGCAAATAGAAAAGACTGCCAAAAAACTAAACCCCTGGAAAGGATGGGCTTTAAGCCCTCTCTCAGGAAATGATCATACTCTACATCTCACACCTGGGTAGAGGTATGCATTCTTACTAACATCCTGAGTAGGACTGTGTTATTTTAAAACTGACAAATGAAAGACTTGCCTAGACCATATCTGATTGTGTAATTGTTATTAAGGATGATCACTCTAACAAGAAATTGCTTTTGCACAAGTATTCACAGGTACCAATTCAATATTTTTTGGATTCTATGCAACAATAAAGTAATAAATATAATTTTAAAAGTACTTATGTTTGGAAAAAGGAAAAATTAGTGTCTAGAGAGAAAAGAGGAAAGAAGAAGTAAGACATCTGTATCTTTTTTACTTCATACAAAAATCTTTGCTATTTATATATAGTAGGTGAAAAATTTTCAAATAATGACATATGAAAATCTTAATTTCTAATGAAAGTGCCGAACTTGGATTTGATCCTGAACACATAGGCACATCATGTCTGGTTGTTCAACCCCAAGGAAGCAGAATATATTAAATGAGGAATTGTGTTTTTAACTTAAAAAATCAATAACTGGGGATAGAATTTTCCTTTGCTATTTATTTTATATTACATGAAAAACCTTCAAGAAATAGTTTACTTGTGATATTTGAACAGCGAATATCAGTGGCATTGTCGAAACTTAAGGCAATAATGCAAGTTATTTGCATTTTGGGGGCTTTAGTTTCTTAATCCATAAAATAAGGATAATTGTTCATTCCGTATATATATGCCTATTCTAACCACTTTATATAACAGTATTAAAATAAGCAGCAAAATTAAACTATAAAGGAAAACTAGAGAAGTAGGAAATTAAACACACCCCAAACATATACATAGACACAGAAAGTAACTCACTTTCCAGGTCTCCCCACCTTTTTGTTAGAGGAAAAGTAAACACATTTTTGGTTTTCAAAGGTCTATCTTAGAAATGTTACTTTATCAATGACTACATTTACTAAGTAAAAACAAACAATAATAAACTTCCCGATGCCATGGCTTAATTTGGTATGGGTTTCATACGTATCTCAATGGAATGTTTTTCTGCCTATAGGCCCCGTTACCTAAGGTTCTATGAAGCAGAGTTGGGCATCCTCTGTCCTTACTCCCCCAGCACCAATAAAAGTGTTAAAGCCTGTAGCCTGCAGTAGAGAAATCACAACAGATAAAACAGTAAGTGTACCTTTTATAACTGGAAAAGTTTCATGGTGTAAGAAGATAGTACCGTTTAAATAAGATGAGGATTTGATTATTCTAACTATGATTTGCAGTCACTAAGTACTAATTTTATGATCTATAAAATAATTGATGAGAATCCTGAAATGCCTTATTCCAATTTCAGATTATAAATGGAGGATTTATAAAACCATCTACCAAGTTGTTATACAAAGAGGGCAATATTTTGAAAAGTTATAAAGCCCATGGAGTTTATCAAAGCAAAACAAATTAGAAGCATTCTCACTTTGCTTAGCTCTACAAGGCATAAACAGATTAACTGGTCTTTCTTTTATTTCTGAGATTTATATCTGATAGCTTGCTCTGAGCAATATGATTATGAGTGCAGAACTAGAGAATTTCTTATTCCTTTTAAATTCACGTTACTAAATCTCAGGGCTGCAGCCATTTGCTAAAATGCTCAGAGTTTTAGCACTTAACACCATCCTGCTTTGTGTAGATTAAAAATACATTCATTGAATACGTGAATGAATAATTGTCAGAAATTCAATAGCTTATATGTTAAATTTCCATCCTTGAAAAAATATGCCATTTTTGTTAAATCTTGAGATCTTTCTCTTAACCTATTTTTTGGAGTTCACAAGAGGCACAATATCAGACAATAGGTCAGAATTTAGAAAACATGGTTTCTCTGTTAAAGGAACATAACAACATAAAGAGAGTAGATATGTCTTACTTTATAGAAATTAACCTGCCCAGCATGTGTTATACATAAAAAGAACAACGGGGTGGATGAATAAACCAATACATCAGCTTATCTGGCCTAAATCAGATTTGTAATGGGCATTTTCCAAAGTGGGTGTGTTTTTCTGGTTTCCCGTCTGCCTGGTCCTCCTGATTTAGTGATGTATTGTGGACTCCCTCCATTTGCAATCATTCTGATTCATTTCCTGGCTTTTAAAGTTCTTTCCTGGAATATTTTCTTCTTGGGCTGCCATCTCAGAAGCAGACCTCTCTTCCTTCTTTGGACTTATTCCAAAATCAACTATGTGCAACTCAGGCCTTTGTGTGAAGACTTGACAAACCAAGGCCCAGATCCATTTACTTTTAGCTGTAACAGATAAAATAACCAGACGGAAGCAAAATACCTCCTTTGGTCTTTTTAACCTTGGTCTTTTAAACAAAAGTTTAAAAATAATTTTATTGGCTTGTAGGAAAAACACAATTGATAGTGTTGACTAAGAGGATCTGTAACAATGAGAAAGCATGGTAGGCACATTTTTATTTTTTAATTTTTAATTTTTTACATCTGTATTGGAGTATAATTGCTTTACAATGGTGTGTTAGTTTCTGCTTTATAACAAAGTGAATCAGTTATACATATACATATGTTCCCATATCTCTTCCCTCTTGTGTATCCCTCGCTCCCACCCTCCCTATCCCACCCCTCTAGGTGGTCACAAAGCACCGAGCTGATCTCCCTGTGCTATGCGGCTGCTTCCCACTAGCTATCTATTTTACGTTTGGTAGTGTATATATGTCCACGTCACTCTCTCGCTTTGTCACAGCTTACCCTTCCCCCTCCCCATATCCTCATGTCCATTCTCTACTAGGTTTGTGTCTTTATTCCTATCTTACCTCTAGGTTCTTCATGACATTTTTTTTTCTTAAATTCCATATATATGTGTTAGCATATGGTATTTGTCTTTCTCTTTCTGACTTACTTCACTCTGTATGACAGACTCTAGGTCCATCCACCTCATTACAAATAGCTCAATTTCGTTTCTTTTTATGGCTGAGTAATATTCCATTGTATATATGTGCCACATCTTCTTTATCCATTCATCCGATGATGGACACTCAGGTTCTTTCCATCTCTGGGCTACTGTAAATAGAGCTGCAATGAACTTTTTCGTACATGACTCTTTTTGAATTATGGTTTTCTCAGGGTATATGCCCAGTAGTGGGATTGCTGGGTCATATTGTAGTTCTATTTGTAGTTTTTTAAGGAACCTCCATACTGTTCTCCATAGTGGCTGTATCAATTTACATTCCCCCCAGCAGTTCAAGAGGGTTCCCTTTTCTCTGCACCCTCTCCAGCATTTATTGTTTATAGATTTTTTGATGATGGCCGTTCTGACTGGTGTGAGATGATATCTCATTGTAGTTTTGATTTGCATTTCTCTAATGATTAATGATGTTGAGCATTCTTTCATGTGTTTGTTGGCAGTCTGTATATCCTCTTTGGAGAAATGTCTATTTAGGTCTTCTGCACATTTTTGGATTGGGTTGTTTATTTTTTTGTTATTGAGCTGCATGAGCCCCTTATAAATTTTGGAGATTAATCCTTTGTCAGTTGCTTCATTTGCAAATATTATCTCCCATTCTGAGAGTTCTCTTTATGTCTTGTTTATGGTTTCCTTTGCTGTGCAAAAGCTTTGAAGTTTCATTAGGTCCCATTTTTTAATTTTTGTTTTTATTTCCATTTCTCTAGGAGGTGGGTCAAAAAGGATCTTGCTGTGATTTATGTCATAAAGTGTTCTGCCTATGTTTTCCTCTAAGAGTTTGATAGTTTCTGGCCTTACATTTAGGTCTTTAATCCATTTTGAGCGTATTTTTGTGTATGGTGTTAGGGAGTGATCTAATCTCATACTTTTACATGTAGCTGTCCAGTTTTCCCAGCACCACTTATTGAAGAGGCTGTCCTTTCTCCACTGTACATTCCTGCCTCCTTTATCAAAGATAAGGTGACCATATGTGCATGGGTTTATCTCTGGGCTTTCTATCCTGTTCTATTGATCTATCTTTCTGTTTTTGTGCCAGTACCATACTGTCTTGATTACTGTAGCTTTGTAGTATAGTCTGAAGTCAGGGAGCCTGATTCCTCCAGCTCCATTTTTCTTTCTCAAGATTGCTTTGGCTATTTGGGGTCTTATGGTAGGCACATTAATTCAGCATCACGAGGCACTTCTGTGTCCAGTGCACAGTCTCCAGTCATACATCCTGGGTCTTCTCCCTGTATCTTCCAGTAAATCCTTAATTGATTCAGAGGCTTACTGGATGTCTCCATACCTCATTTCCATCCCTTGTATAAATGAGGAAAAAATTATGGTCACTACCGTCTTTTGGAAAATAGCTATTTAAATGTTTTGTTCTCATTTTTTAAATCCATCAGTCTGAAGATTCACTCACTACTCCTCTAAAACTTTTGAATGTTTTAACAATACATTTGTTGTAGAGTATAAGTAGCAAAAATAATTGCAGCTGTCCTTCGTATCTCAGTCTTCACTAAAACAAATTAATACTTGACTTCAAGCTGCTAAGCACCTAGAAGGTCTCAGAGGAAAGAATTAATGATTTTGTTTGCATCTTGTTTTCAGTTGGAATATAGTGGTACAAAAAGTATATTCTCAAGTTATGAAAAATATTCATGGTTATCTTTTAGTAGAAATATTTATTTTAGAATAACTAAAGTTTGATCTATTTATTTGTGCAATACAATGGCATATACTTATTTTTGTGTTAGTGACTATAGAAGAGCATGCTTGCATCTTATTATTATTTTTTCCCAGCACATAATGGAAATTTGGAGATGTCCGTATGGTTATGACTTCATGGTAATGATTTTTGTGCTTATGCAGGTCTTCCAAGTGAACAGAGAAAAATTCTCATTCCAAGACTACTGGTGTTAACCAACTGCCATTCAGATTTGAGGTCTGGGTAAAAAAAGAAGGAGAGAGAATGAGTATAGCACATAATCCAGAATGTGTAACATATTCTTCATATAAGCAGTCTGGTACATGGAACTCCTCCAAGCAAAATTATGCATCATGAATCTGTAAGAACACACTGCAGATTTAAAAAATGATTTCAGTTTCATTTCAAGGGTGGAGTGCCCCACAATAGAGATTATAGTAGGCTAGTGGCAACATGTGCAGTAGATTGGCTCCCAAGACTGGTTCATTGCTGGAATCTCCTGGTGTGACCCCAGCAATGCTAAAATCAGAAGTTCTAGGATATGTCCTGAGAATTCTATTATTTTAAGTATTCAATATTTTAAAAATCTCTCTAGTATGGGAGTTATCCTTGTAGTGGTCAGAGAGTAGACATGAAGTCAGAGAAGCCAGGGTCTAATTTTGCCAAGTCTCACTTTTCTTGTGATTAAATGGAGGGAAATGATACCTGTTCTGTAAAGTGCTGCAATATGAGATTAAACCGTATGCAAAACACCAGCTAAAAAATTGTCTCTCAGAGGATAACCACTATTTTTAAAATTGATAATAAATGTTATAATGCAAGGTGAAGAACTTCAACCAGGAGAACAAGATTTGTTAAGTGGGACTAGAGAAGAGTTCAGAAGCTGAGGGTTAAGAAATAATGTAATAAACAAGAAAAATGGTACATGAGGAAGTGGATGAGCAATTCATAGTGATGACAGAGATGCTGATGTGGGAGGCGTGAATAGTGTAGGTCAGAACCATGGAGAAAGTGAGAACCAAGTTGTCATATATTGTTGAAGGATCATCCTGGAGAGAGAAGCAACTCAGAACTCAGGGAGAAAGTCCCTAAAACCTAAATCAATAACCAATGCAAAGAGCTTGGACAGCAGAGATCAGAACCTTCCACGTGTGAGAATGTGGCATATAGTCCAGCACTAGGTTACTGTTGGTACAGTCTTCCTAGATTTAGGGGATGGGAGCAGGGAATGGGGAGCACATAATTATGGATCACGGGTGAGCACAGGCAGTGCTGGACCATAGTGTCTGAGGTGATGGTACAATTCTCTCCATTTGCTTTTCAGTGGATATTAAGAAACTGATCAAAAGACCAAGGCAGTTGATATTCTTCTCACATTTGAGCAGAACATGAGGAAATAGATGTGTCTTTCATGACAATAATATGACACCATATTTTTATTAATTAGTGTAGAAGATTTTCTCTCAACATAAAGGTCGAAAAACATGGGTGGCTTTGGATCTGAGAAAGGCAAAGACTTTCCTTGTGAGGAAAATATAAACTGAGACTTAGAGGTAAAAGTAACAGCATCATTTCAGAGGAGAAAGTGGTCAATCAACAGAGTTACTAGTAGATTGGAAGTGGATGCAATGATTGAAAACAATTAGAATATTACTGCTACATTTATTTGGGTGTTGCACTTACTGAAATTTTACTATCTAGTCCAGATCATAGGATAATATTAGATTTAAAAAGCCAATTTTTATATTATTTTTTCCTATTTGATTTTGGTAAAGACATTTTATTCCTTTGAGATTCCTAAAATTATTCACATGGTTTTAATCTTACTATTTAATTGTGTAAGTACCAGACAGAACTAGATTAATTTCTTGTTTGAATGTTGTTTACTCAAAATGTTTAACAATGTCATTTGGATACTTTGACTGAGGCATGACAATTTAAAAGCCTTCACAGAATCTAGGAAATTTTAGAGATCTGACTTTCTCTTATAACAAATATATTAAGATGTTACCATTCCACATTAAATATTTATACATAATTAAATAAGTTGTTTCAGTGCAGTTGAAATAATGTACAATTTTGTACATATGTTATTATCAGTTAATAATAATTTGAATTTATAATTTTATTTTCATATTTTTGAGCCCATAAAAGTTTTAGAGTCTTGAAAATCTGACAAGCACAAGATGCAGTGCTTTTAAAGATTTACGGAAAAACAGTTGGTCTAGGAGTAAGGAGTATTTTACATATGTAGGATAACCTCTTAGAAAAAGTACATCTGAAGACTCATTACAAAGGAGTAGAGAGAATGTTTGTTGATCCATTAAATATCCCATTTCTCAAAATAATAGGATTTAGTGATTAATTTGGGGGGTTGATATATTTACATTTATGTGGTTTCTTTCCTGAAGTATCTTGTAAACTACTTAAGACATAGCTTTCTTTTTAGGGCTCGTTTTATCCTCAGGATCAGTCTAGCAACTTCTACTTAGTAAGAGTTTATAGATTAATTATTCCTTCATATCTAACCACCTCCTTTATTTGTTTTTTTCCTTTTGCTTTAACATTGTGAGTATAGTTCCTATGTTGGTGCCAACTTGCAGAAATCATGAAAGCGTGTCACTAATAGATTGTGCAATATTTAAGGATTTACTGTGACTTCCTATGTTCTAACCAACAGAAAAATATTTTAACAGGTCGGCATATGGGTCTTTGTATTAAAAATAACCTTCTCAAAATTTACGTCTTTGCATATTATTGAGTTTAATGCCAGCGCTGAGCTAATATATAAGTAGAAAAAAAATCTGCCATTTCACAGACTTGCTAATAAAATTCTGTTACAAATTAACTGATCCCTTTGCTAAGAATTTTCTAGTATGAAGAAAATTTGTCTTATAAACATAGTAAAATCCAATATGTATAATATTTATGCCAGATCTAATTTCATCTACTTTTCCTTTTCAACTGGCTGTTTAAAGTCAAGTGGTGTTGAAAGGCATTGTGCCACATCTAAGCCTGAGATGCCTCAGAATTGTAACTTGGGTGGACGTGCAAAAACAAACTAGTTCACAGGAAATTTATTGTAAAAAGGCCACAGGGACCACTAATTTCATGGTGCAGAGCAGATTCAGAAAGTCACCTAAGCCTACAACGTTGCTGTGTTCGTATAGTCAAATAAAAAGATACAGTCGATATAATGGTGGAAGAATGAAATGGGTAAAATGGGAATAAATGTCCTAAATTATTATTAAATAGTGGAATTGACTTTCATTTTGAAGTTAAGTTTGTTTTTCTCTATTTTTTGATATCTTATTTTAAAAGAAAATTATATTACCTGTTAAAACGTCACTCATTTGGAAAAATATAAAAAATGTACCACAAATATTATCTCTATATACAAGTAAGGGAGATTAAATGAAAAATGTTATTCTACTATATGACATTTGGGAGAAAGAGAACAATGAAATCATTTAGCAGTTTTTGAATTTGTAAAAACATAATGTGAAAAAAGTAGCCAGCATATCTAGCCAGCCTACATCATTACAGATTCTTACATGTCTATATTCCTAAGAAAGAAACAAAAACAAATGAAAATTATAGAGGATGACATACACCATCTTAGTCATAGCTTTCCGTATGTTTCCTTAACAAGTTTTGGTTACATCTAAATGCTTCTAAATAGGAACAAAACAACTCATTAGATTTTTGCCTGAGCATGTGCAAGAAAGTATTTACTCCCTAGAGAAAAGCAAAGGGAATGATATAAAGAGTGCAAAGAGAAGCAAGGAAAAAGACATCTGTGTGGTCTGATAGGATAACGGGTGCGCAGAGTCTTGTAGAGAGATCCTTATGTATTTGAGAATGTGCTGGAACCCATGACAAGAACTTAGTCTAAGTAAAATAAAAACATTGCCAAATATAGAGGACCACAGAGTAGGGTCCCAAAGTATATTTGCTGAACCTAATTGGATAGCTTTCAATGTATTTGAATATCTGGTTCATGTTTAAAAAAAAAAAAGCACTGTTGAAAAAATCGGTAGCTGCTGCTCTCCTTCCCCAAAGCTGTTACCATGGAAACCACACTCCACTTTTAAACAAGTATGAGTGTTTTGGTCTCACGTACTTAGTGATACTCTTTTGGCCATTTTCAAGATGGTGGTTTTTCTTTCCCAAACATTAAAGCCCAAATCCTGATGTAAGAAGCCCTGTGAAGACAAAACAAGGTCTCAAAACCCTTTGTTAAATGGAGATGAAATACCTACCTTTCAGTATAGCTATGAAGATTAAGTAAAATGATGTTTTAAAACAGACTAGTATAATAATTGTAATAATAACACTAATAACAACTGTTATGGCTGAATTGTGTCTTCCTCAAAATTCATATTTTGAAGCCCTAATTTCTAGTACCTTAGAATGTGAATCTATTTGGAAATAGGGCCTTTAAAGGGGTGATTAAGTTAAAATGAAGTCATTAGGGTGGGCCCTAATTCAATCTGACTAGTGTCCTTATAAGAAGAATAAACTTGGACACAACAGAGAGACACTATGAATGCTCCAGCACAAAGGAAAGACCATGTGAAGATAGTGAGAGAAGGCGGCCATCTGCAAGCAAAGGAGAGAGGTCTCGGAAGAAACCAAGCATGCCAGCACCTTAATCTTGAACATCTAGCTTCCTGAAATGTGAGAAAATACGTTTCTGTTGTTTAAGCCACCCAGTCTGTGGTATTTTGTTACTGCAAAGGCATATTGACTACAAACTGTGGTAATGCTAGAGTTTCTAATAAAAATCAAATATGTAAGGTTTAGTTATACACATTACTAATGCCTTGGGACATCTTAAATTTGCAGTATGTGTACACTAGTTTTTCTGCAATTTAATTGAATAAGGCATACTTTGTAACCTGCTTGTTTTGGTTACTGTTAGTTTCTTCCTGACTCTTCTAGTTTTTCCTCCCATGGTCAGTTAGTTTTTTATGTTTGTTAAAACACATGTTTAATCACAAAATGACATCCTTTAAACCAAGGAATAGATGTCTTTCATAGACTATCGTAGTATTACTAAAATTGTGCTAATTTTGTATTTGCTTTGCTGTGTATTTTTAAAATAAGCTTTGACAAGCCCTTACATTTATTTTTTCTCTAACCCTGCATATTTGTTATTTTGAAATCAGATACTGTTGCTTTTATACTCGGGTAAGAGAATAATTTTGCGTGTTAAAGAGCAGGTGAAACATTTAAATATTTCTGTTTTTGCATTGGAATAACTTACTTGGAAAAATAAATCAATATAAACTAATATTTTAAGATTTTTCTAGGGGCTTCCCTGGTGGCGCAGTGGTTGAGAGTCCGCCTGCCGATGCAGGGGACACGGGTTCGTGCCCCGGTCCGGGAAGATCCCACATGCCGAGGAGCAGCTAGGCCCGTGAGCCATGGCTGCTGAGCCTGTGCGTCCGGAGCCTGTGCTCCACAACGGGAGAGGCCACAACAGTGAGTGCGAGGCCCGCGTACAGCAAAAAAAAAAAAAAAAAAAAAAAAAGATTTTCTAGGTGCTTAATGCATAGTAGAATTGTAGTAGTTTTTGTTGGATGCATAAATGAACAATAATAATTTAAAATGTAACTACCATAATTTGGAAAAAACTTAAATTTTTGGTTTATCATTTTTTAAAGGATAATATACGAGGCCTACCACTTTTATAGATATTTTGACTGGCAGATTCTTTTCTCAAAAAGTATCTCATTTGTAATATCATGAAGGTAGTAGTTTATTGAGAGTAAGTTTTGATAACCTGTCAATAGTAGTTGACTTCCACACTGTGACTTGTACTCACATTCCATTTGAAAACTGATTACCTTCACTGTTACTGAGAGTATCTGCCTATAGAACATAAGAATACTAGATCACTCATTCTTGATTTGTTCATTATGAGTCTGGCCATTAGCTGATGACAGTGGCTGTGGTGGTCATATGGGAGGTTTTTTTTTTTAACATCTTTATTGGAGTATAATTGCTTTACAATGGTGTGTTAGTTTCTACTTTATAACAAAGTGAATCAGCTATACATATACATATATCCCCATAACTCCTCCCTCTTACAGCTCCCTCCCACCCTCCCTATCCCACCCCTATAGGTGGTCACAAAGCACCAAGCTGACTCCCTCTGCTATGCGGCTGCTTCCCACTAGCTATCGGTTTTACATTTGGTAGTGTATGTATGCACATGCCACTCTCCACTTTGTCCCAGCTTACCCTTCTCCCTTCCCATGTCCTCAAGTCCATTCTCTAGTAGGTCTGCGCCCTTATTCCCATCCTGCCCCTAGGTTCATCATGACCATTTTTTTTTTTTTAGATTCTATATATATGTGTTAGCATATGGTATTTGTTTTTCTCTTTCTGACTTACTTCACTCTGTATGACAGACTCTAGGTCCATCAACCTCACTACAAATAACTCAATTTCGTTTCTTTTTATGGCTAATATTCCATTGTATATATGTGCCACATCTTCTTTATCCATTCATCTGTCAACAGAAACTTAGGTTGCTTCCATGTCCTGGCTTTGAAAATAGAGCTGCAATGAACATTGTGGTACGTGACTCTTTTTGAATTATGGTTTTCTCAGGGTATATGCCCAGTAGTGGGATTGCTGGGTTGTATGGTAGTTCTATTTTTAGTTTTTTAAGGAACCTCCATACTGTTCTCCATAGTGGCTGTATCAATTTACATTCCCTCCAACAGTGCAAGAGGGTTCCCTTTTCTCCACACCCTCTCCAGCATTTATTGTTTATAGATTTTTTTAAGGATGGCCATTCTGACTGGTGTGAGATGATATCTCATTGTAATTTTGATTAGCATTTCTCTAATGATTAATGATGTTGAGCATTCTTTCATGTGTTTGTTGGCAAGCTGTATATCTTCTTTGGAGAAATGTCTATTTAGGTTTTCTGCCTATTTTTGGATTGGGTTTTTTTTGTTGTTTTTTTTTTTGATGTTGAGCTGCATGAGCTGCTTGTAAATTTTGTAGATTAATCCTTTGTCAGTTACTTCATTTGCAAATATTTTCTCCCATTCTGAGGGTTGTCTTTTCGTCTTGTTTATGGTTTCTTTTGCTGTGCAAAAGCTTTGAAGTTTCATTAGGTCCCATGTTTTTATTTTTGTTTTTATTTCCATTTCTCTAGGAGGTGGGTCAAAAAGGATCTTGCTGTGATTTATGTCATAGAGTGTTTTGCCTATGTTTTCCTCTAAGAGTTTGATAGTTTCTGGCCTTACCTTTAGGTCTTTAATCATTTTGAGTTTATTTTTGTGTATGGTGTTAGGGAGTGTTCTAAATTCATTCTTTTACATGTACCTGTCCAGTTTTCCTAGAATCACTTATTGAAGAGTCTGCCTTTACTCCATTGTATATTCTTGCCTCCTTTATCAAAAATAAGGTGACCATGTATGCGTGGGTTTACCTCTGGGCTTCCTATCTTGTTCCATTGATCTACATTTCTGTTTTTGCACCAGTACCATACTGTCTTGATAACTTTGTAGTATAGTTTGAAGTCCAGAAGCCTGATTTCTCCAGCTCCATTTTTCTTTCTCAAGATTAATTTGGCTATTTGGGGTCCTTTGTGTTTCCATACAAACTGTGAAGTTTTTTGTTCTAGTTCTGTGAAAAATGCCAGTGGTAGTTTGATACGGATTGCATTGAATCAGTAGATTGCTTTGGGCAGTATAGTCATTTTCACAATGTTGATTCTTACAATCCAAGAACATGGTATATCTCTCCATCTATTTGTATCATCTTTAATTTCTTTCATCAGTTTTATATAGTTTTCTGCATACAGGTCTTTTGTCTCCTTAGGTAGGTTTATTCCCAGGTATTTTATTCTTTTTGTTGCAGTGGTAAATGGGAGTGTTTCCTTACTTTCACTTTCAGATTTTTCATCATTAGTGTAGAGAAATGCCAGAGATTTCTGTGCATTAATTTTGTATCCTGCTATTTTACCAAATTCATTGATGAGCTCTAGTAGCTTTCTGGTAGCATCTTTAGGATTCTCTATGTATAGTATCATATCATCTGCAAACAATGACAGCTTTACTTCTTCTTTTCTGATATGGATTCATTGATTTCTTTTTCTTCTCTGAGTGCTGTGGCTAAAACTTCCAAAACTATGTTGAATAATAGTGGTGAGAGTGGACAACCTTGTTTTGTTCCTGATCTTAGTGGAAATGGTTTCAGTTTTTCACCACTGAGGATGATGTTGGCTGTGGGTTTGTCATATATGGCCTTTAGTATGTTGAGATAAGTTCCCTGTATGCCTACTTTCTGCAGGGTTTTTATCATAAATTGGTGTTGAATTTTGTCGAAAGCTTTTTCTGCATCTATTGAGAAGATGATATGGTTTTTATTCTTCAATTAGTTAATATGGTGTATCACATTGATTGATTTGCGTATATTGAAGAATCCTTGAATTCTTGGGATAAACCCCACTTGATCATGGTCTGCGATTCTTTTAATGTGCTGTTGGATTCTGTTTGCTAGTATTTAATTGAGGATTTTTGCATCTAAGTTCATCAGTGATATTGGCCTGTAGTTTTCTTTCTTTGTGACATCTTTGTCTGGTTTCGGTATCAGGGTGATGATGGTCTTGTAGAATGAGTTTGGGAGTGCTCCTCCCTCTCCTATGTTTTAGAAGAGTTTGAGAAGGATAGTTGTTAACTCTTCTCTGAATTTTTGATAGAATTCGCCTGTGAAGCCATCTGGTCCTGGGCTTTTGTTTGTTGGAAGATTTTTAATCACAGTTTCAATTTCAGTGCTTGTGATTGGTCTGTTCATATTTTCTATTTTTTCCTGGTTCAGTCTTGGAAGGCTGTGCTTTTCCAAGAAATTGTCCATTTCTTCCAGGTTGTCCATTTTATTGGCATATAGTTGCTTGTAGTAATCTCTCATGATCCTTTGTATTTTTGCAGTGTCAGTTGTTACTTCTCCTTTTTCATTTCTAACTCTATTGATTTGAGTCTTCATCCTTTTTTTCTTGATGAGTCTGGCTAATGGTTTATCAATTTTGTTTATCTTCTCAAAGAACCAGCTTTTAGTTTTATTGATCTTTGCTATTGTTTCCTTCATTTCTTTTTCATTTATTTCTGATCTGATCTTTATGATTTCTTTCCTTCTGCTAACTTCGGGGTTTTTTTGTTCTTGTTTCCCTAATTGCTTTAGGTGTAAGGTTAGGTTGTTTATTTGAGATGTTTCTTGTTTCTTGAGATAGGATTGTACTGCTGTAAACTTCCCTCTTAGAACTGCTTTTGCCGCATCCCATAGGTTTTGGGTCGTCGTTATTTCATTGTCATTTTTTTCTAGGTACTTTTTGATCTCCTCTTTGATTTCTGCAGTGTTCTCTTGGTTATTAAGTAGTGTATTGTTTAGCCTCCATGTGTTTGTATTTTATACAGATTTTTTCCTGTAATTGATATCTAGTCCCATAGTGTTGCGGTCGGAAAAGATACTTGATACAATTTCAATTTTCTTATATTTACCAAGGCTTGATTTGTGACCCGAGATATGATCTATCCTGGAGAATGTTCCATGAGCACTTGAGAAGAAAGTGTATTCTGTTGTTTTTGGATGGAATGTCCTATAAATATCAATTAAGTCCATCTTGTTTAATGTATCATTTAAAGCTTGTGTTTCCTTATTCATTTTCATTTTGGATGATCTGTCCATTGTTGAAAGTGGGGTGTTAAATTCCTCTACTATGATTGTGTTACTGTCTCTTTCACCTTTTATGAGTGTTAGCCTTTGCCTTATGTATTGAGGTGCTCCTATGTTGGGTGCATAAATATTTACAATTTTTATATCTCCTTCTTGGATTGATCCCTTGATCATTATGTAGTGTCCTTCTTTGTCTTTTGTAATAGTCTTTGTTTTAAAGTCTATTTTGTCTGATACGAGAATTGCTACTCCAGCTTTCTTTTGATTTCCATTTGCATGGGATATCTTTTTCCACCCCCTCACTTTCAGTCTGCATGTGTCTCTAGGTCTGAAGTTTGTCTCTTGTAGACAGCATATTTATGGGTCTTGTTTTTGTATCCCTCAGCCAGTCTATGTCTTTTGGTTGGAACATTTAATCCACTTACATTTAAGGTAATTATCGATATGTTTGTTCCTGTTACCTTTTTCTTAATTGTTTTGGGTTTGTTATTGTAGGTCGTTTCCTTCCCTTGTGTTTCCTGACTAGAGAAGTTTCTTTAGCATTTGTTTTAAAGCTGGTTTGGTGGTGCTGAATTCTCTTAGGTTTTGCTTGTCTCTAAATGTTTTAATTTCTCCATCGAACCTGAATGATATCCTTGCTGGATAGAGTAATCTTGGTTGTAGGTTTTTCCCTTTCATCACTTTAAATATGTCCTGCCACTCCCTTCTGGCTTGCAGAGTTTCTGCTGAAAGATCACCTGCTGACCTTATGGGGATTCCCTTGTATGTGATTTGTTGTTTTTCCTTTGTTGCTTTTAATATTTTTCTATGTATTTAATTTTTTGTAGTTTGATTAATATGTGTCTTGGCATGTTTCTCCTTGGGTTTATCCTGTATGGGACTCTCTGTGCTTCCTGAACTTGATTAACTATTTCCTTTCCCATATTTGGGGAATTTTCAACTATAGTGTCTTCAAATAGTTTCTCAGCCCCTTTCTTTTTCTCTTCTTCTTCTGGGACCCCTATAATTCAAATGTTGGTGTGTTTAATGTTGTCCCAGAGTCTCTGAAACTGTACTCAATTCTTTTCATTCTTCTTTCTTTTTCTGCTCTGTGGTAGTTATTTCCACTCTTTTATCTTCCAGGTCACTTATCCATTCTTCTGCCTCAGTTATTCTGCTATTGATTCCTTCTAGAGAATTTTTAATTTCATTTATTCTGTTGTTCATCATTGTTTGTTTGCTCTTTAGTTCTTCTAGGTCCTTGTTAAACGTTTCTTGTATTTTCTCCATTCTATTTCCAAGATTTTGGATCATGTTTTCTATTATTATTCTGAATTCTTTTTCAGGTAGACTACCTATTTCCTCTTCACTTGTTTGGTCTGGTGGGTTTTTACCTTGCTCCTTCATCTGCTGTGTGTTTCTCTGTCTTTTCATTTTGCTTCACTTTCTGTGTTTGTGGTCTCCTTTTTGCAGGCTGCAGGTTCGTAGTTCCCATTGTTTTTGTTGTCCTTCCACCAGTGGCTAAGGTTGGTTCTGTGAGTTGTGTAGGCTTCCTGGTGGAGGGGACTAGTGCCTGTGTTCTTGGGGTTGAGGCTGGATCTTGTCTTTCTGGTGGGCATGCCCATGTGTCGTGTTGTGTTTTGGGGTGTCT
Organism: Monodon monoceros; assembly: GCF_005190385.1. Taxonomy (NCBI): domain Eukaryota; kingdom Metazoa; phylum Chordata; class Mammalia; order Artiodactyla; family Monodontidae; genus Monodon; species Monodon monoceros. Next base: position 111,010,060 of record NW_021703777.1, read on the forward strand.
CTGACGTTATTATGATTTTAGGCAGCCTCTCTGCTAATGGGTGGGGTTGTGTTCCTGTCTTGCTAGTTGTTTGGCATAGGGTGTCCAGCACTGTAGCTTGCTGGTTGTTGAGTGGAGCTGGGTCTTGGTTTTGAGATGGAGATCTCTGGGAGATTTTACCCATTTGATATTACGTGTAGCTGAGAGGTCTCTGGCGCACTAGTGTGTTGAACTCGGATCTCCCACCTCAGAGGCACAGGCCTGACACCCAGCCGGGGCACAAGAGCCTGTTATCCACATGGCTCAGAATAAAAGGGAGGAAAAAAAAGAAATAAAGAGAGAAATACTAAAATAAAATAAAGTTATTAAAATAAATAATTATTAAAAATCAAAAAAATTAAGAAAGTAATAAAGAAAGAAATGAAAGAAAGAAGAGAGCAACCAAACCGAAGAAGATATCCACCAATGATAACGAGCGCTGAACAGTATACTAAAAAAAAAAAAAGGACAGAGAAAATGACACAGAGAAGCATACACATACACACTCACAAAAAGAGAAAAAGAAAAATATATATCGTTGCTCCCAATGTCCACCGCCTCAATTTGGGATGATTCCACAGGCATTCCACAGATGCAGGGTACATCAAGTTGATTGTGGAGATTTAATCCGCTGCTCCTGAGGCTGCTGGGAGAGATTTCCTTTCTCTTCTTTGTTCTCACAGCTCCCGCGGTTCAGCTTTGGATTTGGCCTCGCCTCTGCGTGTAGGTCGCCTGAGGGCGTCTGTTCTTCGCTCAGACAGGACAGGGTTAAAGGAGTCGCTCTGGCTCACTCAGGCCAGGGGGAGGGAGGGTTACGGAGTTGGGGGCGGGCCTGCGGCGGCAGAGGCCGCCGTGACGTTGCACCGGCGTGAGGTGCGCCATGCGTTCTCCCAGGAAGTTGTTCCTGGATCTCGGGACCCTGGCAGTGGCGGGCTGCACAGGCTCCTGGGAGGGGAGGTGTGCAGGGTGACCTGTGCTCGCACGCAGGCTTCTTGGTGGCGGCAGCAGCAGCCTTAGCATCTCATGCCCGTCTCTGAGGCCCGCGCTAATAGTTGCGGCTCGAGCCTGTCTCTGGAGCTTCTTTAAGCAGCGCTCTTAATCCTCTCTCCTCGCACACCAGGAAACAAAGAGGCAAGAAAAAGTCTCTTGCCTCTTCGGCAGCTCCAGACCTTTTCCCGGACTCCCTCCCGGCTAGCCGTGGTGCACTAGGCCCTTCAGGCTGTGTTCATGCCGCCAACCTGTCCTCTGCCTGGATCCGACCGAAGCCCGAGCCTCAGCTCCCAGCCCTGCCCGACCCGGCGGGTGAGCAGACAAGCCTCTCAGCTGGTGAGTGCCGGTGGGCACCGATCCTCTGGGCGGGAATCTCTCCGCTTTGCCCTCCGCACCCCTGTGGCTGCGGTCTCCTCCGTGGCTCTGAAGCTTCCCCGCTCTGCCACCTGCAGTCTCCGCCCGCGAAGGGGCTTCCTAGCGTGTGAACCCTTTCCTCCTTCACGGCTCCCTCCCACTGGTGCCGGTCCCGTCCCTATCCTTTTGTCTCTGTTTTTCTTTTGCCCTACACAGGTACGTGGGGGAGTTTCTTGCCTTTTGGGAGGTCTGAGTTCTGCCCTCGTTCAAGTAGGTGTTTTGTAGGGGTTGTTCCACATGTAGATGTATTTCTGATGTATTTGTGGGGAGGAAGGGGATTCCCACGTCTTATTCTTCCGCCATCTTGAAGCTCCTGAGGGTGTGTTTTTTCTTTCTTGACACCATCCTGAAAAGTTTAGGAGTTGCTTTAAATTTCCTCTTTCCTCCTCTTTCCTTCCCTTCTGGATTGTGTATATGAATATCATTTTATAGCTCCATCATTATTATAAATATAAACAGGAAACATATTTATAGGGTACATTTTGTATTTACATTAATATATTGAAAGCTTTCTGATCCAAGCAATTGTGTCTTATCAACTTATTTTCTCCTACTTATATCCATTATAGGGTTTGGAATCAATATCAGATATTGAATATCTGTCGAATTAATGATTGGCCTGAATATCCTTCTGAGAAGCAGTGTTCCATTATTAGCTGTATGAGGTAATGCTTAATTTGTTTTAAATTATGCTTTTAAGTTTTAAAGCATAGTCCTTTAACCCAGTATTTCCAGATTGGTGAACATACCTTATAGATACCATTTATGGGTTTTTAGAAAACCCATAAATGTCTGAATATATCTGGAATTGATCAGATTAAAATTTTTCCATTAAGAGAAATGGGCAAAGACTGAGTGCTTGCTGAAAAAGAGAGTTGCATGTGTAGACTTGAATTTGCAGTTTGAGAGATGTGCACCCTGTGGGCAAATCGTGGTATCTGCATTCTATGAACTTACTAAATACTTGAAACAATCAATTGCATGTGTATGAAACAATTCTTAGACTTAGCTGATATGTGGTTTAACAATCAGAAGAATGGTACAGATAGTAAGTTCCATAAGAGTTCAAACACTATGGTCTGGAGGGGGTGAGAAAAATTTCACTGAAGGAAGTGGGACCTGAAAAGTTGTGAAAAATGCTTGGAAGCTGATGCAACATTATATGGTTCAAAGTCCTGGGATACTGCTACCAGCCTGTGCTGGTATCACACTGTCCCTAGCCTTGGGGAGCCGTTGACTATGTATGGTCTCATTAGTCCAAGGCTTGTGGGACACCTATCTAATAAGCTTCCATACCATCAAGGGTAGTATTTTTGTACCAGATTAATAGTTCCGGTTGCTCTTCCTCCAAGAAATGGATCAGTGCTATCATATGTCATATCCCTGTTTAGCACCATCGTAACTAAAAATTTGATTTCAAGAGTACGCATCTTCACAGAAACTCTCATCCTTGTTCTGTTCTGTCCAACCCTTAATCTGATTCTCCTACTCCTGTCCCATTTCCCTTTAGAGCCCTTGTTCTTGATCAGAAAACTACCCTATATGTTCCAACCCTTCTAGGAACGTTCTCTTAGATTTTCACCTTAACAAAAATTGCTTGTCCCTTTATAACTGTTAGCTTTAATGTGGCCCTCTCAAGTAAAAGCTGCTTGTTCTTTCTCACACTGACTAAATGAGGTATAAGATAATGAAATAAAAATTCAAATTTTAAGGCAAAACAAGAAAAACTTAAACATAAAATTTTTCTTTGCCCTTTGGACCTCCTCTCTCCTCTCCAGTGTGCATTGTGCAACTGCATTATGTGTGAACTACACCTCCCAGTGGCAGAAGTACCTGCTCAACCATAAAGATCAATTTTTCTCCTTCTGCTGCCGGCCATATAACTCCTTAGAATATAACATTCCTTTCTAAATCCTGTAAGGGGTCACGATGACCCACCATTCACCTTGTACGTGCAGATATCTTTGGTGAACTTTATGGATAGTGCTAACATATCATTTCCTTTAAAGATAGTGACTGGTGCAGAGCAGGCTGGTCAGAAGACCTGGGGAGATACTGTGAAGCACCTAGTGGAAGTTCTTAGCTTAAATACTTATGACCTTATTAATGTTACTAGCTGTATTACTTGTATTCTGCCCATTTTACAAGATTATTGTTTCTTGCATTACTAAATGTATGTCGGACCTTCAGATAAAATTAATCATGATTAGGTGACTTGAAATGATTGACCAAATATATAGTGCTATAAGATCAATCAGTCACGAAATGCCTCCCAAACATTTGTTGAAATTAAGACTGAAAAGGGAAGGGATTGTAAAATGAAGAATGTTGCCAACCATCCAGTCCTACAAGAATCAAGCCATTAGCCACTATAGTCACTGACGTATGATACACCCTGAAACGAATTCAGGGTGAGGTCAGAATGAGGCACTTTGTGCTCTGGGAAAACTTGCAGAACTGGCCCTCAGATAGTTAGAAATTTTTAGGAGAAAATTTTATGAACCCAGTTTCTTGCATCTTCCCATACTTAGAAAAGCGCTAAAACCATTAACTAAGGTGTCTATTCTTCATGACTAGCAGCAACCATCTACTGAGATGTGTGCTTGACTGCGCATACCCCTTTTGCCAAAATCACATACATAACTAGCCTCCCCCCTTACCTCATCAAAACAGTTCTCAGAGCTCTCTGAGAGATTGTCTCCCAGGTTATAATCCTCAGGTTGGCTTGAATAAAATTTTCCATTTCTTTCTCAGATTGACGGTTGATTAATTTTTCATTGACAAAGAGGTTGGGTTGGTGTTTTCTTTGATTTTTATTTCCCCTACTAGCTCTTCATTCTTCTCCCTCCTGCAAATGCCTACTACTACTCTTGAGGTTCATGCCACCAAATTATATCCCTCTTCCATATTTTTTTGTCATTGTTGTCTATTTACCTACTTATTAAAGCCCTTTTATTTAAGAATATAGATTCCTAAATTCTGTGTATTTCTTTGTGACTTCAGAACCACATAAATAAATCATCCAAAATTATGGCTTTTTGGTGCTTTGGTCTTCTCATCTTCAGATTTCTTTTTATTTCTCTTGTCCAGCCACTTTCATACTGGGTTTTTTCAGAAAATATACCACTTCTGAAATCTTGGTTTTCAATAACCCATTCACCCATAACCACTATCTACTTTTCTGGAACATTTATTCAAGTATCTCTACTGCCAAAATTTTTCAAGTACATCAAGACTGTAATCCCTACTCACATCTTTTTGGTGGTCCACTCCAAGGTTCATTTTTTTCTCCTATTCAGCCTACTTTGTCTTTATTCTAATTACTTTGTTGCAATTTTCTTCAATTCCTTCTGCCTATGTTCTTCCATTTCATTTACCTTGCAAAATGCTGCCATTTGCTTTTGTGACTGAACTTCAGTTGAGAATATTTGTTAGAGAAAGACCACATGGCTCTGTAATTTAAAATATCAAACTTCCACTCAATACTGTTCATTGACTGCCATTTTCTTCTAATGGAATCATGTTTCCACTTTCAAGATAAAACTTCCCTCTCCAACCCACCTATAACTTCTCCTTCACTGTTACTCTCAATGGATCATTGTGCTGTTTTATTTCTTCCCCTTTCATTTTCACCGAAACCCCTGGTTACCGGATTTCCAGGCCCACCATTCTGTGCCCAGCATTCCACTGAAATCTTAGCTGGATCAACAGTAACCTTCCACTGTCTACATCTTGCTCAATTTCCCATAGATGGATAATTCCTTTTTTTTTCCCCCTCACCTTTCTCACCTTTGTCCTTTGGCTTCTGCTTCATGACCTATTGATTTTCTTTAACTTAATGGTACCTTGTTTGTTTCCTCTGCTGGCTACTCCTCCTCTATTAGACCTTTAAATGGCCCAGGTTTTCTAATTCTGGGTCCTAGATCTTCTTTGTGTCTTCAACATACTTTTTCTAAGTGATCTCATCATTTGACATAGATATGAATTCAGTATTTATTCTGATGACTTTCTAATGTTTATATTTATCCCTGAGCTCTTGACTTGTATTTCAAATGGCTTATCTGACATCACAATTGGATGCTTCACATACCTCTCAAGCATATCCTATTAGGAAGCAGAAACTCATGATTTTCCATTCTAAATCTCCTCCTTAAACTCCTCTCTTTCTTTGACACCTTAGCAAATAACATCAAAATCCATCTAGTTGTCTCTTCTAGAAGCAAAAGAGTAATTTGTTATTTCTTTCTTTTCCTTGCTATACCAATCTATCAGTAAATTCTGTTGATTGTATCCCCAAATTATTCTCCAAATCTGTCTACTTCTCTTCATCTCCACTTACCTATCTCAGTTCAGATCACTATACTTTTTTTTTGCCTTAAATATAGCTTACTAACTTTTTTTTATGTCTATTATTGTTCCCTTCAAATCATTCCCTACAAAGAAGCAAGCATGATTTTTAATTAAATCTAATCATGCCATTCCTGTGCTTAACACCCATCAATGACTTCTAATTACAATTAGAATATAAAGCAGACTTCTTTCCATGACCTACAGAATCACACATGCTCTGGTCCCTGCCTACTCTTCAAATCCATTGCAAGCCACTCTCCTAATAGTTCACTATGTTATTGACACTCCAGTCTTTTAAAAATTTAATGAGCCCATCAAGGTTTTTCCCATCCAGACTTATTTGTAATCCTTGTTGCATCAGTATGAAAATCTTTCTGTAGGATTCAATTTCAATGCCATAAAAATTTCATTTTTGTCTTCCTCATTCCCTATTGATTTCCCAGCATCTAGAATGGTGCCTGTCACACAGTAGGTGTTCAATAAGCATTTACTGAATTAAATACATGAATACATTTCATCCCTAAGGTTTTAGCTGAAATTTCCGCTCAGATGGGCCTTTACTAAATACTATTTCTGAGGTAGCTCCTACTCCAGATTAAATTACATTTCATCCACCCCTTACCATTGTCATAGTATCCCATAACATTTTAATTTTATTCCTAGCAGTTTTTATAATCTGCAATTATCTTACTTATTTATTTACTTGCTCGATTATTATCTGTGTTCTCTAGTAGAATACAAAATCAGTGAGGGCATCTTCTGGCTTGTGTATCACTGAAACGTCAGTGCCAAGCACAGTATCTGCGCACAGTAAGCCTGTACAAAACCTCCCAGGAAATATTATGAAACAAATTAAAAAATAAGGAAACAAGCAAGAGCAATATGAAAAGATTTCTGAGGAAAAGATGAGGGAAGATGAAGGCAGACTATGATAAACACAGTTTAGTGAAAGTAAATATAAAGAATCTGTTGTTTACCCCATTAAGATTACTTATTAAAATGCCAAATTGCACAGGTTCTTTTATTACTCATCTGGAGAGTACAATTTGTTCTTCCCCTTTATTTTTCCTCCTTTTTCTGGGCCAATTTCTTATCCATGCTAAATGTTCTCCCAGCCCCTAGCCATGCTGGTTGAAATTTTTTTTTTCCAGTCTTTGATGTGGAAAATTTTCAGTGGCTTTGGAACTGTAAATAGATTAGTCAGACTTTTTTCTTTTTTTCCTCTGCTAAACCAGGAATGTATTCCTCCTCCGATAGGATTTTATCTAGATGTTTAGTAATCCTGCATTTTATGCATGCCTGAACTTAACTCATAGCTGTTCCTATGCTGTTTTATGGTTGTCTATCTTTTATAAAAAAAAATATTGTCTACTATGGTTTTGAGTTTTTTTAAAAAATTTATTTATGGCTGTGTTGGGTCTTCGTTTCTGTGCGAGGGCTTTCTCTTGTTGCGGAAAGTGGGGGCCACTCTTCATCGCGGTGCGCGGGCCTCTCACTATCGCGGCCTCTCTTGTTGCAGAGCACAGGCTCCAGACGTGCAGACTCAGTAATTGTGGCTCACGGGCCTAGTTGCTCTGCAGCATGTGGGATCTTCCCAGACCAGGGCTCGAACCCGTGTCCCCTGCATTGGCAGGCAGATTCTCAACCACTGCGCCACCAGGGAAGCCCCATGGTTTTAAGTTTTTAATTTAAGATATCCGTTCATCGAAAAGTGTACAAAATATGAATATAGAGATTTTTCTCTATATTCTCTCTGAATATTTTTCTCTCTGAATATATATATTTTTCTCTCTGAATATATTTCTCTCTGAATATAGAGATCAATATAGAGATCAATTTCCAGATCAAGAAATTAAAAATTACCAGCACCACAAAAGACCTATTTTTAATGCACTCCGAATTGCTTTCATTTCCCTCCTCCACTATAGTTTGGTTTGATTTAAAATTCACACAAATAGAATCGTAAAATATGTATTTTTTTAATGCCTGGCATCTTTCTTGCAACATTATGTCTCAAAGATTCATTCATGTTATTATGAGTAGCAGTATTTCATTCTTTGTCATTGCTGTTTTTTGTTACACTGGACAAGGTTATCACAATTTATCTATCCATTTCATTATTGATGGCAATTGGGGTTGTTTCCAGTTTTTGGCTCTTATGAATAATGCTGAAAATTCTTCTACATGCCTCTTGAGATACTTGTGCAAGCATTTCTTTGGGGAACGTCCTGGTAATGGAATTGCTATCTTATAGGGTATGTACATGTTCAGTTTTAGAAGATACTGCTTAATAGATTTCCAAATTCTTTGTATTAATTTAACATTAACCAACAGAATATGAGAATTCCATTGTTTCATGTTCTTGCATCTCTTGATACAGAAAGTCCATTTGATTTTAGCCATTCTAGTGGGTATGCAGTAGTATTTTACTGTGCTATAATTTTCCGGGTGACTAGTTCTGTTCCACACTTTTTCATAGATTTATTGGTCATTTGGATATGTCTCTTGCCCATTTTTCTTTTGGGTTGTGTGTTTTTTCCCTATTGATTTTTGTATGTATGTTTTATTTATCCTGCATATAAGCCCCTTCTCAGTCATATGTGTAGCAATATTTTGCTCATTCTTTTGACTTGTTTTTTTAACTTTCTTAATGCCATCTTTTGATGAACATAATTGCTACATATTAAACTGGTTTAAATGATCATACCTCCCCCTTATTGTTAGAACTTTTTGCTTCTTTTGTAAGAAATGAGCTACCTAACTCAAGGTTGTGAATACATGATTTTGTATTATCTTATCAAACTGTATTGCTCTCCTTTTCATATCTAGGTCTACTCTCTATCTGGAATTGTCTTTGTTTGTGAGATATGGGTAACATTCATTTTTTTCCATGTGGGTATACAATTAAACCAACACCATTTATGGTAAAGCCCATCCTTTATTCACTGTGTTTTAGGGCTACTTTGCCATAAATCCAGTGAATATACTTATGGACTCTGTGTTCCATTACACTGGTCTATTTTTCTATCCTTATGCCAACAAAACACTGCCTTAATTATTGCAGCTTTATAATGTCTTGATTTCAGTAAAACAAATCCCACCTTATTTTCCTTCAAGAGTGCTTTTGCTATTCTTTTTTCTTTTTTTTTAAAGACTATTTTTTTTTAGAGCAGTTTTGGGTTTACAATAAAATTGAGAGGAAAATACTAAGATTTTTCATATATTCCCTGCCTCCACACATGCATAGCCTCTCCCATTATCAACATCACTCACCAGAGAGGTAATTTTTTTACTAAGAATGAACTTACAGTGACTCATCATAATCATCCAAAGTCCATTGTTTACCTTAGGGTTCACGTTTGGTGTTGTACACTCCATGGATTTGGGCAAATGCATAATGACATATATTTATCATTATAATGTCATACAAAGTATTTTCACTGCCTTAAAAACTCTCCGTGTTTTGCTTATTCACCTCTTCTTTCCCTTTTCCATCCTTGGCAACAACTGATCTTTTTATTGTCTACACAGTTTTGCTTTTCAAGAATGTAATATCATTGAAATCATACAGTACGTAGCTTTCTCAGATTGGCTCCTTTCACTTAGTAATATGCATTTAACATTCTTCCATGGTTTTTCATGGCTTGACAGCTTATTACTTTTTAACACTGAACAGTATTCTATTATCTGAATATACCACAGTTTATTCACTCATCTACTGAAGGACAATCTTGGTTGCTTTCAAGTTTTGTCAATTGTGAATAAAGCTGCTATAAACATCCATGTGCAAGTCGTGGTGTTTTTCACTCCTTTCAGTAAATACCAAGGAGAATGATCACTGGATTGTATGAAAAGAGTATGTTTAGTTTTGTAAGAAACCATCAAACTGTCTTCCAAAATGGCTGTACCATTTTGCAATCCCACCAGCAATGTATGGAGAGAGTTCCTGTTGTTCTGCATCCTCACCAGCATTTGGTGTTGTCTGTGTTCTGGATTTTGGCCATTTTAATTGATGTATAGTGATATCTTATCACTGTTTTAATTTGCATTTTCCTAATGACATGTGATGTGGAGCATCTTTTCATATGCTTATTTGCCATCTGTATATCTTCCTTGATGAGGTGACTGTTAAGGTCTTTGGCCCATTTTTTACTTGGGCTGTTTGACCTTTGGCTGTTCTTAGCCCTTTGTGTTTTCTTATAAATTTTAGAATCACTTTGTCTAGCTCCACAAAAAAAACAAAAACAAAGAACCTGTTGAGATTCTGTCTGGGATTGCATTGACTTTATAAATCAATCTGGGGAACTTAACTTCTTTATAACATTGACTCCTCCAATATATAATCACAACATTTCTTTTCATTTTTGTAGCTCTTTAAAAATTTACATATAAGATTTATAATTTTCTATGTGGAAATGTTGCACATATTTTGTACATTTATTTTGAGTATTGATATTATTTGGTGCTATGTAAAGAGCAGCTTTACATATATTTTTTAAATTATGTGGTTGTTTTTATTTAAAAGTAAATACAACTATGGCTAAAACATCTCTTTTTGAAAATATAATGGTAGGCAACTGAGGGACTATGTAGAGAATAAAGGTAATGCTGAATATTTAAAGGTAAAATTCACATAGTTTTTGATGTTACTTGTGAATCATTCATTCATTCATTCATTCAAACCTTGATGAATACCTTCCATTTACCAGATACCATGAGATTCATGAGGGACATAAAATGGTCCCAAATACAATGTAACAATTCTGTAAAAGAGGCATGTATAGTACTGTATACATGCCTCTTTTACAGAATATATATTTTATATATTTTTGATGTTCTCTCTATATATATATTCTCTCTGTACATATATACACATTATGACATATATATAAATTTTCTTTTTTCATGTGTGTCATCTAATTTAATCCCTTTGACAGTCTTGCGAATTTAGTTTTATTAATTCTTGTGGTTGGAATGGAAACTCATACGGGATAGATAATCTCTCCTTAGGTCCCACAAGTTAACTAATTATGGGGCTGGTACTCAAACTCAGGTCCTGGTCTCTGAGGGAGGAGCCCATTCCCCTGTATCATAAACTTTCCTTGGCACTGAAGTCCCACCAGTCTATAAGGTGCAGGGTTCCCAGGGGAAACATTCTGATAAATAGAGGTCAATGATGAGATCAGCATGCATTCCCCTGGAATGTAAACTCCGTGAGAGCATGTGCATAGTAGATGACATGGCAAGGGAATGGCCTGCACAAATGAAATGATTACCGGCATCTCTTTGATCTTCAATGGTAAGTTTAGTTTTCTAAGTTGTTTTTTTCCAGCTTGCAAGCTAGGATCTGAGTCACACCACAATAAAGCAGTTGAAAGCACATTTTAGCTCAGACTTAAAGATCCTGAAAATAATCATAATTTTGAAAGCAAAATGTGAATCATTTTTAGATATCACTTTATTCAAGTCATTTGCTGTAACTCCTTGTCATATATAATTAACTGGCTCATCAATTGACCTTCTGACCCTCAATAAATTTGAGAAACTTAAAAAAATATGTAATTCTCATTTGAAAAGTATATTGGACTGTATCCTCATGCCTATATCACTAGTACTTTGTCAAAACCTTGGGGGATGTGAGTTATCTGTTTCAAATCAATGGAATAATTTTAGATATAATTTACTTAATTTCTTCTAGTTCCATATAACATGACAACAGTAATTGTAAATTTAATTCAGAATTTTTTTTTTTTTTTTTTTTCGGTACGCGGGCCTCTCACTGTTGTGGCCTCTCCTGTTGCAGAGCACAGGCTCCGGACGCGCAGGCTCAGCGGCCATGGCTCACGGGCCCAGTCGCTCCACGGCATGTGGGATCTTCCCTGACCAGGGCATGAACCCGTGTCCCCTGCATCGTCAGGCAGACTCTCAACCACTGCGCCACCAGGGAAGCCCAGAATTTTAATTTACAAATGTGTTACAGAATCATAGGAATGGAATATTTTTCATATGTAAATATGAATTTTCTAGGTTTTCTATTCTGTTTTAGAGGGCTGTTTATTTCTGCTCCAGTAATACAAAACTACCCTAATCATTATAACTTTCTGCATTTTTAAGAACTGAGGTAAAATTAACATAACATAAAATTAATAATTTTAGGATATACAAATCAGCCATATTTAGTGCATTCACTATATTGTGTAATCACAATCTCTATCTAACTCCAAAACATTTTCGTCACTCCAAAAGAAAATCCCATACCCATTAATAGGTCAGTCCCCAGGCCCCCTATCTCCAGACCCTGGAACTATCAATTTGCTTTCTGCCTCTATGGATTTACCTATTCTGTATATTTCATATACATGGAGTCATATAATAGGTGACCTTTGTGTCTGGCTTCTTTCACTTAACACATTGTTTCCAAGGTTCATCCATATTGTAGCATATGTCAATACTTCATTCCTTCTTATGGTCGAATAATATTCACTTGTATGGCTGTACCACATTTGTTTATTCATTCATCAGTTGATGGACACTTGGATTGTTTCCACCATTTGGCTACTGTGAAGTGCTGCAATGAATAAAATATTCTTTAAAGGTTACTTATTTTTTATCTCTCACCCACTGCATCATTACCAACACTGGTCATATATACACAATATGAATCTGATGACAGTACCTCATAAAAGAAGCTATTCCAATATTAGTCAGCAGTAATTGTTGGATAATTTCTATATCTAGCCAAAAATTTGTGTTATCTAATTCCATTAAAATTACTTTAAAATGTATATATAAATCACTCAAAGGAGAAACTGAAAAAACATGCTTAGCTGCATATGATCATATTTAAAAAAACAATCAATTTATCTAAATTTTTTAATTAACTAAAAAATGCTTTAACTCCTTTTTACTCTAATGGGAAATCCTTAACTTATGCAGCTCTATGAACCTTGATTTCGTTCACTTGGTAATTCCTAGAAATTTCTCCTCCTCAGACTACTCCCTGCATTCACAGGGATTTTTTATTTTTGACATTTTGCAAGAATTTTTGAAAGCTATCTTTTTACTTAGAGCTGAAAATTCTGAAGTATTCCCTTGAGGATTCAAATTTTGTTTGTGTGGAAAAAGAGGGGACCAGGAGGAAGGAACCAATTCTAATGGTATTGCAGAAAGGCTACTGTTTAATGCTCCTCTCCTCTAAAAATAAATGCAAACCCCAAAACTAGCAATTTTTTTTGCACTTTAGCCTTGAATGCATCACATCACATCCTATCAGTCACTTATTGACATTATTTGTCATCCTAGAACATTTCATAGTATCACTTATGTCTGAGCCACTTCCCCTAATAAGGGTTTTAGATGGATATGGATATGTAATAAATCGAAGTTTTACTCCCAGGTGAATTTACATTTTCTTGGCTATAGATAAGCAGTAACTGAAGTGAAAAGCTGTCTCTTCTTACCCCCTTTGGATGTAATGCCCCTGCAAGTGTCTCTTTGCCACCTCTGTGCTATTGATGGTGTCATTAGCTCAGTCTCAATAGGGACTAAGCATTTTATACATGGAACAGAAATGCTTTTACACTGCTAGATGAGTTTTCTGGGATTTCAAACACTGCCAGTTTTATTAAAGATGGATGCCTACACAGTGTAGGAGCATTAATTGAAGTTTATTCAAGGTACCCATTGTGAGAAGCTTGGTTTTTAAAAAATACCTTTATTTTCTTTTACTAGACTTCATTACAAAGGTTTCTTGCTTTATCTTCATTACTTTTCTAGGCTTGTCTGTATTTGCACTTTGGCCAAAGCAAAAGATGAGTTCCAAGTTGTAAGCAAACATCAAATAGGCAGGACTAAAATTATTCGCAAGATAACCTTTTGGAAAATAGTCCTATTACAGACTGTTTGCGTACCCCAAACTCATGTTGAAACCCTACCCTCCCTTCTCATGTCATGGTATTAGGAGGTAAGGCTGTTGGGAGGCAATTAGGATTAGATGAGGAACTGAGGATAGAGCCCTCATGAATGGGATTAGCACACTTATAAGAGTCACGAAAGAGCTTGCTTCCCTTCTCTGCTCTCTACCATGTGAGAATGCAAGGAGAAGTTGGCTATCAACAACCCAGAAGATGGCTCTCACCAGAACCTGACCATGCTGGCTCCCTGGTCGCAGACTTTCAGCCTCCAGAACTGAGAAGAAATAAACTTCTGTTGTTTATAAGCCACCCAGCATACAGTGCATTTGTCATAGCAGCCTGAATGGAGTAAGACTTTGCTTTCCACTTAGAGTGTCTTATTTTATGACTATTGTTGCTAAAACAAAAAGAATGTTCTTAATAAGCCATTCAGAGCATTTAAAGGGCAGTGTTATTTATTTATTTCTTCTCATGTTTGAAATTGTCTTATGTCTTCTTTGGTCAACATAAATCAGGTCAGTGTTCTGTGGCCTGGGTGTAGACATGATACACACCTCCTGTGGTACACACAGGATAAGGGTCTGTACATGATGCAGGACTCTAGAAAGGGATAAGTTGCTACAGATGTAAAATGAGATGAAGTGACTTGCCTGAGGTCAGGAGTACACCCAATGTCAATATTGGCAGAAGCAAAGTATCTACAGATCCCAAAGTAATGTTTTTTCACACAGTATTTTTGATGTAAAGGTGTAAAGAATTGCACAGGGGATGGCAGGGGCAGATGACATCAATCTTGATATGATTCTCCACTTACATGACAGTTGACTCCACCAAGAAATAAAGAGTGGTACTTGTTTTCCTATTAAAAATTGTGTAAACTGCAACTTTTTAAATAGTCTAGTTTTTTCTTATAATCAAGTTCCTATGTCTAATAATTGTAGAAAAGAAAGGTGAAGATGTACAGTAACTTTTATAAAATAAGCAGTGATAACAATTTGATAAATATATTTTGGATTTCATTTAAGCATTACTCCATTAGATAATATATAACAACAAGAAGAGTAGAATAAACCATCTGGGTTGAAAACTGTTGGAGAAAGAGACTTAGTTGGAAGCTTGTACATTAAATGAAAATATTGTATTATAAGAGTTTGATTTTTGCATGCATGGTGGCAGGCAATTTCTTGGCTGTGTTAACTTTTTAATTCAAAGCTAAACATCTGGCATTTGAAAGAATGCTTAAAAATGCAACTTATAGATAAGCCTATTTAGAATACAGTAAACTGAGGGCATCAGGTAAGTAGAGTTATGAAAAAATCTATGCTTGTAAATACCATAACTTCTTTCCCTGCCCTCAACTCTCTTCCCACCTCTAATGCATCTCTTAGGGGACTTCTTTTTCAAGCAATCATTTAATGAGGGGTTACTATGTGCCAGGTATTAATACTAGGTGATTTACACAGATTATTACATTTAATTCTCAAAACAACCCTGTGAGTGAAGGTTAACTGGAACTGCTGTGAAACCTTTTTTGACGTGGAACTCACTCTGAATTGACAACTCAAACTTGGCATATTTTGTTCCAGAATCCAAAAAGACCCACCAAGCATTGTGTCTCTTTCTTTGTGGTAAGTGAGAGGGTATAGCAAGTTTCTCTCACTTTCTAAGTGATATCCTGACATTTCTTAGACATGGACCTCTGAAACTTCTCCAGTTTATCTTTCACCCTCTGATGTGCATGGGTCTTATTAAGGCATCTAGGGTTCTTCATTCCTGATCCTAAGCTTCATTTAATATAACACTGTCAATATAATAAACAATCCAGCATGACATTCTATGGCATATAAAGACTATAGGGACTCTATGATGAGAGGGCCTGAGGCAAAATGGTAAAGATACACTTTGTCTCGGAGAAGCTAACTACTTCTCATTATCTTTTTAGATTTTTAAAAAATGCGTTAAGCCAATAGTTGTATTCTAGTACTGGGGACTGTAGAGATTTTTCCTTATATGGAACTGCAGATTAAATTTGTGATAAGGCTCAGTCATTTTCCAAGACTTATCAAGCTTTGCACCAGCCAAACAGGCTGTTGAAATGGGCATATGGTATGAATCAATTCTCCTGCATTTAAAGCATCTTTTGTTATGGACTTAATGTTTTCAGTTTACCCAGGCAGTGGTATCACTTTTAGATTGCTGTATTTTGAGGAGGGTGGGGAAGAAAGGGTGAGGGGAGGGGAAGTTTACTGAAAGCAGAGAGAATATCTATATGGAGAGGGCCACTGGACAGAAGCTGTGACATTCAGAGGAGACGGAGCCAACTCCCGGCCTCCATCAAGGAGGGACCTAGGTAGGGCTTCCCTGGTGGCGCAGTGGTTGAGAGTCTGCCTGCCGATGCAGGGGACACGGGTTCGTGCCCTGGTCTGGGAAGATCCCACGTGCCGCGGAGCGGCTGGGCCCGTGAGCCATGGCCGCTGAGCCTGCGCGTCCGGAGCCTGTGCTCCGCAACGGGAGAGGCCGCAACAGTGAGAGGCCCGTGTACCTAACAAAAAAAAAAAAAAAAAAAAGGAGGGACCTAGGAAGAAACACAAATGCCCTGAACTCATCCTTCTCTACCCTCCCAAATGTGCTGATGCCTCCTATTGGCCAAACCAACCAGAAGCCAGAGGGGGCTGCAGCTATCAGTGCGTGCCACAGAGATCAGCCTCTGGGAGAACAAGCAGAATAAATAAGGATGAGAGTATGATGGGTGGGAATACTGATTACTGAAAATAGCCAAAATACAGGCCTTTCACAATTTAAGTACATTGCTGCTAGTTGTGAGAGGGAAATGAACAAAGCTGTAAAATTATGAAGTTTACACCATCTTACACATTTCTTTGAAGCATGAATCTTGGTCTACATTTTACTGACTCTGTTCTTGCATGTCACTGGAAGCTCAGTTAACTTCTGTGACTAGTTCTGAATTCCTGTACTTGGGATCACCCTTTCCATCCTTCTTTGTTTAAAGCTGGTCATTTGAACCACTTCCTACAGAATGGCTACATTTTCAAGCATCTAGATCTGAAGATGCAAAATAAGTAAATAAAAAAAAATAAAAATGCTTTGATTTCCAGGATCTTATTGGCTGGATAAACATCATTCCACCGAAGCTCTTCTCCATTAAAAATCTGCTCATATCTGTGTCTTTTCTCTCAGGGATTGACTAGGGATTATTTCTGTTCTTTCCTTTGGTTGGATGGAAGTATTTGGGGATGACACTTGCAAGTACCTTATGCCTCTCCTAGCTATTTCTTAAAGTAACTATATTTGCTTGTTATTATTTTCTGTGTCATGTAATCAAATATTTACCTTCTCCATAGCAGCAATAACTGTTCTTAACACCATTTACTTGCTTCTACAATAGAGCTCTTTTGACTAATTCTTTTTTTTTTAATTCTTTTTTTTTAATGTCCAAAAATGTGCGTTTTACATTACATGTTGGAGGGAGCTGGTGCCAACCAAGTGGCTGTGGAATGGAGACGTTTTTGTTCTGTTTTGTTCAATCTTGTGTTTCTGGGTGGGGTTTTGAGCTCATAGATTGTGAAATACCAAAATCATATATGTGGAATCTAATGTACAATTATTTCTAAATCATAAATAAGCTGTAAGTAGTAAATTGAGATTCCAAGTATTTTAAGACACAACAAAGCAATACCTCTTTAATTTTCCACTTCAGAGAAAGCCCCTCACCAATCAAACGTTGTTTGCCTCACATTGAATTCTAAATAATGCAAGGGAATTGACATTCCAGAAGAAAGATACTCCTAAGACTGACAAGAATCCTCATTCCTTTCTGAATTTATATAGGCTAGAGTTTGAGTTTAACAACTATAGGAAAATTTAAAGGGAATAATTTAAAACTTAGAACATGTATTTTCTCTTACATTGGTTAAAGGACTTTGGACTACAAAAAAAAAAAAAAAAAAGAAAGAATGAAATCACCCGTGATAAAACTTCTGGTTGAGTCTTGCTGTTTCTTTATATTTTAAGCATTCCAGCTTTCCGAATTTGAATGAATAATATTTAAGTGGGATAATTGTTACTGTTCATAATGCTTATCTTTCACAAGAAAACATTGCATTGTTTGTGGAACCTTAGTACTGTGGGAAATTATTGTTTTTCATTCAATTTACTTGCTCAAACTTTTTGGTGAACATTGCATACCCTAGCAGAAATGGTGTGGTTTAGAAAGTAGATATTCTAGCTCTCAGTGACTCAAACTCTCTACTCAACCAAACCCAGGGTGAAAATGTCTGTTGGAACACAGAACTCCTTGTCCAGTAAGTGCACCCCTTAAAGAAAGGAATTTGGGCAGAGTCTGGTAGAAGCATAAATGAAACACAGAGTTTAGTTATATCAGGATGAGCTTCCACAGGAGTTAAATGCTTGCTTATCCCCCAGGGGAAACTACAACTATTAAAGACAAAATTTAGGGCTGTTTTTAAGTGAAGAAGGATATTCTTGTTTGATTTTATTACATGCAGATTTTGCTTTTACAAAATGTGGAATAGATGGAAAAATTCAATTACCATCATAGCAGTTTTTGCATATCTATTCCATTTGAAAGATAAAGATGATGAATATAACTTCCAAATTACCATTAATTTATGTGTTTCAGTGAAGATCAGCTGGTGTATTATTCCTTAGATAATGGAGCATTTTTAAAGAATTTTTATTATGGCAAATTTTACTTGTCTAAAAAGTAAGAGAATAGTATAATGAAATCCCATTACTCATCATCAAGCTTTAAAAATCTTGAGCACAGAATTAGTATTTTCTATCATAATTTCAGAAAATTTGAGAATTATAAAGTCTACAAGACATCAGCCCAATATTATGACAGTATTTTGCAGATGTGGTGGTTGAGAGCTAAAGAAGTTGAGCGAGAGCCATGTAGGGAGCCTAGGTCCATTCCTGGAAAGTGGTAGGTCACCACTACTATTGGTAGTAGAGAAACTTCAGCTTTGGTGAAAAATCTTTATCAGAAGTAGAAGAGCGTAGGGAAATGGTTGAGAAGCACGGATGTCTAAACCCCCCAAAGAAGGTGGAAACATTAACAATTAGAACCACCAGCTCTCAGAGGGGCAATCTGAAGTGGACAGTGTGCAGCCAAATCCCCAGATCCAACAGTTCTGTAAGCGGGATGTCCCCAACAGGCTGACACTCAGGACTGGAAGACTGCTCTGGTTTGTCCTAAGAGCCAACTACTCTGTGGTAGAATTATGGGTAGAGAAGAGCTGAGGCAGTGAGTGACAGATACTGAGGGGGATTATGCAGCCAATTACGGGGGGGAAGAAAAGAGAGGCAGAAGCTAAGATCAGAATCAGAGATCAATTTTGATTGCCCTCCCACATGTGTGTTTGTTTGTTTTAACATCTTTATTGGAGTATAATTACTTTACAATGGTGTGTTAGTTTCTGCTTTATAACAAAGTGATTCAGCTATACATATACATATATCCCCGTATCTCCTCCCTCTTGAGCCACGTGTTTTTTAAAAATGCTAACTAAAAGAATTTTGGATTTTGAAGATTACCTCTTTGTTTATGCATGAACTCTTTATGTAAGTGTCAAGTGGTGGTGCAACTTCTTGTACTTTAGAAACATCTGGAAGCCAGTACTCGTGCTTGTGTAGAATCTTCACTGAGATTTTTTTCCAGGACAGGGCCTAAGGTTCCAATAAGCAGGGCTTGCCTGAAACTCTGACATGCACATGCCTACTTTTAATCAAGTGTGCTAGAATCGTTTATCCACCGACTTCCTTTGAAGACAAAATGAGACAATAAAGTTTTATGTTTCTGTTATAGAAACTCCCAGTCTTTTAAAATATTACTTTTCTCTCCATTTTTTTTTCTCTGAAAGTACTAATTGGGTAATAATCTCTTTGTCATGTCTTCAAATTGTCTTCTTCAAATTATAAAAAATGGATCACTTTTGGCCATTTTCTAATTTCACAAATGAAAAACATAATATTTTAAAAATAATATTACCCTATAAAGCAAAATATCTTAAAATCTGGCCAAATATTTTGCTTATTTCTTCTATTTTAACACGTGTGTTTTATGAAATCTCAAATCCTGTTGTAGTCCCTGGGTGTACATAAAGAATACTGAATTTAGGCTACTATTTGGTCAATTGGTAGGAAACATCTTTCTATTAATACAGTTTGTTGTTTTAGAAATTCAAACAAGCGTATAAGCAATATCTCATTCAAAACTTAGTCTTTCGCAGTTTAGGAGTAATTTAAATCAGACAACAGAATTTTTATGAGAATCAAAGTGTCTAAAGTGAGACTGGAACACTTACCAAAGAAAAGAAGTTTGTTTTTTTTTCTTTCTATAGTTCAGTAGTTCAAAAAATATGTGAAGCAATCAGCAATCATTAGCATATTTTTTCTGGCATAGTTTTTCTGATTAGTCTGCTCTAATTGAAGAGTAACCTTAGGGAATAGCTCACAAGGTGTTAAATTTGATTGGTGAAGAGCCACACATGGATCAGGGGACATGGATTCTATCAGTGTGGTTTAGCTGTACATTGCTCTGTGGCATCTGATGGGGCAGCCACGGAGAAACACAAGTGGGTTGGGGATAGTAAGGGAAGGTCAAAGACAGGAAGTACACGTATGGTGCACAGATAGACTTCACTTAATTTGCATTTGTGCCTTTGGCTGATTTCATTAGGATAGTAACATTTCCATGTTTTCCTCTGTCCCTTGATTTGCTATTCAACAACGCTTATAATCAAGACTTTGATTCTAATGCCTGTCTAAACCTATTCTCTAAGTTTAAGTACTTTGTCATTTGTCCTTACCTTAGAGGAACTGACAAACTATACATTGTCACACTTAAAATCTTGGCTTTGTATTCTTTTGATCAGATATACCCACTTTTCTTACTCAACCTCATACCAAGACTGAATTAAAATTTTTTAAAAAGATTTCTTTTGGTTACTGAACGATTCCCTAATAAGTATTGGTGTTGAGGACAGAAAGCAAATTACCTCACTATTTCTGTTTATTTTACTGCTCTGTTTCCAATGTAGGATGCTTATTCATTCAGCTACAGTAGGCCAAAAAAGAAGGGTAGTTCCAGCTGTGAAAAACTGATAATCTGAGCTTTTCTTGGACTAGAGGCTGATGAGTGAATGAAGATAAATATATCTGAATATTTATGAACACTATATATTCTAGATTTTGACAGTTTGATTTCACTCTCGCTTAGCTCTTTCCAAGTGACAAAGTAACCACTTGATGTATTACAGCATTTTTAAAAAGGGGAGGGGGGAGACACTCAGAGTACCTTTTTTTAAAATCACAGCATATGCCACCTTCATATGTCTTCCTCTACTTCCCCCCCCCCCGCCAGGTTACAAATATTCATCAGTCATTTCTACCTTTACCAATTAAACACTGATGAATTGAATGCCATTGATTACAAAGTGGTACACTGAAATACTATAATGTTAGATTGCATATCATTTAAAAATATCTTGATTACTTAAAAACTCAACTCTTCAAATATTCAGAACAAAACTACTGTGATTTTACATTCATAAATTTCTAAACATGTCATATTCTTAGAAAATAACTAATAGACTTGGAAAGTATATCATTATTGTCTATGTCTATCTCTCTCTAACCTGCTTCCTCTATTTGTATTTGTGTAAATATGTATAAAAATGTCTATAATATATACTAAGTATATTTTAAATGTTATAAATATATTGTCACAAGAAAATATAAAAGTTTGTTTATGATCTCAAAACAAAAATGCATTAAATGTTTGAAGTGTGTTTTAACATATGTGTGAATTCGTTGAAGCCAGAGGTGAAAAGGACGTTGCAGTGTAGTAGAATCAGTTCTGGTCTTTCTTTGTCTAATAAGTAAAGTGTCCTGTTTCTATGGAAATTGCTTTTGGGGAAAACAGTAACTACTATTTTAAGTATTAAAATACCCATGGTATCATAAAGTCAATAGAATGATTTACTGTTTAATGATAGAAACACTCTAACATTTAAAATATATTGTACATTTTGAGCACAGCACATATTTTATAGCTTAAAACTAAATTTCAAGGAGTTTCTTTTGTTATTAAACGAATGGTAAACTCAGTGCCCCTCCAAACATCTACTATATATTGCTTTTAAGAAAAATATTTTTAAAATTGTGTATAATATTTGGTAGTACATTGTGAAAAAAAGTCCCTTTGACCAAAGTTGGTCAAATTGGCCTGGATGGTAATGCCATAAAAGAAACAAGACAAAACAAAACTACGTTACCACAAAAAATAGAGACAATTTTTGTTGGAATAATTTTTACAGGTGATTTTTAACAGATTAAATATGACATATATGTTTTCATGTAATTAAATTGCATAACATTTTCTTTCATTTAGCCAAACATTACCTATTCTCTGCTAAATTAATATGACCCATTACATTCATCATGTACTGCAGAAATGCTCACTCAGTTTCAGCATCTTCTGTAGCACTTGTTGGAAAATACAGTAACTGTCTTCTTCAAAGTCAATGCAACTGCATCTTTGCAGCCCTGCCCAGAGCTTTTTGTAGATCATCTTGCTGTTTTGCATAGTACAATGATTATGTTCTCATTTGTCTGGATTAGCCATTGCTCCACACCACACTTGAGCAGATGGATTCTGGAAGGCAATGGGCAGAGGTGGCAGTCTTTTCTTTTCAGATGTTCACACCTCAAGGCATGTCCAGATTTGAAAAAGTTAAGAGGATTGGTGTTAGCTGGCTGAGAAAACAAGGAAAGGTTTGTTAACCAAAAGTTGAAGGAGCCTTCCTTCCTTGGTCTTCTGCCAGCTTTGGGCTCTTAACAAATCATTTGCAGACTACCTTGGCGCCTTTAAGATATATTAACAATATATCAGGCATTCCTTGCATCCTCCTTATTTACTTTCTCCTTTCTCTATTCCTTTCTTTCCTTTGTCAATAATGGGTTTGGGGAAGGGCTCTGTCAAATTTCGGGAAGTGTTGCCTCACTCAGAATAAAACTGATGTCAAGGAGTGGTGTCAGTGGAGATTTTCAGTTAAAAGGCTTCAATCAAAGCTCTATATTAAGGCAAGGGATACAATGTGAATGCTGATGTCACATAGGGTAACAATCCTTTGACCTAAAGCATATCATCTGTCTTTGTTGAAGTAATATTTTTTTTGTCTTTCCTAAAGTAATTCTTTATGAACCACATGAGTTAGCAAGGTATTACACCAAAATAAACCACAAATCAAAACTAAAGCAAAACCCCCCAAAATTATGTTAATCACTTACCTTCAAGAATCTTACATTGTAATAATATTTAAGGGAACTCTAAAAGTCTCCTTGATTTCTGAATTGCAAGTTCTATTTTCTAGATTTGTGCCTACTGATAATTTAAAGTTGATAGTTAGATCCTGTCTCCTGCTATCTATACTTTAACTTATATGGTACAAAAACATATTTCTGATTTATTTAAACAGTGTATTATATAAAAATAAATCTGTGTGTATTAGAAAATATTGAATATAAAGAATAATACATTCATTATTCAGGGTGTCCCAATCCAGAGAGCCTTCAAAATAAGAAAACTAAAACAAAATGAAAGAGAGAATTTTCAAATAAATATAGACAAAAATATCCTAGATGTGAAGAGAGACAAAAAATTTTTAGGTTAAAGGGGCTTGCCTGGTATCAGGCAGGATTAATGATAAGACCTACACACAAAGATATCCTGATGACGTTTCAGAATTCTAAACCTAAACAGAGAATCCTAAAAGAGAGAAACAGATAACCCACAAAAAAAAAAAAAATCAAGAATCTGACAAATCAACAATTGTAGCAGGAGCTGTGAACATGTTTCTGTGGACTATGGCTTCTTCCCCATGTTTATATCTGCTTTCTGAATTTCAGAAATTAGTTACTATTATCATATCTGTTGATAACTCCAATGCTTATCTTTTATTTTCTTCACTACTGGGGTGAAGAAAATAGAAGACATTTGAAAATTAGTTTTGAAAATTAGTTTTCTGCCATATAATATTCTCTCAAGAGGGAAGAAGTCCACTACCCTGACCTAAAATTTAGAATCTTTAGATTCCTTAATCAAAATGTCTTCATTTAACTTAAGTAGATCTGTGATTGCTGTCTGGCCAGGACTTATATCGTCAGCTGCCTTTGTATTTTTGTGTCACTCAGCTGCCTGATTTCAATATTTTGCTTCAGAAGATGATGATTATCTTTCTGAACGGTACAGCTTTCAGTGCTCACGATATCGATGTTTTTACCTTGGTAAATATTTCCTAATATGATGACAGTGCTCTTCTGACTCACAATAAAATTTTAAAATATAAAAAAAATAGATTAAAGGCTATTACGGCACGTAATACTATAAAATTGAACATGCTGTAGTGCTGTTGATGCTTTTGAGCGTGGAGGTTGCAGTCCAGTCACAGTGATGGGTAAGGCTGGTTGTCACAAATCTGTTTCTCAGCACTGAACTTTATCCCACTTAAATTGTCCAAAGAAATTCCAGAACATATAACAAAACGTCTCCTCTCCATTTTTATGTGAGATGAAAGAAAAATACTGCAGTAGGGATTTTGCTGACAAGTACATTGGAGGATCAACTACTATTTAGTTTTTATTCTTTTACATTAACAATGAAACAAAGCCTTAGGCAAACACTGATTCACTAGTTATTACATAATTTTTTGACAAGAAGTTATATTATGAAAGCTCCCTTCTCAGAAGTAGATATTTTCTTAGGAGTCTTTAAGATGTTTAAGTCTCTCTTCACATATTAGCTACTCTATAAATACTAAATGCTTTCTATAACAGTGCCATGTGAAGTTCTTTATCAAAAGCCTCACAACAACCCTATAATGAATGTTCAATCATTATCCACTTCTTTCAGATGAGGAAATGGTAGCTTACAGAGATTAAGTAGCAGGGACAGGGTACTAACCCAGGCCCAACTATCTGTGATCCTGCTGTGCTCTGCTCCCTCCTTTAAATGAAGGTATTTCCTGTTTTACATGTCTGATTAGGAACCCTCTCAGAGGGATTATTGTTGAAGAGCTCTAAAGAAGTTGCTAAGAACTTTCATAAGAATCTCATGTAAATTTCATTTCATATATAACTGTGTTCATGAACCATGTTAACCTAAAAAAAATGGACTGCCAGATATTTCTCCAGCAAAAATGGGTTTATTCAGGATCAGCAGAGAATTGCAGTTTGGGGTCTGCAGCCATGTTGAGCCACACGCAAGTTCCCACATGGGAAGGGAAGGAGAACACTTTTATAGAGGGGAAAAGGGACTTGAGAGGGCTATAGTAAACAACGAGTCTATGGCTTTTCATTGGCTGAGTCCTTGCCAGGAAAGAAGAGGCGTCTTTTTTCTTCCTGTTGGGTTCTGCTATCCTTATAGGGCATGCAAGTTCTCCCAACCCTATTTGACTGAGATTTCTGTTTATAAATTTTTTACAACCATTATGCAGGCTCAAGTCTCTTTTTGAAATCCTCTCTCTTTGTTACTCTACAACCTCAAAATAATTGCCAAATCCTGTTGTTTAGTATCTGTCTTATCTACAAGGTAAGCTTTTGTCTTGTGAAGCAAGCACCATTTTGGTCTAATGATATTTCTTGTGTCTAGGAAAGTGTTTACTTAGAGGAGTTACTCAATAAACATTTGTTAGTGCAATGATATTTTTCTTACCTGTTTCCCCTTTTCAACTCCTGCTGTCACCAAAGATGAAGATAGAGTCTTCAAAACTTTTCACCTGGGCTGTTAAGTACAGTCACCTTCTCTTGGTTGACCTTTCAGTCTTCAGCCTCTTTCTGTTTCTCAAACCTGCAAAGCACATTGCTGCCCCAGGACCTTTGCATTCACTGTTCACTTGGTAGAAACAGTCTTCTCCCAGGGGGCCATGTTGCTTGCTCCCATACCTCTCTTGGGTCTCTGCTCAAATGTCCTCCTATTAGTGAGAATGCCTATTTAAAATAGCAGCCCCTCTCCACCCATGGCTGGGTATCTGATTATTGAAATTTCATCCTGCTGTTTAAGGTTCAGCTTAATTCCTTAGGAATAGCTCAGGGTGAAGCCAGTGGGGTGGTAGTGCATACAATCACAGAGGTAGGGGGTCAAATGTCGAAGGCCTGAGAGACAATTTTGAGAACTATAACTTTTGCTATAAATGGGAGAAGGAGTTATTGAAGGAGAGAAATGAACAGGGAGATCAATTAGAAGGGTATTTACTACTCTAGGTGAGAGAGACAGACAGACAGAAATAATGGTATCTTGGAACCAGGTGTTAACAGAGGAAGATATGGATAATATATGCCAATGAAATAGATGTAGAGTGTGAGACAAAGAGAGGAGTCTAGAATGACCTTAAGGATTATGGCCTGAGAAATTGGAATGGTGGAATTTTTATTTACTAAGTCGAGAAAAACTTTGGGGGAATAGTTTTTAATGGGATGATAAAGATTTCAATTTAGGACATGTCAAGTTTGAGAAAATATTTGATATTTAAGTAAAAGGTGATAAATAACCAAATAGAGGGGTGAAGTAGACAGTTGCATGTAAAATTCTGGCATTTAAGGAATAAATCCAGACTTGGGATATGAATGTAGAAGTTCTCAGTGTGTGTGTGTGGTGAGGCTGGGAGAGATCACTAAGAAGTGAGGGCAAATAGAGAAGAGGTTCAGTCTGAGCCCTAGGACACTTCAGCCCTTAGATGAGGAGAAACCAGCAAAGGAGACTGGGAGAAAGCAGTCAATGTGATGGTAAGAGAACAAGTAGAGTGAGCTGTCTCAGAAGACAAAAGAAGGTGTTTCAAGGAGGAAGGAGAGATCAGCTGGGTCTGTACTTCTGATGAGTCATATAAGGTTTGGACTGAGAAATGACTAATAGAATGAGAAACATAGAGGTCATGTCCAGCCTTTAAAAGAGTTCTGGTGTAGGCGAAAAAATCTGGTATTCAAAGGAGGTGATAGGATGTAACCCAAGAAAAGAAAATATGTGCAAAGAGGACAGGAGTGTGAGGCAGATTTTGGAGAAAACAAGTAGTTCCCTTTCTAAATGAGAATTAATGGGTAGTTCCTGGCCATCAAAGGCTCATTACCTGGCATAGGTATGGGATGCATATATGTATGCATATATTTATGTGTGTGGTTGTATGAATATGGACCATTCAAAGTTTAAGAGCAGGACAGTAACACATCCAAAATTATGCTTTAAAAATATTATGGTGGCATCAGTATAAGCAATGAATTTAGGAGACATAATGATTTCTCTAAGGGAATAGTGAACTGAATTTAAAAAATAAAGCTAAATTCAGCTTCACCTTTGTCATTGTTTCTTTAGATTTTTATTCAAACAAGCAGAGTTGACACAAAACAGTCTTGAGAAATGTGGGTAGTGAAATAACAATTGAAAATACATGGTTTAAGCAATTTAAAAAAATCAGATTACAGACTTAGATTTAGTGTTTGTGTGTTTTATAAAATCTCAAAAATATATAGAAAACATTCATTTTGAAATTCTTGAGAAAAGTGTACTTCATAATCTATGGCAAAGATGTTTACTAGTTCATCTACTATAAAAGTAAATATTTAACTACAAAAAAAAGTTTCATATGTGGGCTGGTGAAACTGCTATGAATTATTCACTCCTTAAAATATATTTGTGTTTGTATTTTCATGGTCCATACAGCACTAATGTAAAACAGATTTTTAACAGTACTTGTACATTTGACAGAGCTGTCGTGGAGCTAATGTAATAATCCTGTATCCGTATATGATCAGTGATGTAATCATTTGATGTATATATTAATGTTTAGTAACTTATACCTAGAAACTGGTGCTATTATAAACTGATTTTCCAGAATAATAATATAGTGATTGGAACATTGGATTAACTGTCAGGTAAATTAGACCTGGTTAGCAACTCTGGATCTGTTTCATCATCTCAGAAAAACAGTATTTACTTTGTCTTCTTTTTAAGGTGGAAGGAAGGATCAAAGAAAAAATAAGATACATCCTCTTCCAGTGCATCATTAATGTTTATTAATATTTTAATACTATTTTATATTAATAAAGTAGAAATTAATTTTAATTTATATTATTTCTCAGTTTGTAAATTGTACCAAGAACCTGTGTATTAAAGTGTGAGTGTATATGTGTGTGTGTTTAAAAAAGAAACATTAGTGGAACAAGAAAGAATATTTTGGTATCTCATTTTTATTTGTTTCAGCAGATGTATTCGATTTTAAAATAGTAATATGAAATAAGAATTGAACTGCTGAAATATTTTATAAACTATCTTATTACAACCAAATCCAGAGATCAAGTGTCACTTAGCTTTAGAAAACAAGCTTCATTTATTAAAAGAAAAACAATGTCTTTCTTTCATATGACTAATGATAAGTATATGTTAGTTTTCCTCATATGTTTGCTAGATTTCTTTTCCCACCCTATATGTGATGACTTAAATTCTGTAATTTCTGCCACATTTGGGTCCAGATCTTCACTCCCTCACAATGTTGGAATGCCTATTGTTTGCGTGCTAATCTGTCTCACGCATTCCTTCTTTCTCCTGTGCTTGAGCTCCATTTGTTCTTGATTCATATTATACAATTTGAAGAAAATCAGTTTTCAATTTGGCCCACTACAATACGCACATATCCTTAGCACACTCTAGACACACTGGAAGAGAATTTATCATTTTGGCCCCTGATGGGTGCTCTTTCCCAAGAAGGCTTATGAATACATTTATTTTACAAAGAAAAAGTAATAAAAAAGACAGTCTACCTTTAGGACAAAATAAAGTACAGGTTGCTTGTTGGTGTCACCCCCAACTCTCTATGGATCTCTTGCATTTTCTGCATGCCTTGTGAGTCTTAGAAGATAGATGTTTCTTCTTCTTCTTTACTCCCTCTTGAGTAAAAGGCAGGTATGTTTACTGCTCATTATAAAAGGTTCAGGTTTCCTGAACTAAAGGTTTCTTTCCTATAATGCAAACAACTGCATATGCAGGTGTCACCTAGTCCTACTTTCATCACCCTGTGGGAACTGGGGGCTTAAGGAAGCTACACAAATATGCAGGTTACTTGTTGCATGCTATAGACTGTATGTTTGTGTCCCTCTAAAATTCATATGTTGAACTTAATCCCCAATGTGATGGCTATTTGGAGGTGGGGCCTTTGAGAGGTGACTCCATCCTCATGAATGGGATTAGTGCCCTTATAAAAAAGACCCTTTTATAGAGAAAGAAAAAGAGCTCCCTTGCTCCTTCTTCCATGTGAGGACACAGAGAGAAGATGGCCACCTATGAAATAGGAAGTGAGTCTTCACCAGGCACTGAATCAGCCTTGATCTTGAACTTTCTAGCTTCCATAAGTGTAAGAAATAAGTTTCTGTTGTTTATAAGCCTCGCAGTCTATGGTATTTTTGTTACAGCAGCCTGAACAAACTAAGATATTGTGCTATGAGTAATAAAACTATTTCTCAAACTGTGGCAAGCTAAATAGTTAGCTTTCAAGTAAGATAGAATCTAATGACCTTCAGAGATTTTGACAGTTTTGGTGATGAAGATGGGATGCTGATAGAGACATGGCTTTCTGGAAGAAGGATGAAGGCCATGTGGGCCAATTAATGAGATCTGAGAGAAATCCATAGGTATCAGTAGCAAATGTGTTGGCCAAGTTGAGTGGTCAACTGGGCAATAAAACATCCTCTACTTTATTGACTGTTAATGAGGAGGAATTGGGGAAGTTAACTACAGACTAAAGCATGTCTTGGTTGTTCTTAACTCCCCTCTGGGTGGGAAGAATTCTTTGTCAATATGGGGGACAGTCTCAGTTCTGCAGTTCAAAGATTCTTCATGGGTAGCCAGAAGGTTCTTCCCCTGTGATGGTTAATTTTATATGTCAACCTGTCTAGGCCCACATACCCAGTTTTGGGTCAACTACCAGTCCAGATGTTGTTGTGAAGGTATTTTTTCAGATGTGATTAACATTTATATTAGTAGACTTTGAGTACAGCAGATTACCCTCTATAATATGGGTGGGCCTCATCCAACCAGTTGAAGGCCTTAAGGGAAAAGACTGAGGTCCCCCAGGGAAGAAAAAAATTGGTCTCTGAATGCTGTTGGATTCAAGACTGTAACATCATCTCTTCCATGGGTCTCTACCCTGCCAACCTGCCTTGCAAATGTAAAACTTGCTATTTTCCACAAACATGTGAGCCAATCCTTTTTGTTTTTTTAACATGTTTATAGGAGTATAATTGCTTTACAATGGTGTGTTAGTTTCTGCTTTATAACAGAGTGAATCAGCTATACGTATACGTATATCCCCGTATCTCTTCCCACTAGCTATCTATTTTACATTTGGTAGTGTATATATGTCCATGCCACTCTCTCACTTTGTCCCAGCTTACCCTTCCCCCTCCCTGTATCCTCAAGTCTATTCTCTACGACTGCATCTTTATTCCTGTCCTGCTCCTAGGTTCTTCAGAACCATTTTTTTTTAATATCTTTATTGGAGTATAATTGCTTTACAATGGTGTGTTAGTTTCTGCTTTATAACAAAGTGAATCAGTTATACATATACATATGTTCCCATATCTCTTCCCTCTTGCGTCTCCCTCCCTCCCACCCTCCCTATCCCACCCCTCTAGGTGGTCACAAACCACCGAGCTGATCTCCCTGTGCTATGCGGCTGCTTCCCACTAGCTATCTACTTTACGTTTGGTAGTGTATGTATGTCCATGCCACTCTCTCGCTTTGTCACAGCTTACCCTTCCCCCTCCCCATATCCTCAAGTCCATTCTCTAGTAGGTCTTCTCTGTGTCTTTATTCCCGTCTTACCCCTTGGTTCTTCATGACCTTTTTTTTTTTAGATTTCATATATATGTGTTAGCATACGGTATTTGTTTTTCTCTTTCTGACTTACTTCACTCTGTATGACAGACTCTAGGTCCATCCACCTCACTACAAATAACTCAATTTCGTTTCTTAATATTCCATTGTATATATGTGCCACATCTTTTTTATCCATTCATCTGTCAATGGACACCTAGGTTGTTTCCACGTCCTGGCTATTGTAAATAGAGCTGCAATGAACATTGTGGTACATGACTCTTTTTGAATTATGGTTTTCTCAGGGCATATGCCCAATAGTGGGATTGCTGGGTCGTATGGTAGTTCTATTTTCAGTTTTTTGAGGAATCTCCATAGTGGCTGTATCAATTTACATTCCCACCAACAGTGCAAGAGGGTTCCCTTTCCTCCAAACCCTCTCCAGCATTTATTGTTTGTAGATATTTTGATGATGGCCATTCTGACTGGTATGAGTTGATATCTCATTGTAATTTTGATTTGCATTTCTCTAATGGTTAGTGATGTTGAGCATGCTTTCATGTGTTTGTTGGCAATCTGTATGTCTTCTTTGGAGAAATGTCTATTTAGGTCTTCTGCCCATTTTTGGATTGGGTTTTTTGTTATTTTGATATTGAGCTGCATGAGCTGCTTATAAATTTTGGAGATTAATCCTTTGTCAGTTTCTTCATTTGCAAATATTTTCTCCCATTCTGAGGGTTGTCCTTTCGTCTTGTTTATGGTTTCCTTTGCTGTGCAAAAGCTTTTAAGTTTCATTAGGTCTCTATTGTTTATTTTTGTTTTTATTTCCATTTCTCTAGGAGGTGGGTCAAAAAGGATCTTGCTGTGATTTATGTCATAGAGTGTTCTGCCTCTGTTTTCCTCTAAGAGTCTGATAGTGTCTGGTCTTTAATCCATTTTGAGTTTATTTTTGTGTATGGTGTTAGGGAGTGTTCTAATTTCCTTCTTTTACATGTAGCTGTCCAGTTTTCCCAACACCACTTATTGTAGACGCTGTCTTTTCTCCATTGTGTATTCTTGCCTCCTTTATCAAAAATAAGGTGACCGGGACATCCCTGGTGGCGCAGTGGTTGAGAGTCCGCCTGCCGATGCAGGGGACACGAGTTCGTGCCCCACTCTGGGAGGATCCCATGTGCCGTGGAGCAGCTGGGCCCATGAGCCATGGCCACTGGGCCTGTGTGTCCGGAGCCTGTGCTCTGCGGCGGGAGAGCCCACAGTGGTGAGAGGCCCGTGTACCACACACACACAAAAAAAACATAAGGTGACCATATGTGCCTGGGTACATCTCTGGGATTTCAATCCTCTTCCACTGACCTATATTTCTGTTTTTGTGCCAGTACCATACTGTCTTGATTACTGTAGCTTTGTAGTATAGTTTGAAGTCTGGGAGCCTGATTCCTCCAGCTCCGTTTTTCTTTCTCAAGATTGCTTTGGCTATACGGGGTCTTTTTGTTTCCACACAAATTGTGAAGTTTTTTGTTCTGGTCCTGTGAAAAATGCCATTGGTAGTTTGATAGGAATTGCATTGAATCTATAGATTGCTTTGGGTAGCATAGTCTTTTTAAAAGTTGATTCTTCCGATCCAAGAACATGGTATATCCCTCCATCTGTTGGTATCATCTTTAATTTCTTTCATCAGTGTCTTATAGTTTTCTAAATACAGGTGTTTTGTCTCCTTAGGTAGGTTTATTCCTAGGTATTTTATTCTTTTTGTTGCAGTGGTAAACGGAGTGTTTCCTTAATTTCTCTTTCAGATATTTCATCATTAGTGTATAGGAATGCAAGAGATTTCTGTGCATTACTTTTGTATCCTGCTACTTTACCAAATTCATTGATTAGCTCTAGTAGTTTTCTCTAGCATCTTTAGGATTCTCTATGTATAAAATCATGTCATCGGCAAACAGTGACAGCTTTACTTCTTCTTCTCCCATTTTAATTCCTTTTTTTCTTTTTCTTCTCTGATTACTGTGGCTGAAACTTCCAAAACTATGTTGAATAATAATGGTAAGAGTGGACAACCTTGTCTTGTTCCTGATCTTAGAAGAAATGATTTCAGTTTTTCACCATTGAGAATGATGTTAGCTGTGGGTTTGTCATATATCGCCTTTATTATGTTGAGGTAATTTCCCTCTATGCCTACTTTCTGGAGGGTTTTTATCATAAATTGGTGTTGAATTTTGTCGCAAGCTTTTTTTGCATCTGTTGAAATGATCATTTGATTTTTCTACTTCAGTTTGTTAATATGGTGTATCACATTGATTGATTTGTGCATATTGAAGAATCCTTGCATGCCTGGGATAAACCCCACTTGATTATGGTGTATGATCCTTTTAATATGCTGTGGGATTCTGTTTGATAGTATTTTGTTGAGGATTTTTGCATCTATATTCATCGGTGATATTGGCCTGTAGCTTTCTTTCTTTGTGACATCTTTGGTTTTGGTATCAGGGTGATGGTGGCCTTGTAGGATAAGCTGGGGAGTGTTCCTTCCTGTGCTATATTTTGGAAGAGTTTGAGAAGGACAGGTGTTACCTCTTCTCTGAATTTTTGATAGAGTTCGTCTGTGAAGCCATCTGGTCCTGGGCTTTTCTTTGTTGGAAGATTTTTAATCACAGTTTCAATTTCAGTGCTTGTGATTGGTCTGTTCATATTTTCTATTTCTTCCTGGTTCAGTCTTGGAAGGCTGTGCTTTTCTAAGAAATTGTCCATTTCTTGCAGGTTATCCATTTAATTGGCCTATAGTTGCTTGTCATAATCTCTCATGATCCTTTGTATTTCTGCAGTGTCAGTTGTTACTTCTCCTTTTTCATTTTTAATTCTATTGATTTGAGTCTTCTCCCTTTTTTTCTTAACGAGTCTGGCTAATGGTTTATCAATTTTGTTTATCTTCTCAAAGAACCAACTTTTAGTTTTATTGATCATTGCTATTGTTTACTTCATTTCTTTTTCATTTATTTCTGATCTGATCTTTATGATTTCTTTCCTTCTGCTAACTTTGGGGTTTTTTTGTTCTTGTTTCTCTTATTGCTTTAGGTGTAAGGTTAGGTTGTTTATTTGAGGTGTTTCTTATTTCTTGAGCTAGGATTGTATTGCTATAAACTTCCCTCTTAGAACTGCTTTTGCTGCATCCCATAGGTTTTGGATCATTGTGTTTTCGTTGTCATTTGTCTCTAGGTTTTTTTTTTTTTATTTCCTCTGATTACTTCAGTGATCTCTTGGTTATTTAGTAATGTATTTTTTAGCTTCCATGTGTTTGTATTTTTTTAGATCTTTTCCTGTAATTGATATCTAGTCTCATAGCGTTGTGGTCAGAAGAGATACTTGTTATGATTTCAATTTTCTTTAATTTACCAAGGCTTGGTTTGTGACACAAGATATGATCTATCCTGGAGAATGTTCCATAAGCACTTGAGAACAATGTGTATTCTGTTGTTTTTGGATGGAATGTCCTATAAATATCAATTAAGTCCATCTTGCTTAATGTATCATTTAAAGTTTGTGTTTCCTTATTTATTTTCAGTTTGGATGATCTGTCCATTGCTGAAAGTGGGGTGTTAAGGTTCCCTGCTATGATTGTGTTACTGTCAATTTCCCGTTTTATGGCTGTTAACATTTGCCTTATGTATTGAGGTGCTATTATGTAGCGTGCATAAATATTTACAATTGTTATATCTTCTTCTTGGATTGATCCCTTGATCATTATGTAGTGTCCTTCTTTGTCTCTTGTAATAGTCTTTATTTTAAAGTCTATTTTGTCTGATATGAGCTTTCTTACTCAAGCTTTCTTTTGATTTCCATTTGCATGAACTATCTTTTTCCATCCCCTCATTTTTAGTCTCTGTGTGTCCCTAGGTCTGAAGTGGGTCTTTTGTAGAAAGCACATATATGGGTCTTGTTTCTGTATCCATTCAGCCAGTCTATGTCTTTTGGTTGGAGCATTTAATCCATTTACATTTAAGGTAATTATCGATATGTATGTTCCTATTACCATTTTCTTAATTGTTTTGGGTTTGTTACTGTAGGACTTTTACTTCTCTTGTGTTTCCTGCCTAGAGAAGTTCCTTTAGCATTTGTTGCAAAGATGGTTTGTTGGTGCTGAATTCTCTTAGCTTTTGCTTGTCTATAAAGGTTTTAATGTCTCCATCAGATCTGAATGAGATCCTTGCTGGGTAGAGTAATCTTGGTTGTAGGTTTTTCCCTTTCATCACTCTATGTCCTGCCACTCCCTTCTGGCTTGCAGAGTTTCTGCTGAAAGACCAGCTTTTAACCTTATGGGGATTCCCTTGTATGTTAAATGTTGTTTTTCCCTTGCTGCTTTTAATATTTTTTCTTTGTATTTAATTTTTGGTAGTTTGATTAATATGTGTCTTGTTGTGTTTCTCCTTAGATTTATCCTGCATGAGACTCTCTGTTCTTCCTGGACATGATTGACTATTTCGTTTCCCATATTAGGGAAGTTTTCCACTATAATCTCTTCAAATATCTTCTCAGTCCCTCTCTTTTTCTCTTCTTCTTCTGGGACCCCTATAACTCGAATGTTGGTGCGTTTAATGTTGTCCCAGAGGTCTCTGAGACAGTCCTCAATTCTTTTCATTCTTTTTTCTTTATTCTGCTCTGCAGTAGTTATTTCTACTTTTTTATCTTCCAGGTCACTTATCTGTTCTTCTGCCTCAGTTATTCTGCTATTGATCCCTTCTAGAGAATTTTTAATTTCATTTGTTGTGTTGTTCATCATTGTTTGTTTGCTCTTTAGTTCTTCTAGGTCCTTGTTAAATGTTTCTTGTATTTTCTCTATTTTATTTCCAAGATTTTGGATCATCTTTACTATCATTACTTTGAATTCTTTTTCAGGTAGACTGCCTATTTCCTCTTCACTTGTTTGGTCTGGTGGGTTTTTACCTTGCTCCTTCATCTGCTGTGTGTTTCTCTGTCTTCTCATTTTGTTTAACTTACTGTGTTTGGGGTCTCCTTTTCACAGGCTGCAGGTTCGTAGTTCCCGTTGTTTCTGGTGTCTGCCTCCAGTGGCTAAGTTTGGTTTAGTGGGTTGTGTAGGCCTCCTGATGGAGGGGCCTGTTTTCTGGTAGATGAGGCTGGATCTTGTCTTTCTGGTGGGCTGGACCACGTCTGGTGCTGTGTTTTGTGGTGTTTGTGACCTTATTATGATTTTAGGCAGCCTCTCTGCTAATGGGTGGGGTTGTGTTCTTGTCTTGCTAGTTGTTTCGCATAGGTGTCCAGCACTGTAGCTTGCTGGTTGTTGAGTGGAGCTGGGTCTTAGTGTTGAGATGGAGAAATCTGGGAGAGCTTTCGCCATTTGATATTACTTGGAGCTGGGAAGTCCCTCGTGGACCAATGTCCTGAACTCAGCTCTCCCACCTCAGAGGCACAGGCCTGACACCCAGCCAGGACACCAAGACTGTGTCAGGCACATAGTTCAAAAGAAAAGGGAGAAAGAAAGAAAGAAAGAGAGAGAGAGAGAGAGAGAGAGAGAGAGAGAGAAAGAAAGTTATTAAAATAAAAAATAATTATTAAATTTAAAAAGTAATTTAAAAAGAGAAAGAAGAGAGCAAGGAAACCAAAGAACAAATCCACCAATGATAACAAGTGCTAAAAACTATGCAGAAAAAAAAAAAAAACCTCAAAAAATGGACAGACAGATCCCTAGGACAAATGGTAAAAGCCAAGCTATACAGACAGAATCACAGAAAGAACCATACACATACACACTCACAAAAAGACAAAACGGAAAAAAATACATATATCATTGCTCCCAAAATCCACCACCTCAATTTGGGATGTTTCTCTGTCTATTCAGTTATTCCACAGATTCAAGGTGCATCAAGTTGACTGTGGGGATTTAATCCGCTGCTCCTGAGGCTGCTGGGAGAGATTTCCCTTTCTCTTCTTTGTTCTCACAGCTCCCAGGGTCTCAGCTTTGGATTTGGCCCCGCCTCTGCGTGTACGTCGCCGGAGGGCGTCTGTTCTTCGCCCAGACAGGACGGGGTTAAAGGAGCAGCTGCTTCAGGGGCTCTGGCTCACTCAGGCCAGGTGAGGGAGGGGCACGGAGTGCGGGTTGAGCCTGCGCCGGCCGGCGTGACATTGCACCGTCTGAGGCGTGCCGTGCGTTCTCCCGGTGAAGTAGTCCCTGCATCACGGGAGCCTGGCTGTGGCGGGTTGCACAGCCTCCCGGAAGTGGAGGTGTGGATAGTGACCTGTGCTTGCACACAGTCTTCTTGGTGGCGGCAGCAGCAGCCTTATTAGCGTCCCATTCCCGTCTCTGGGTTCCGCGGTGATAGCCGCGGCTCACGCCCGTGTCTGGAGCTCCTTTAAGCAGCGCTCTGAATCCCCTCTCCTCGCGCACCAGGAAACAAAGAGGGAAGAAAAAGTCTCTTGCGTCTTCGGCAGCTCCAGACCTTTTCCCGGACTCCCTCCCGGCTAGCTGTGGTGCACCAACCCCTTCAGGCTGTGTTCTCGCAGCCAACCCCAGTCCTCTCCCTGCGCTCCGACCGAAGCCCGAGCCTCAACTCCCAGCCCCGCCCGACCCGGCGGGTGAGCAGACAAGCCTCTCAGCTGGTGAGTGCTGTTCGGACCAGATCCTCTGTGCGGGAATCTCTCTGCCTTGCCCTCCGCACCCATGGCTGTGCTCTCCTCCATGGCCCCGAAGTTACCCCCCTCCGCCACCCGCAGTCTCCGCCCACGAAGGGACTTCCTAGTGTGTGGAAACCTTTCCTCCTTCACAGCTCCCTCCCAGAGTTGCAGGTCCCGTCCCTATTCTTTGTTTTTTCTTTTGCCCTACCCCGGTCCGTGGGGAGTTTCTTGCCTTTTGGGAGGTCTGAGGTCTTCTGCCAGCGTTCAGTAGGTGTTCTGTAGGAGTTGTTCCGTATGTAGATATGTCTGATGTATTTGTGGGGAGCAAGGTGATCTTCACTTCTTACTCTTATGTCATCTTGAAGGTAGGATCCCTCATATTTTTAAAGGCTCTTATAATCTGATATGAAAAAGACAACCCATGCAATAGAAAACAGCAAAGATGATGAACAGGTGAATCATTGCAGAAAATCTCTCCCTGCTAACTTGGAATCACAGCAGAATATCTCAGAATGCCACAAACCTAACTTTCATATGCACTGGGAAACCAAAAAATTTGTGTGACTCACTTTCTTGCCATATTTGCCTTATTGTGGTGATCTGGAACTGAACCTGAAATATCTCAGTCATGTTTGTACTTTGTCTTGGCAGCCCAGCTGACTCATAGATTTTCTAAGATAGACCCTAAAAATTTATGGTATTTGTTAAGTTGTTTCTGTTCAGGACCCAAGGGGCCTGGTTGAGTTCAGTACCACCAGTTTCTCTCATCCTGCAATTGCAACTCTAATGAGATATTGTACAGAACAAATTAAATGGATTCGGTTCCAGCTCCTGTGGGTCAGATTAATCAGAGTTGGTGATGGAATGGCTTACTCATGAAAAATTTCACCAGATGTCAAGATGATTTAGAAGTGAGGGGTGGTTATTGTTGGGAGACAATATAGTTGTCTCATGTTTCTGAGGATGTTGTGAGCAGAGGCACTGACTATTGTTCTCGACTATCTTTACAAGGATGTTTGTAAAGGAACAGCCTTGAAAGACAGAGATAGTGTTTCCCTCTGGCACAGAAAGCAGGCTTGCTTATTGCTCATAATAAAAGATCTGAGTTCCCTAAGCTCAGGTTTCTTTCCTGTATTGCAACCCACGATGTGTGTGCAGTTGTTATTCAGCCTTCGTGTCGCCATCTGGAAATTGAGACTCTAGGAACTGCTATAAAATATGCTGATGCTCACACTGCTTGCAGTGCCTTGACTAATCAAGTGTTTGTCACTGACCTAGGAGGCTTGTGTCTTCCGCCAGCATTCATGAAACTGTAGCAAGCCTAACTTGTTAGCTTTTAAGCAGGGTAAACGCTCAGACCCTTAACAGTACTTGAAAACTGGAGGAAAATTCTCCTTCTTATTGAAAGGAAAAACAGGAAACAATTGAAATCTATTTCAAATAATCTGTTGGTCAATTGGGGGCCACAGTCCCCTTAATATCTGGGAAAATTTAAGGGCTTTTAATTCTCCCTCCTGTTTTCTGCACATTTCTAGATCAGTTGCAATGGATGCCTTCTGGACTCCTGCATAAACTTGATTCATTCTCTGAACGTGCTACTTATCTTGATTGTGGGGCTGCTTTTGTGGGAATATACACATGTCAAGACTCATAAAACTGTACATTTTATATATGTGCAGCTTTTGTGTGTCAAGTATACCTCAATAAAACTGTAAAAGAAAAAGCAGAAAATTTTATTTTGCTGTTTGTGACTATCCTGTTAGATTACACATCTCAAAACCCACTCACCCCTAGATTTTCAATAAAGTAAAATATATGTATTCAGTAAAAATAATTTTGTATAAATATATATACATACATATATTTTTGAACTAAAGAATGGGACAAATATGACAGAGAAGAGCATAACAAAAATTCAGAAGGTAAATCAGGTTATGTAGGAGACTAGAAGATCACAAATTTCTTTTGGTCATTTTTATAATACTGTGTATGTTACTTCTACATATGGCTATAAACTGCTAAATACATTGTTATTTTTCTTTAAAACTTTATTTTTTAAAAGGCAATAAAGATAAATTTAAAAGTCTTACATTTACTCACATTTTTACCATTTCTTCAGCATTCAGACCTCCATCTATTTATCATTTTCCTGATGCCTGAAGGACTTTATATATACAAACTTTAATTTTAATATATATTAAAATTAAATTTAAAAATATATTATTTATTGTATAAATTATATGTAATTTTATAGTGCAAATCTATTAAGCTTTTGTACATCTGGAAATATTTTTATTATATATTGTTTTGGAAATTATTTTTACCAAGTATAGAGTTTTGGTTGACATTGTTTTTCTTTCAGTATGTTAAGACATGGCTCTCCTGTTTTCTGCCTTGCCCTGTGCTGACATGAAGTATTTGGTTATCTGTTCCTCTGGAAATGACGTGTCTTTTCGTTCCCTCTGACTGCTTTGAAGATCTGTTTTTATGTCTGTTTTTAAGCAATTTGATTCTGATGTGCCTTTGGTATAATGTTGTTCACATTTGGTGCTTGAGATTTGTTGGGCTTCTTCAGATCTGTGGATTATGCTTAATTTCAAAACTATTTAGCCATTATTTTTGTCCTATTCCCACCCTCCCCCTTCTTCTTTTTTTTTTTTTTTAATAAATTTATTTATTTATTTATTTTTGGCTGTGTTGGGCCTTCATTGCTGTGTGCGGGTTTTCTCTAGTTGCGGCAAGCGGGAGCTACTCTTCGTGTCTGTGCGTGGGCTTCACATTGGGGTGGCTTCTCTTGTTGCGGAGCACAGGCTCTAGGCACGCAGGCTTCAGTAGTTGTGGCACGTGGGCTCAGTAGTTGTAGCTCGCGGGCTCTAGAGAGCAGGCTCAGTAGTTGTGGCACGTGGGCTTAGTTGCCCCGTGGCATGTGGGAGCTTCTTGGCAGGGCTCGAACCCGTGTCCCTTGCATTGGCAGGCGAATTCTTAACCATTGCGCCACCAGGGAACCCCCTCCCCCTTCTTTTGGGGACTTGAATTACATGTACATTAGGTCACTTGAAGTTGTCCAACAGATCACTGCTCTTTTTGTGTTTTTTTAGTGTTTTCCTCTCTCCCTTTCATCTTGGATAGTTTCTGTTGCTATGTCTTAAAGTTTACTAATCATTTCTTCTTCAGTGTCTAGTCTGCCATTAACCCCATGCAGTGCACCTTGGGCTCCTAAGCGGGCGAGAGGAGCAGAGAGGGGCTCCAGTGG
Organism: Monodon monoceros; assembly: GCF_005190385.1. Taxonomy (NCBI): domain Eukaryota; kingdom Metazoa; phylum Chordata; class Mammalia; order Artiodactyla; family Monodontidae; genus Monodon; species Monodon monoceros. The sequence continues at coordinate 111,050,522 of NW_021703777.1, forward strand.
CTGGTGTCAGCAAACATGAATACCTGTGGGGTGAAAGCTGGTGAGATCTGCAGGAGGTCCCTGGGAACTGTGCTGGCCTTGGTTGCTTCTTCAGTGGTGAAAACGTCTGGGTTTATACGTCCAAGCAGTTCACTGTTAACCATGATTGCTTCTGCTGTTGACTGTTACAGGTAGTCCCTGCTTTTCTTCCTTGTTTCTGACATCCTTGTATGTCTCACCTTTGCTGCTCTGGATGGGGTAATATCCAAGTGGGACCTTCCTGCCCTGAAAGGCCGGGGAAGCTGGTTACTCACCTGGCTTGCTCTCCCTTTTCCAGGGAGAACAACTCTTTCTAGCTGGGGAGATCCCTCTTGGCTCTGAGCAGTTCGGAAGATGGGATGATGCAGCCAGAAATGAAGCTGTCTTCTTTCTCTCTTTGTGTGGTTCTTCTCAGGTTTTTTTGTTCCACTGTGTTGCTGAAGTTTTTTGTTGATATTTGTGTGAAGAGGAGGCTGGGGTCTCCTATGCTGCCGTAGTGGTCTGAAGCCTCCTCAAAAACTGCTGTTTTTGAGAGGAAACTCATTGGAGCAGATGAATAATCAATTTAAATTAGATTTTAACGTTTAAAAAAAATACTTCCTCTGAGAAAACTACTAAACCATTATCTGGGTTTTAATATTGACCGTAGTTCGAAGTTAGTATTAATGGCCAGTGTGTAGCATTGTAAAATCTCAGATTCTATGCTTTTTTTAAAGCCACAAAGTCACGTAAATTAGAATCCCTAATTTCTAAATTTGAAACACATTCTTTTATACTGTATTCAATCTGAATACGTCTTTAATAGCACTGAGATCACTCATTTAGAATTTATTAAATTTTTCCCCATTTTATAATCTCTAATTTAAAAGCTCTTCCATGGTCAATAAAGAGTATTTAGGAAGAACATGATAGTGCCTTACTCAGAATAAGGCAAGGACACAAAATCCTAATGAATCTTAATGTATGTGGAGCACTTTACACCAGCTCCCACACTTGGTTCTCATGAACAAGTAAAATAAATATGATCACTTCTAGTTTACAGATAAGAAATTGGGTTAAATGAGTTATACAGTATCATATAGGTAGAAAAGACCATTTTTCTATACTGAATCAATAAATATGTACTTCTTTTATTTGGGGAGGGTATTATAAAATTTTTTTTCTCAAAAGCCAGTCTTTGCTTATGATGATGTACACTACCTTATTTTTTCAGAAAAATTGATGAAAAACAAATGTGTATAAGAATTATTTTAAACTAGCTGTGATTTTTTTCATTAATATGTAACTACTTAAAATTTTTTCCAAAAATTTGAAAAGAATGGTAATTTATCAGGGTTCAATTATAAAGCATACTTAACAGAAAGCATAATAAATGAAATAATAGAAGAGGGAGTTTTAAAATGTACAATAGCAGTTTAGAGTAGATATCATAAAAGAGCTCATTAGACCAAATGTAGATTCTGACAACTTCCTTATTGAATAATTTCTTTAAACTTAAAGACTTTGGAGAAATGTTTGGAAAAGTCCCTCAAAGATCATCTAATTTTTCCATGCTTGACTTTTGAGAGTTGCTGCAAATAGTCATGTTCTCTTTGAGCCATTTTCACACATCTTATTTGCTCTCTTTCCCTGTAACCTTCTCATGGCTCTTCGCTAGCAATTGTCTATTATTCTAAATCTCACACAAGCTCAACAGCTCTGCAGGTTTTCTTCAATCATTATGCAGTGCTTGTGATGATTTCTTTTTGTCGTTTTACAAATGAAGGAACAATGAAAGCGTAAGAAAAAAAATCCTTTGTAAAAAATATGTTTCCTTCTTTGTGGTGGTCCAAATTCCACTGGATATTACTCAATTTTGTCATAAACTTGTTTCATATTGTACTATGTAATATTTTATTCATATAATTCTCTGCAGCGCACTTTTCATATTTTCTCTATTCCTTTAGGCAAATTCTCCCAGTTTTTATTTTTCTTCTGTTTCCAAGGCTCTGCATACATTTTCACGTTTCATTAGTAGTTAACTTCAAAATGCAATTAGAAAGAATTCCTTTGAGGATAGCAGGTATAAATTGGTTTCTTTCTGCTCCATCCTTGTTAAAGAGCATGGGAAGATTCTTTTCAACTAAGAATGTTTAGAACAGAGGCCAAAAAGAAAATCTCTAGTCAAATTATTGCTGTTTTGGCATTAGTATAGCATATGTATCGGTCATTAAATAAGTCATGCCCCTGCATTTGTCTTTTACGTTGGTTTAGCAATAGTAATTAACCCAGCTGAAAGACAAGCTTTTGACACCCGGATTCTTTAAAAGTAAAAATACTACATTATGCTTCAGGTTCTCTTAGTTAACAAAATATCAGATTATTTTACTCTGTGTTTAAAACTCAGCATTGAGTAGTATACATGAAACATGACTCTTGGGTTAAGAATCATGGTACACCAAAGAATTGAGGAGAGTTTTATAAAAATATGCAGGAGACTTTCTTAAAATGCTCCACAAACTATGCACCAGAGTCATGCAACTTCAGAATGCCTGTAGGATATCTCAGTGTATCAGGTATGGCAGCTTCTAATTACTGGCTATTTAATTTTTTTTTTTTGCGGTATGCGGGCCTCGCACTGTTGTGGCCTCTCCCATTGCGGAGCACAGGCTCCGGACACGCAGGCTCAGCGGCCATGGCTCACGGGCCCAGCCGCTCCGCGGCATGTGGGATCTTCCCGGACCGGGACACAAACCCGTGTCCCCTGCATCGGTAGGCGGACTCTCAACCACTGCGCCACCAGGGAAGCCCGGCTATTTGATTTTATAAGGGCAATTATCCTGGTGAAAAATGAAGTAGAAAAATTTAAAGGTATGGACGTCTTTATGGGCATGTAAAAGAATATCCCAGGGAAGCTGCTGATGACCTTATTAATAATAAAAAGGAAACAAAATCAGAAGTATCCTGACTCTTAACAGCTGATTAGTTGTTATGTCAAGATGGTACATAATCAGTGTCAGCCAAAATTTTCTAGTCGATGATTCTATGGTGAAAAGTTCTCCATATTAAGGGCCAGGGGTTGTGTAAGGAAAATTGAGAAGTCCAAGAGCAGTCCTAGGCATTCACAGGTGCCAGATAGTGTAATTGTACTCCAGAGAGGAAGAAAGATTTAGAGATTATTTCACATGGTGATGCCCCCAACTCCAACATTGATTTGATACATTGATTCACCATTATGGACTACATATTAAAGATCTATTTATTTATTTATTTATTTATTGACAAGCAAGTTCTATTTAACTCTCAAGGAACAGAAAATCCTTGTTCATAAAACTTCTTACAGAACAAAGAAAAAAGCCAAGCCATTAAGTTTAATTTTGAAAACAAAGAACAGGTAAAAAATATTAGCTAACTTGACTTATGATATTGAAAAACACAAAGAATTCAAATCTAGCAACGTATTAAAAAATAGTACATTGTGACTAAGTTGAATTAATCATCAAAGTGAAAGGACGTTTCAGTGTTTAAAAAAATCTTTCACTGTAATTTACCACATAAATGGCAAAGAATGAGAAATTGGGTGATCACATATTAAAGATTTATGAGTGGTTGAGTGTGTACTCTGGTGCAGACTTGCTTGCTTTCAAACCCTAGCTCTACTACTTAATGACTATGTGACCTTGGACAAGTTAATCATATCACCTTTGTTCCAGTTTTCATATCTGTAAAATGGGGTCATGAGAGTATCTACTTTATAGTTTGTCTTGAGCAGTAAGGAGTGCATGCGTTGATGCAAAGCACTTAAATAGTCTAGTACATTTTCTGGTACTTAATAATTTTTAGCTTTAACTATTACATTGAAATATATAGTTCTAAAATATGATTCATTACTGCAATTTCAATTTATTTCTTCTTGAACATCTTTCTGTGTTGATTCAAAACAATTAGTCAATGCATTCTTTGACTTGATACCTTATACACTTGAGTTTCAACATCATAGGAGCAAGGGTAGAACATGCCATAGAGTCAGGCAGGGAGCTTAATATCCCCCAGAGACACTGATAGGAGCTTTTGTTGGTAGGATCTAACAGCGTCATAGAGGAGGGCATTGGATTAGGAAACAAAAGACCTGATTTCTGGTTCTGACTCTGTCAGTGACTATTTGGTTTAGAATAAATAATAAACTTTAGTATGACATAATCATTATGGCCATGACAGGCTATACATCCTCCCATTCTAAGACTTCTATGCAAACACATATGATGCCTTCTTTGTATACTTCAGTCCAGCAGTAACAGTAATATGCTTTCGTAAATATAATTTTCTTTTTTGGGGGGGCATTGTCTCCAAAAAGTAACATTTTATTATTAAAATTTTTTAAATTATTATTTTTATTTAAATTATTTTAATTGAAGTATAATTGATTTACAATATTATAGTTTCAGTTGTATAATAGTGCTTAAATATTTTTGTAGATTATACTCCATTTAAAATTATTATAAAATATTAGCTATATTCCCTGTGCTGTAAAATACATCCCTATAGCCTATCCATTTTATACAACATGGTTTGTATCTCTCAATCCCCTACCCCGATCCTGCCTCTCCCTGCCCCCTCCCCACTAGTAACCACCAGTCTGTTTTCTATACCTGTGAGTCTGTTTCTGTTTTGCTATATTCATTCATTTTATTAAAAAAATTTTTTTAAGCTCCATTTTAATTTTTTTCTTTTATTAAAGTACAGTTGCTATACAATAATATATGTTACAGGTACAATATAGTGATTCATAATTTTTAAAGGTTATACTCCATTTATAGTTCTTATAAAATAATTATATTCCCCGTGTTGTACAATAAATCCTTGTCATTTGTTTGTTCGTTTGTCTTTTTAGATTCCACATGTAAGTGATAACATACAGTATTTGTCTTTCTCTAACTTAGTTCACTAAGCATAATACCCTCTAGGTGCATCTATGTTGTTTCAAATGGTAGAATTTTATTCTTTTTCGTGACTGAGTAATATTCCATTGTATGCATATACCACATCTTCTTTATCCATTCATTTGTTCATAGACACTTAGGTTGCTTTCATATTTTGACTATTGTAAATAATACTGCTGTGAACATTGAGGTGCATGTATCATTTCGAATTAGTGTTATTTTCTTTGGATGTATACCCAGGAGTGGAATATCTGGATTGTATGGTAGTTCTATTTTTAGTTTTTTGAGGAACCTCAATACTATTTTCCATAGTGGCTGCACCAATTTACATTTCCATTAGTAGTGTGCTAGGGTTCCCTTTTTCCCGTATCCTTGCCAATATTTGTTATTTGTGGACTTTTTGTTGATAACCATTCTGACAAGTATGAAGTGATATCTCATTGTGGTTTTGATTTGCAGTTCTCTCATGATTTGTGATGTGGAGCATCTTTTCATGTGCCTATTGTCCATCCATATGTCTTCTCTGGGAAAAGCCTGTTCAGGTCCTCTGCCCATTTTTAAATCAGACTGTTTGTTTTTTTGATATTGGGTTGTATGAGCTGTTTATATATATTGGATATTGGGCATATCATTTGCAAATAATCTCTTATTCAGTAGGTTGTCCTTTCATTTTGCTGATGGCTTCCTTGCTGTACAAAGGCTTTAAAAGTTTTATTAGGTTCCATTTGTTTATTTTTAATTTGTTACTTTTGTCTTAGGAGACAGGTACCCCCCTGTCAAATATAGCTATGATTTATGTTAAAGAGTGTTTTGCCTACATTTTTTTGTTTTTTTCTTGTTCTTTCCTTTGAAACAAATTTCTCTGTCTTCTCATTTTGCTTAACTTTCTCTGTCTCTATGAAATTAGGTGAAACACTTACCTATAGTGGTCTTGAAAGAGTGTCCTTGTGTGGGAGTGTCCCTTTACAGTCTGCATGCGCCCAGTGGGTTTGGTGGGAGAACTGGATCTGACATGAGCATGAGTCACGTCTTTCCCCAGGGTGTACTGGCATCTGTCACCTTGGTAGGAGGTAGGGCTGCAGATGAAGGGGCTAGAGCCAGAGCCAGGTGTGAGCCAGGGTTTCTCCTCTGCTCAGTGGCCAACACCACCCTGTAGGGGAGAGGGGCAGGCCTACACTGCTGGAGCAGAAGCCCTGAGGGTCAGGTCTCAGCTGGCTCTGTTCTCTCTAGGTGTGTGCTCTCTCCCCTCTCAACATAAGCACCTTTGCCCCAGAGGGGAATAGTGCTGGAGCAAGTGGGCACTCAGCATGTGTTGGAGCGTGAGCTGAGGCAATCTGAGCACCATTCAGAGCGCTGGACCACTTCCGATCTGCTGTGTCCATGAGCACCAGTAATGGCTGCCCTCGCCCCATTGAGATGCCACGTCAGGTCTGATCTGGCCCCATCCCCTATAACTTCATACTGTCCTCGGCCACAGCAGCCTGTGCTCTAGTGTGAAGGCATGCCAAGGAGCAAGTGGGTCCAGAGCAGGGGCTCAGTTCGGGCAGTTGCGGGAAACCAGTCAGAATCCTGAGCGATTTCAATTTACTTCCTCTGTCGTGTTTTGGGAATAAGCAAATGTGTGCACGCTCTTCACAAGCAGAGTCTATGTTTATTACAACCCTCCTATAAGTTCCGTTGGTTTTCAAAACAGCTAAGGGGACTTATCCTTCTGGTGTTGGACCCTAGGGCTGGGGCACCCGATACGTGGATTGAACCAGTGACTCCCTAGGTAGAATCTGTGAGTCTGGGTAATCTTCCTCCTCTTCTGTGTCCTCTCCTGGGAGCACAGGTCCTGACCTGTTTGCTTCTCTTCCCTTCCTACCCAATTCCTCATGGATCTTTCTTATAGTCTTTGTTGTAGAAGAATCTTTATGCCAGTCTCCAGTTAGTTTTCAGTGAGAATTGCTCCACATGTAGATGTATTTTTGATATGTTCATGGCGCGATGCGACCTCTGTGTCCTCCTACTCTGCCATCTTGATCTCCTTCTCCCATAAATATAATTTTCAATGCTGATGCTGTATAAGTTTTCAAAGTTCTTTTAAAAACATTTTAATAGTAACTACCTTAAACAATTATATTGGGCTGGTCAAAAAGTTCATTCTGGTTTTTCTGTAAGATGAACGAAGTTTTTGGCCAACCCAATATTACATGAATTTATGCATGGCAACTTCGTTATTAAATCATTACACTTAAAGTTTCTCCATCATCATTTAGTTTTAAGTAGAAGTAATCATTTTGCATCAGTTCATTCACCCAATGCTTTAGTTTTATATTCTCCTCCTCTGCCCCCTCTTTTTCATGTTTATTTAATGTTGAATATACACTATGGGTTGAGAAGTATGATGTTACACATATCATTTTATTAAATAGCTTCAGTTTTTTTTACAACACTGTCTAATCCCCACAAGAATATAGGAAAGAAACAAATCATCAAAGGTAACTTTAAAGAAGGGCTTCCCTGGTGGCGCATTGGTTGAGAGTCCGCCTGCCGATGCAGGGGACACGGGTTCGTGCCCGGCTCTGGGAAGATCCCACATGCCGCAGAGCGGCTGGGCCTGTGCGCGTCCGGAGCCTGTGCTCCGCAATGGGAGAGGCCACAACAGTAAGAGGCCCGCGTACTGCAAAAAAAAAAAAAAAAAAAAAACAAGAAAGAAGAAGATAACATATGCATTTAAAGAAGCAAAGTTTGATTGTGAACATGAAATGAACTTTGAATTTATGAAAGGAAAGAAGACAATATTTTTACAGAAAGAAAAGCAGGGACTAAGAATCCCTTGCACTTACAAATTCTAGTCACATTGCTCTTGCTACAATTTTTAAGTTTAAGGCAAGAGCCCATTAAATGTTACTGACAAGATCTGATTAAAAATTGACACAGACATAGGCGTTTAATGGCTGGCACTTACACTACTCTTAATTTCCTATCTCTCTAAAGAATGTATGAGAAGGAAAGTCTTATTGAATGAAATCCAGGCCAAGCTAGCAAATAGTGGTGGGATTTCTTTTAGATGAAGTAATTTAAATTTGAGATTTCTCAGAGAAGTATTTTTTCCTTGCAGAGTTTTATAACAGTATCCTTAAAATCTGGTCATGGCAAACTGGAGAAAATGATCCTTTAAAACCTAAAATTATGCTCAGTTCACTTCTTTGAAATCAGTTCTGGGAAAATATCCATATCATTTTGGAATAGCAAACAGATTTGTCTGGTGGAATTTTGCCAGAAAAGAAGTAATGTAGACATGTTATGCTCTATTGTGGAAACATGAAGCATCCCTGTCTGCTAATGATTCATGAACAGGAAGATGAGGCATCCTTGCAGCTATTACCTCCTCTCTTAAGCTGAAATACCATGCTGTTCACATCATTGCACATATGTTCATGTTGGTTTAAATGTGTTGTTATTGTATATTATTATGCACAATGGTTAGCCTCCTATTTGAAAAAAACAAAACAAAACAAAAAACCATTATATCACATAGCACTAAGTATTTTAGCTAGTACTTCAACCTAGCTGAACTTCTACATTAAAATTACCTTGGTTATGTTACTAGGTTACATTTTATCTAAAAGAAAAGCAAGGCTTTGTAAGACTTGCTTAATTCTCTGTCCATTTAATAGCTAGACATTATTATTATAATGGATAGCATTAGTAGTAACAATTATCATATAATTGACAGTTACAGGAAGATAGCCAATGTGTTCATTCTATGGTATGAAATAAGGCACCTTGCTTCCATTATCTCATTTAATCTTTCAAACATTCCCCAAATGTATATGTCATACTTATTTTACATATGAGGAAACTGCAGCACAGAGAGGTTAAGCAGTGTGCCCAAAGTCACACAACTAACAATTAGCAGAGCTGTGATTCAAACACAGGTAAACTTTAATACAGGTTAAAGCTATAGGAGAAGGCTTATTGGAGGAAGTGGCTCTTAAAATGTTTTAAAAACTGGTCATGAGTTGATGGGGAAAATACATTTCTGATGTGTGGAATAACGTGGCCACCAAAGAGGGCCACTAAGGCAGAAAACGTGTGGGAAATATATTTGTATGAGCAAACTGGAGAGATGGATAGTAAAGAATGCATAGAAAAATCCTATGTTACTCAAACAATAAAATGATTGTCTATGCAAGAAAAAATTAATTAGTATCAGGCTTTAATATAATTCATTGGAAAAAGTGTCTCTAAAGTTTTGAGGGGAAAATATTATTTGAAGAAGAGTACCTATATTTCACATAGGACAGATTGAAAGGCATTCTCAGAAATTTGTGAAATGAGAAAGAACACCACTCCCACAGTTGCCCTGGAGAAATGAAAAAGAAAAGGAAAACCCTGAAAAAATATGCTAACTGAGAAAAAGAAAACCCTCACGATTGGGAAAGGTGTAGCATAGTAGAAAGAAATGGATGATGAAACCAGTAAAACTTAAAGCTGTTGTCTATAAGTTGTTAATATTATTACAAAATAATGCAACTGTCAAATAGTTCATAAAAGTAAAGGTAAATAGTGTAAAGTAATAATAAAATCTGGAGCTAAGTTCTTGAATTACTCCAACAAAACAGCAAGACAAACAAGTATGAGGGAGGTGATTAGGGATAAAATTAAGTTTTATGTTAAAATGGGGATGTGAGTAGTTATTGCTTCTTTATTTATAATATTAGAGAAATACATGTTCACATTTAAGAAATATGAAGATAATTACTAATAGAATTAAAAACAAGATATAGAACTCCTAAATCATTAAAGAAAAAGCATGAGCTCAGAAACCATGTTCAATACATGAAGATAAAAATAAAAGTTAAAGAAACATAAAAACTGCTAAGGAAATATAAAAATCACAAATAAGCAAGCTTATACACTTTTAAAATAAATATGATTGAGTACAAATTTTTATTAAGAGAAATGTTATAAAATAATTCAATGATATACTATTATGAAACAAAAGTCAAATGTTAAACTAAAGGAAAATTAAAATAAATATTGCAAATATTACCCAGTCATTGAAAGCAGAAAGAAATCAAGAACAGCAGTAATAGTAACAGATCATATAATAATTCAGTGGAAAAGAATTAAAAATGTCAAAGAGAATTGTGCATATTTGAAATTGTCCAATCTACAATTAAGATATAGCAATCACAAACATTCATGTTTCAAATAACATAGTTCCAAAATGTGTAAAGCAAGAAATATTAAAAGTACAAAAAAGTAAAAAAAGGGGAAGAAGTTCCAAGCAAATAACATAGGAGGTTTTAACCTGAGTCTAATATATATATATATAATATATATATATATATGTATATATATAATATATATATACATTAAAATTCTCTTTTATCTGGGTTTTTGTGCTTGTCCAGTATTTTCACATCTGTTACCTAAAACTATCTTTAAATATGTGAAAGGCCTGTAAACAAAGATCCACTGGTTATTACTGTGGTCCATGCTCCTAAAAAGGTGGAATAGGTAAGGTGGGCTAGAGACAAATATAAAAAACAAACGTATTTTCTAGTTACAAAGGCTCTTAGTTGCGATTTGTAGTAGGTCTGAGTACAATATAAACCAAATAATATTGGACATGAAGTAATTCACTTCTGTTAAAACTTTTGTATGCTGTTCTGGGTGACGGGTGGGGACTATCAGTGGTATTTAATATCACAAAAGAAATATAGTTGTGTTCATTTTTTTAATCTAACATTTCACCTATTTTCCATTTCCATTCCTATTGGGGATGGATTCTCTTTTACAATAAGTATTTTAACACCTATTTCCCAAAATCTGTGGCTGCTGAATGCTGAACCAGTGTAACAATATCAGCCACAGTCAGACCATAGACACAGAAGACTCAGATTAAATTGTCTGATTAAAGAAACTAGAATAAGAAACATACTTGTCAGTACCAGCTGAATGGGTTAGGAGTGTTGTGAGACAAGCAGAAAAAGAACCAGATAAGAAAGGTCAAACTTTAAAATGCCCTAGGTCCTAAGTGAGAAGCAGCTAAATCCTGATATCAGAATTATATTTTGTACATTCTTTATAGTTACTATATATAACCACAGATAGTAAATTATATGTAATTCTTAACATAGAGTGTAAGTTCAGTAAGAATTAAAGCATGTGTTTTTAGGTGGTGAAATGAACTGGGAGGATTCTGCAACCAAGAGTGAGGAAAATTGAGGTTAATAGCATTCCTTAAAGAACAGTCTTAATGAGGCTTTTGTGTTAAAGAGGTTTCCATTTTCTGCCTCATTTCATAAAGACAATAAAGAAGTTTCCAAGATCAGTTATTTCATAGTCAAGAAAAACTAACCAGATACTACTCTCTGTGGAGGAGCACAATCTCTCCTTATATGTAGAACCTGGTTACTTGTTGGGCTTGGCATTGAAGTGAGTGGAGTCTTTGTCTTCAGGCTCTGAAAGCTCAATTCATCCATCCTCCCTGTCACTAGAGCTGTCACACTGAGACTATTCTAGAAAGGTATATTCTCTAAGGTCTTGAAACTCAGAGCAAAAGATATCACAACAAAGTTTCAAAGTCCAAGTTCAGTATTTCTCACAGGGTCAAAAAAGAACCAGTTTCAGAGTAATTTTAGAAAATGTTAAAGCAAATGGTTCATTTGCCATATACTGGGACAGGCAGTGCATGCTTCTACATAGATCTAAGCTCCATTACACAGTCATCCCTTTGCAGAATTTCAAGTGTATAGCATTTAGGTGGGGTAATTTCTTTACTTGTAGAAAATTGTTAATTATTCTCAGATGAAGAAAAGCATGGGAATTGGAATAAAAATTGTTCTTCATTCTGAAAAAAAGCATGGTTTGATACCATATAGTTTAAATATGGTATACCTATACTGTATGATAGTGAAAGAATGAAAGGAAAGATGTGCCTATACCAGATATAAATTACAATTTAACTTGATATAAAATATTTGATTTTGTGAGAGAAAGTATGAAATTGAATTTATCAATAAAATGAACTTTAATTTTAAAATCGTTAGCTCCAATTTCTCTCCACAAATACATTTTTTAATGACAGGAGAAAGCAATAAGTGAATTTGTAATTAAGAAGGTGCATATTCAAAGAGACTTTTTTCTTTATCATGCATGTTTCACTACTTATGTACTATGAAAAGTAATTGTCAGTATTTCTTTTTAGTTATTATACTGACATTCTATTACTCTTTTCCAATTCCAATATCAATTAAATGAAAGCTTTGCATATGTATTTTTATTGTGATACTTTCAAAGTTACCAGTTATTTCTTGTATTAATTCCTCTGTTAGATTAAAACCACCAATATAGGTAGGTAAATCATACTTCCCTTACAGTTTAGAAAGTGGCATTTACACTGGCAAATCTCTCAACTACCATCTATTGAGTTTAACATGGCCATCAGTAATTGTTCAATGGTGTAACATTTTCTAATATGTTCTTTACTAGCATGCCATAATATATAAAACCCAGAGGACTAACAGGAGTTTACGGTGAAATAGCATGAAATTAACTTGATAAGGCTTTCCATTCATCTTCAATAATTTTTTTTTTTAACTTTAAACACTGGTGACTCTGTTTCAACATTGTGGAATAAGAGAAGTATTTTTCCACTCTAGTTAAATAATGTCATGATATTGTAGATTCTTCTGAGAAGCTGTACACATCTGTGCCTGACTGTGTTTAATGGGCTCAGGAAATGTGGGAAAAATGCCTTCCTTGTATTATTGACTACAACTTACATATTTCAAGTTGACTATTACATAGGACTTCTAAATATTTATTTATTTTTTCCTTTAAAGAAGAATGCTGAGATGGAGAGAAATATCTTTAAGAATTTTCTTCATTTGGTTTCAAAAAAAAGCATGAGGAATTTAATTCTAATGTTTTAAAAACTCTATCATAAAGAAAATGATAAGGGAATAATTCCATTCTCAAAGTAAACACAGGTATATTTGGGAAAATGTTAATAGGATATATATAACTTTGTATGGAGAGGGGACAGTCCTTCTCCAAATAATGCACATTATTTCTTTCTATTTCCTTAATTATTTTAATCAGAAAAAAGAACTAGAGTTCAGAATCAGGGTTTAATTCAGAGAGAGGAAATAGAAAATTATCAGGGGTGAGGTAATATGTAGACCCTCCCTAAATGCTACAAAATAATAATGAAACTTATGAATGTATTGTTTAATTTTGTGAAATAATTTATAGCTTTCTTTATTCACTTCTCTTCCCTAACTGCAAAATCCCAAAAAGCAAATGATTAACAACTACAAAAAACATTGCAATCTGAGAAGGAACTGAGAAAACTGAGGGGCACAATAATTTTAGTACTACATTTGAACAGATTTGGGAAGGCAAAAAGAATTTAAAATATCAGACAAAAATATAATCTCAGAAGAAATAGAAAATACAAATTTTCAGTCAGCAATTTTCCCACCACCCAGAAATAAACTTTATCATTTTGGTATATTTCCTTTCAGTAGAAATATGCATATTGACAGAGTACAGTCTAACAATAACATCATGAGGCATATATATTTGTTTTTTGAGCAAATAAAATATGAACTTTTTCTAAATCAACAAATATTATATTTTAATATTCTGTTTTTTGTAATATTATAATAATATAATTAATCCTCTCCTGCAAATATTTGAGTTGCTTTAAAATTGTTAACAATTCCAACATATGTTTTGCCCACTTTTCTGATCATTTCTGTTGATTAATTTTTTTTTTTTTTTTTTTTTTTTGCGTACGCGGGCCTCCCACTGCTGTGGCCTCTCCCGCTGCGGAGCACAGGCTCCGGACGCGCAGGCTCAGCGGCCATGGCCCACGGGCCCAGCCACTCTGGGGCATGTGGGATCCTCCCAGACCGGGGCACGAACCCGCGTCCCCTGCATCGGCAGGCGGACTCCCAACCACTGCGCCACCAGGGAGGCCCTCTGTTGATTAATTTGAAGGAAAAGAATTACTAGGTTAAAAAGTATAAATACTTTAGAGTTTAAAAAATACATATCTCTTGTCAAGTTGTTTGATGAAAATCTGTAAACAATATCCTCTCCCATAACCCTGCTCTACTGTGGAAGGTGCTCATTTCCCTAAATTCTTTGTTTGAAACAAGAAAAATATTATTTCATTTAATACATTTTTAATTGTTAGATATGTTTATTGAGTAGTATTTCTGTTTATGAATTATATATTAACCACTGTTTCCTTTTTTCTATTAGTGTATTTATCATTTTGATTTATGATTGCCTATTTATAAACTATACTAAGGTTTATATCATTAATATTTTCAGTCTGTCTTTTACTTTTTATTTATGGTCATTTTTAGGGTACTGATGTTTCAAATTTTAATGTTGTTAAATTTATAAAATTTCCTTTTAATGATCTCTGACATTATTTTGTCTCAAAAGTCGTTCTCCGTTCCCAATAATATATATATTCACCTACATTTTCTTTCAGTTCTTTGATTTCTTCATAAAGCTCTTTATTTTACATATGTTCTACTGGAAATAACTAATGGACCAATGTATAAATCTCTGTTCTTTAGATCCTGAATCAGCCACACTTTTTAATTATATCTCACAATGACTAACTTGGTGAAGGCTAACTTCATGTGGTTTATACTGCTAGAATTTCTATTAATATTAGCAAATTAATGGAAAAGGCAATCTTACCCACCTTTCATAGAAAAGAATATTAGCTGATTTATAGATATAAAGAGATACATAACAACTATTCATTTTACCATGCTCCATCATTAATGCTAAGTATCTCATGAAGTCCTTACGCTCATGGTGTCTGCATATCTTTCTGAAATTCATAGTTAGTAGGATTGAAGCATAGGTGAGAGAGGAGTTGGGGTGAGCTCTGATGCACTACAAGCCAGAATTGTTGTGCTATCAGCTTCCCTCAAGGTCAAGTTCATTTTATTTCTTTGACCTTCACTGACTTACTTATTTTTCAAAAAGAATATTGTTCTAGCTTTTTATGGCAACTCTTACCTTCCACGCTTTTCCTCTGCCACCATTCTGGGTCTTCTTTTCACCTTTTCATTTTGGTAGGGTGGGTTTTACAACTTTCTAAAGAACAATTCATGATCTAGTTGTCTCTTTGAGAGCAGTATCAGCCATGGTCCAGTAGGGAAACAAAAATGATATTACATATTAGAAAGAAGAGAATTTTGTATGAATTGTTAATGAAGTATAAAGTTATTAGTTAAATAATTAAAAGGGTAAAAAGGAACTATAAGCTCTCATGGAGGTAGCAATTGCAAGAAACACCTACCATCCTTATAGAACACACTGGAATTACTAAAACTTAGAAACTTGGGAACCAGGCCTTGGAAGTCAGCTGATGCTAGTGTCTCTGAGGAGCAGCATGTGATGAAGCTGGTTCTGTAAGTTTTGGAAAAACTGAAACCTGGATTCTGTATTTTCTATGGGAAGGAACAGCTCTTGTTGAAGTGAAAAAGAGTAGCTTGGATGATAGTCACGAAGCAAGAGCAAGGCAGGATGCCCACAGGAAGCAATCAGGAAGATGCAAGTACCTTTTCCCTTCTCCCAGTTTCCTTTAGCGCCCCCTATTGGTGGAGTCTAACATGGATCCAACTGGCAAAGCCGAAATGTCGATTGCCCTCTCAGATTCTATATCAGAACGCAGAGACAAGAAAGGTGGGTTTGGAGCTGAAAGGCAATTAGTTGGTAATTAGCACAGGGGATCTCCCCTCTACCACTCACTGTGCCTTCTTGATTCATTCTTTCATACTTTTAGAACACTTAACACTGACCTGTCACATTTCCATCCATAACACCCCCATCCCCTGCTTTTTATTTTTTATTTTTCATTTTTTATTGGAGTATAGTTGCTTTACATTGCTGTGTCAGTTTCTGCTGTACAGCAAAGTGAATCATCCGTATGTATACATATATTCCCTCTTTTTTGGATTTCCTTCCCATTTAGGTCACCACAGAGTAGAGTTCCCTGTGCTATACAGTAGGTTCTCATTTGTTATCTATTTTATATATACTAGTGTATATATGTCAATCCCAATCTCCCATTTCATCCCAGCACCCCCCCCACCCTTCCCCCCTTGGTATCCATACGTTTGTTCTCTACGACTGTGTCTCTATTTCTGCTTTGCAAATAAGATCATCTATACCATTTTTTAAGATTCCACACATATGCGGAACATTATATAAAACATTCCACATGTTTTTCTCTTTCTGACTTACTTCACTCTGTATGACAGTCTCTAAGTCCATCCATATCTCTGCAAATGACACAATTTCGTTCCTTTTTATGGCTGAGTAATATTCTATTGTATATATGTACCACATCTTCTTTATCCATTTCTCTGTTGATAGACATTTAGGTTGCTTCCATGTCCTGGCTATTGTAAATAGTGTTGCAATGAACATTGGGGTGTATGTATCTTTTTGAATTATGGTTTTCTCTGGGTATATGCCCAGGAGTGGGATTGCTGGATCATATGGTAGTTCTATTTTTAGTTTTTTGAGGAAGCTCCATACTGTTCTCCATAGTGGCTGTATCAATTTACATTCCCACCAATAGTGCAAGAGGGTTCCCCTTTCTCCACACCCTCTCCAGCATTTATTATTTGTAGATTTTGTGATGATGGCCATTCTGACTGGTATGAGGTGACACCTCATTGTAGTTTTGATTTGCACTTCTCTAATAATTAGTGATGTTGAGCATCTTTTCACATGTTTTTTGGCCATCTGTTTGTCTTCTTCGGAGAAATGTCTATTTGGGTCTTCCACCCATTCTTTGATTGAGTTGTGTGTTTTTTTGATATTGAGCTGCATGAGCAGTTTGTATATTTTGGAGAGTAATCCTTTGTCAGTTGCTTCATTTGCAAATATTTTCCCCCATTCTGAGGGTTGTCTTCATCTTGTTTATGGTTTCCTTTGCTGTGCAAAATATTTTAAATTTAATTAGGTCCCATTTGTTTATTTTTGTTTTTATTTTCATTACTGTAGGAGGTGGGTCAAAAAAGATCTTGCTGTGATTTTTGTCAAAGAGTGTTCTGCCCATGTTTTCCTTTAAGAATTTTACAGTGTCTGGTCTTACATTTAGGTATTTAATTCATTTGGAGTTTATTTTTTGCATATGGTGTTAGCGAGTGTTCTAATTTCATTCTTTTATATGTAGCTGTCCAGTTTTCCCAGCATCACTTATTGAAGTGACTGTCTTTTCTCCACTGT
Source organism: Monodon monoceros (assembly GCF_005190385.1). Classification (NCBI taxonomy): domain Eukaryota; kingdom Metazoa; phylum Chordata; class Mammalia; order Artiodactyla; family Monodontidae; genus Monodon; species Monodon monoceros. The sequence continues at coordinate 111,067,732 of NW_021703777.1, forward strand.
ATATTCTTGCCTCCTTTGTCATAGATTAGGTGACCATAGGTGCGTGGGTTTATCTCTGGGCTTTCTATCCTTTTCCATTGATCTATATTTCTGTTTTTGTGCCAGTACTATACTGTCTTGATTACTATAGCTTTGTAGTATAGTCTGAAGTCTGGGAGCCTGATTCCTCCAGCTCAATTTTTCTTTATCAAGATTGTTTTGGCTCTTTGGGGTCTTTTGTGTCTCCATACAAATTTCAAGATTTTTTGTTCTAATTATGTGAAAAATGCCATTGGTAATTTGATAGGGATTGCATTGAATCTAGATTGCTTTAAGTAGCATAGTCATTTTCACAATATTGATTCTTCCAATCCAAGAACATGGTATATCTCTCCATCTCTCCTCCAAAGGTTTGTGTCACCTTTGAGTTCTTTCATCAGTATCTTATAGTTTTCTGTGTACAGGTCTTTTGCCTCCTTAAGTAGATTTATTCCTAGGTATTTTATTCTTTTAGTTGCAATGGTAAATGCGATTGTTTCCTTAATTTCTCTTTCTGATCTTTTGTTATTAGTGTATAGGAATGCAAGAGATTTCTGTGCATTACTTTTGTATCCTGCTACTTTACCAAATTCATTGATGAACTCTAGTAGTTTTCTGGTGGCATCTTTGGGATTTTCTATGTATAGTATCATGTCATCTGCAAACAGTGACAGTTATACTTCTTCTGTTCCAATTTGGATTCCTTTTTTTTCTTTTTCTTCTCTGATTGCTGTGGCTAGGACTTCCAAAACTATGCTGAATAATAGTGGCAAAAGTGGACATCCTTATCTTGTTCCTGTTCTTAGAGGAAAGGCTTTCAGTTTTTCATCATTGAGAATGATGTTTGCTGTGGGTCTGTCATATATGACCTTTATTATATTGAGGTAGGTTCCCTCTATGCCCACTTTCTGGAGAATTTTTATAATAAATGGGTGTTGAAGTTTGTCAAAAGCTTTTTCTGCATCTCTTGAGATGATCATATGGTTTTTATTCTTCAATTTGTTAACATGGTGTATCACATTGATTGATCTGCGTGTATTGAAGAATCCTTGCATCCTGGGATGAATCCCACTTGATCATGGTGTATGATCCTTTTAATGTGTTGTTGGATTTGGTCTGCTAGTATTTTGTAGAGGATTTTTGTGTTATGCTCAGCAACGATATTGGCCTGTAATTTTCTTTGTTTGTGATATCTTTGCCTGTTTTTTGTATCAGTGTGGTGGTGGCCTCATAGAATGAGCTTGGGAGTGCCCCTCACTCTGCAATTTTTTGGAAGAGTTTGAGAAGGATGGGTGTCAGCTCTTCTCTAAATTTTGATGGAATTTGCCTGTGAAGCCATGTGGTCTTGGACTTTGGTTTGTTGGAAGATTTTTAATCACAGGCTCAATTTCAGTGCTTGTGATTGCTCTGTTCATATTTTCTATTTTTTCCTGGTTCAGTCTTGGAAGGTTGTACTTCTCTAAGCATTTGTCCATTTTTTCCAGGTTCTCCATTTTATTGGCATATAGTTGCTTGTAGTAGTCTCTTATGATCCTTTGTATTTCTGTGGTGTCTGTTGTAACTTCTCCTTTTTCATTTCTCATTCTGTTGATTTGAGTCCTCTCCATTGTTTACCTGATGTGTCTGGCTAAAGGTTTATCAATTTAGTTTATCTTCTCAAATAACCAGCTTTTAGTTTCATTGATCTTTGCTATTAATTTCTTCATTTCTATTTCATTTATTTCTGCTCTGATCTCCATGATTTCTTTCCTTCCACTAACTTTGGTGGGTTTTTTGTTGTTGCTGTTTTTCTTCTTCTTTCTCTAGTTGCTTTAGGTGTAAGGTTAGGTTTTTTGTTAGAGATTTTTCTTGTTTCTTGAGGTAGGATTGTATTGCTACAAACTTCCCTCTTAGAACTGCTTTTGCTGCATCCCATAGGTTTTGGATCATTGCATTTTCATTATCATTTGTCTCTAGGTTTTTTTTTTTTTTCCTCTTTGATTTCTTCAGTGATCTCTTGGTTATTTATAACATATTGTTTAGCCTCCATGTGTTTGTATTTTTTACAGATTTTTTCCTGTAATTGATATCTAGTCTCAGCGTTGTGGTCAGAAAAGATACTTGATATGATTTCAATTTTCTTAAATTTACCAAGGCTTGATTTGTGACCTAAGATATGATCTATCCTGGAGAATGTTCCATGTGCACTTTTGAAGAAAGTGTATTCTGCTGCTTTCTGATTGAATGTCCTATAAATGTCTGTTAAGTCTGTCTGGTTTCATGTGTCATTTAAGTCTTGTGTTTCCTTATTAATTTTCAGTCTGGATGATCTATGCATTGGTGTAAGTGGAGTGTTAAAGTCTCCCACTTTTGTTGTATTACCAGCAATTTCCCCTTTTATGGCTTTTTGCATTTGCCTTATGTATGAGGTTCTCCTATGTTGGATGCATAAATATTTACAGTTGCTCTATCTTCTTCTTGGATTGATCCGTTGATCATTATGTAGTGTCCTTCTTTGTCTCTTGTAATAGTCTTTATTTTAAAGTCTATTTTGTCTGATATGAGTATTGCTACTTTAGCTTTCTTTTGATTTCCATTTGCAGGGAATATCTTTTTGTCATCCCCCTCACTTTCAGTCTGTATGTGTTCCTAGGTCTGAAGTGGGTCTCTTGTAGACAGCATATATACAGGTCTTGTTTTTGTATCCATTCAGCCAGTCTGTGTCTTTTGGTTGGAGCATTTAATCCATTTACATTTAAAGTAATTATCAGTATGTATATTCCTATTATAATTTTCTTAATTGTTTTGGGTTTGTTATTGTAGGTCTTTTCCTTCCCTTGTGCTTCTTGCCTAGAGAAGTTCCTTTAGCATTTGTTATAAAGCTGGTTTGGTGGTGGTGAATTCTCTTAGCTTTTGCTGGTCTGTAAAGCTTTTGATTTCTCTGTTGAATCTGAATGAGATCCTTGCTGGGTAGAGTAATCTTGGTTGTAGGTTTTTCCCCTTCATCACTTTAAATATGTCCTGCCACTCCCTTCTGGCTTGCAGAGTTTCTGTTGAAAGATCAGCTCTTAACCTTATATGGATTCCCTTTTATGTTATTTGTTGTTTTTTCCTTGCTACTTTTAATATTTTTTCTTTGTAGTTAATTTTTTTTTAGTTTGATTAATATGTGTCTTGGAGGGTTTCTCTTTGGGTTTATTCTGTATGGCACTTTCTGCACTTCCTGAACTTGGGTGACTATTTCATTTCCCATATTCAGGAAGTTTTTATGTATAATCTCTTCAAACTTTTTCTTAGACCATTTCTCTTTTTCTTCTTCTGGGACCCCTATAATTTTAATTTTGGTGCATTTATTGTTGTCCAGAGGTCTCTGAGACTGTCCTCATTTCTTTTTTTTCTTTTTTCTTTATTCTGCTCCACACCAGTTATTTCTACCATTCTACCTTCCGGCTCACTTTTCCATTCTTCTGCCTCAGTTATTCTGCTATTGATTCCTTCTAGCATATTTTTTCATTTCAGTTATTGTGTTGTTCATCACTGATTGTTCTTTAGTTCTTCTAAGTCCTTGTTAAACATTTCTTGTATCTTCTCTATCTGTGCCTCCATTCTATTTCTGAGATCTTGGATCATCTTTACTATCATTACTCTGATTTCTTTTTCAGGTAGATTGCCTATTTCCTCTTCATTTATTTGGTCTTGTGGGTTTTTACCTTGCTCCTTCATCTGCAACGTATTTCTCTGTCACCTCATTTTGTCTAACTTACTGTGTTTGTGGTCTCCTTCCCTCAGGCTGCAGGGTCATAGTTCCTCTTGCTTCTGTTGTCTGCCCCCTGTGGGTGAGGTTAGTCCAGGGGCTTGTGTAGGCTTCCTGGTGGGAGGCACTGGTGCCTGCTCTCTGGTGGGTGGAGCTGAGTCTTTTCCCTCTGATAGGCAGGGCCTCATCAGGTGGTGTGTTTTAGGGTGTCTGTGAGCTTAATACAACTTTAGGCAGCCTGTCTGCTTATGAGTGGGGCCGTGTTCCTGTCTTGCTGGTGGTTTGGTGTGAGGTATCCAGTACTGGAGCCTGCAGGCAGCTGGGTGGAGCCGGGTCTTTGTGTTGAGATGGATACCTCCAAGAGAGTGCACACTGATTAATATTCCCTGGGCCTGGGAATTCTCTGGTGGTCCAGCATCCTGGACTTGGTGCTCCCACCCCAGAGGCCCACCCCGAACCCCTGGACAGGGAACCAAGAGCCTGCAAGTCACTCAGTGTGGCCAGAGTAAAAGAAAATAAAAAGGAAAAAAACCAAACAAACAAAACCCAAGACAAATAGCAAAAACAACAACAACAAAAAGCAACAACACAGAAGAAAAAGGAGAAAAGAAAAAAGAAAACAAACAGAAACCAAATCCAAGACGAATTATAAAAACAAATCCAAACAAAGAGAAACAAACAAAGAAACGGACAAAAGCAAACCAAAAAAACCAAGAGAACAAAGAGCTCAAAAATGAAAACAATCAATAAAGACTAACAAAAAACCCCCACAAAAATAGAAAGCAAACTAAAAAAAAAAAGCTAAGAAAACATAAAACAAACACACAAAACAGTAAAACAAGAAGAGAACAAAGAGAAGAAAAAATACAAAACAGCAAAAAAGTTAAGTAAAAATAGAAAAATAAAAATGTACAAAAATTAAAAAGTAAAATAAAAAATGATAAAAACAGCAACAGCAACAACTGAACAAAACAAAACAGAGAAAAAAAGAGTAATAGTAATATGAATATTTTCCTGGGGCCTCTGCTGTCAGGTGTCCTTGTTCCCACTGTGAGTCACAGCCAACCCTTGCCTCCCCAGGAGGCTCTGCAATACCTCCAGGTAGGTCTCTGGACCCGCTGTTGGCACTGTGGGGGCAGCTCAGACTCTGAGTTGGCCCAGCTCCCACGTGTACTTGCCCCCAGAGTCCACTGCTGCTAAACCTAGACCAGTGTCAGTTGCGAGAACACTTGTATATTCAGATATTCCACAGACGCAGGATTTACCAAGCTGATCGTGGGGATTTATTCCGCGGCTTGTGCAGCCACACAGAGAGATTTCCATTCCTCCTCCTCAGTTTCTCTGCCCCTGGGGCTCAGCTTTGGTTTTGGCCCTGCCTCTGCATGTGGGTCAGACCCTCCGGCATCACAGACCCTCCGGCATCTGTTTCCCACCCAGGCAAGAGGGAGTGAAAGCAGCAGCCGATTGGGGCACACTTACTCAGGTTGGGGAGGGGTGCGGTGGCCACAGCTGGGGTGGCGCAAAGTGCCTGTGGCAGCAGAGACCGGCAGGCAGTTGCAACAGACTGTGGCGCGTTTGCTCTGGTGGGAGTCCCTCCCAGTGCCCATAGAGGCAGGGGCTGGCGTGTGGTGGTGGTGGTAGCCCCGCCTCTTGTGCGCCAGTCAACAATGGCGCCTTGTTTCCTAGACAGACCACGCTTCCTCTAGGGGCATTCCCGCTCGTGGAACCCTTCACTCCCATCCTCTCTGTTGTGTCCACGCAACCAACAGTGGTCCTCTCTCTGGACCCGCTCTCCTAACTCCACACTTTAGCATTCAGCTCCTGCCAGCTTTAGCAGATTCCTGTCTCAGGCAGGCATGCCCAGGGCTGATTCCCAAGGAGGTTTTGGTATAGGTGGCACTCAGGACCCCTGAGCCTGTGTGGACAAGGAGGCCTTGGACTGAGGGGTGGTGAGCCTGCTCAGATGGGTGGCCCTCCCAGTTCCCTCAGAGGCAGAAGTCGGTGGGTGGGGAAAGGGGTAGCAATGGCGGCCTCGCCCCTCGTGTGCCACTCAACAATGATACCTTGCTTCTATAGTGTCCCTGGTTTCTTCTGTAAATTTTCCCAGTTGTGGAGCTCCTTACTCCCGTCCCTTTAGGCTGTATTTCACAGCCACTAGCTGTCCCCTCCCTGTGTCCGTGCTCCAAACCCCACTTTCCAGTACCCAGCCCCACTCCAAAACGGAAGACACACGGCTCAAGCCAGGGTACACAGGGCTGCGGCACACGCCAGGCACATCGTTCTTACTTTGTCCCGCCTTCCACACCATCCGCTGCACTCCCCTTCGATCCCCTGGAGGTTCCTTCCTGTCCCAGCTGATTCCCCAACCGTGAGGAGGTTTTTCTGAATATGGGAACCTCTCCTCACCTTCAGCTTCCTGCCAGGGGTGCTGATTCCTTTTTTGATTCCTCTTTTCTTTCTTTCATCCTACCCAGTTGTGAGGGGATTTTTTTCTTGTCCTTTTAAGTGTCTGAAGTCTTCCGCTAATGTTCAGCAAGTACCCTGTGAGAATTATTCCATTTGTAGATGTATTCTTGAGGTACTTGTGAGGAGATATGAATTCCATATCCTCCTATTCCACCATCTTTACTCCTCCCCTTCCCACCCCCTGCTTTGCATAAACCATTATCACAGAGGTTTGCTCATTATTTCTAGTTACTTCTTTGTGATTTTTCTGTTAAAATGTTTCCTAACCAGCTGTTTTACTATATAGGAAAGCAAATTTTACCCCAGCATTGGAGTGAAATTGGGGTAACCTAAGGTTAGCTGATTTCTCAAGAGTTCTTCGGTGGATTACCAGGGGGATACAATTCATACTACAGAATAGCATATTGAGTAATGCAGTAGGGCAGTGAGTAAAATAACTGTTGGGAATCTGCTGGTGTTAATTATGTAGACAGAGTTTATGCTTCTGCACAAGTAAAAATGGATCAAGCAAGATATGTACATTATTTTCTTACTGTATCAGGGTGTTGATTTGTTCTGTCTACAGAGTTCCAGCTAGAGAAAAAGACACCAGGGTATGAGAGAGTTGATACCTCTGGAGGAGCATGATGTGTAGGTAGGAGCAGAAAGTCTACCATGGAAAAATTTTAAGCCCTGTGCAAAGAAAATAACCAAAGCCATTTGCAGCTGAACTCATAAGCTGCAATAAAATGATAAAATGTAACAAAGCTGTAGCAATTATCATATTAATTTACCCATATATTTTTCTAATCCCTTTCACATACATCATTACAGCAAAATACCCAGAGGTAGTAATTACAGGAAATTTCCAAGTCCTTTGTCAGAAACTTAGAAGACTTTGGCCCATTCAAAGTCTTACTACATTAGCAGAAGCTGTGTAAATGGGCCATTCTGTAGTTAGAAGGCAAGACCTATTGGCTTTGGTTCAGTTTTTAAGTGACAAGGGAAATTTCTTACTGGGTTTAATTGACTGTAAATTGCTATTTCTGTTTAACCAGAGCACATGAGTTTTGTAAAATACAATGCTTAAAGTATATAACTAACCATTATCCAAATGTGAAGTGGGAACTGATATCCTTGCTTAACATGGCAATAATATCTGTAACTTTTTAGATTGAGAATATTTCACTTTTATGAAAAAATGGAATTTTTGCAGATTATATTATATGAAAATATATTGTTGCCCATAAAATAAGTAAAACCATACTATTTAACATTTTTAAGTTATTTCAAATATCAGAATTCAACTGTTAGTTAATTGGCATATAATTGGCACCTAAGAGTCTATAAATCAGGTCTGGATGCTTAGTTTCTTAGTGTTTTGATACACAGGTAAATAAAAGGAAATAGAAAGAAAATTGTACTTTATATGAAAAAATTACTTCATATAAAGCAAAAGTTACACAATTATTATTTGACCTAGATATTTGAAATTTAAACTCCTATAAAGGTAAAACAACTTTTTTCTTTTTTTTAGCTTTGAGGAGGAGTCTGAGAAAGGCTGTTAAAATATGCATTTATTTTCATGTTATAATCAACACCATCAATAGCATTAAAGGTCCACTGAGAACATACCACTGAAGTTGATCAACTTATAATGGATAAAAATATGAGACAGCTATATATATTAATGTAATGTCTTGGATATTAGTTAGGATATTAATTGAAAAACAGTATTTGAAGCAGAAGGAATTTAATAAAGCTAATTGGTTACATATGTGATAAAAGAATTAAGAAGCCATCAGATTGGTGTGGCAACTTAGACTTAACAACTGCAGGAAGCCACCATCCCTAGGCTGGAGTGACACAGAGCAGAGGTAGTTTTATCAAAGCTTAGAGCACACGGTCACCTGTGATAATATGCAATCATAATGGACCTATCAGTTGGAGTTGAAGAGAGAGAAAAAATGAATTGGGAATGCCAACTATGGCCCAGAGGAAGAAATATGGCTGGCTCCCTCTCTCTTTCTTCCCTCTTTCCAATGATCTACAGTGTTTTCCTGAGTCATAACCAGCCAGGAGCCAAGAGACATGGAAGCCTGGAAATGCAGCTGGCAGGACTCAGTTCCTCCCATTCCTACAGCCACCTTACCTCCACGATACAATAGCAAGCAAAGAAAGAAGCAGGAAAGGATCTCAGTGCAAACAGAACCAGGAAGAACCAAGATTATTAAGTAAATCATATAACTGATGAGCCAAAGGCAAAGGTTTCACACATCCCTCATATATTAACTCTTTATTGGTACCTGAACATTTAGAATATGGTAATAAAATTTCTAGGATATCTAATTTTTTCCTATTGATTACTTAAATTTGGAAAGGAAGGTAAACATAGATTTTGCAAAATATGTAGAGAAAAATTATAAATTTTATCTTCTTTAAAATTTTATAATACCATGTAAACTTTTTAATGGAACTGTGATTTACTATTTCTTGGTTGAAGAGAGAAAAATCTCCTAAAATAAAAGGATGAGGGAAGGTCAAAGGATTGAGGGTAGACCTATGTTTTTTGCCACTGCATTAAGAAGTTGTGAGGGAGGTCATAGCTCCACCATAGAATCCAGCAGGGTGATGCAGCTCCACTGTGATCTGACTAGTATCATAACCAGAAAGGAGAGCATGTAGAGTCACACCTCATACATGACAGAGAAGGCTAGACAGCAAAGAAGCTGGAAACCAAAGTTAGAAATTAATGGTATAGTTTCACTACAAAGAGAAATGTGCTTGTACAGATTAAGTTGCCCTTCAAATGTTCTGGTTTCTTCCTGAGGCTCCCAGGATCACTGAACTGGGGAAGTGAAGTGTTATCAACCAGCCTCCAATTGAAACTTTATATCTGGGAATCGGGTTCTAATAGCAACCAGGTGGTCGGCAAATGGTTCTAAGAGCCCTCAGCCCTCTGGCTGACATCTGGCTTGGATAAATCACTCTGTATTGTAGGATGAATCAACAGAGGAGAAAAACACCCCAACAAACTGAGGGTATGGAAATACTTTTCAACATTAAAAGGAATATAATTTAGAAGATGTGGTAAAAACATATACTTGGAAAAGATTTATTACAGAAAAATTGAAATACATTTTAAAAACTTTCTGCATGGAGCTAGTAAAAAAATTCAAGGGATTAGACTTTATGAAAAGAGCAAGGGACTATCCATTTAATATAAAAGGTGGAAGTAAAAAAAGAAACTGGGGAGATAAGAAAATATTGCAATTTTTAGTACAAAGCTAAAAATAGAATTGAAATCTGCATTAAACACTAAAGAACAGAATAAATATTATATAAAATTAAATCAGCGATATAATAAACTTGATAGATGTCCTGAAGTGAAATATAATATGATAGAAGAAGGATAATGATAAGATTATTATGGATAAAGAAGACTTAATTTAGTGATCTAATATAAGAAAAAAATTGTATTTCTGAATGAGAAAACAAAGTAAATACACAAAATCAGCAATGCAAAATACAATAAAAGGAATATATTCTGAAATAAGGAATACCTGAATGTGATTTAAATTTTTTCCTTATTTACCAGGAAAAATTATTATGGTTAATTTTTTTTGTTTCAAGAATATGAAATAATTAGTCAAGCATACAAGAAATTTAGATGCAAGAATTTAGCTTTGATATGTCTTTGTATCTCCAGTACCTCTAATTGAGCCTGCCATGTTATCCCCATTTTATAGAGGATACACCAAGATTAGAAAAATTAAATAACTTTCTTAAAGTCCTGCAACATCTGCTCCACAAATATTACCTTGGTAAAGCTGGAAGGATTTACAATGTTAAATTATGGGCAAAATTCTTGATAAGAAAATTAATATGTGTATTGAACATGTTAAGTCCTCTAAGAGTTGAGATAGATTCCCAAAATATATGAAATATATTTTGAAAATATATGAAGAAAAATAATCATAAAAAGAGGACAAAGAAATGGGTCTCTAAGTTCAATTGAAGTGCCAGCCTGCTCTGCCCACAGAATCTCCCTTTAAGAATCGATGGCAAGGAGGTTGAAATGCTGGAAACTATTCCTGATGAATTCATGGCATAATTGGAGTAAAGAAATAAAAACTTGGATTGTGAAATAGTGTGTTAAATAGTACACAGAGATTTATAATAAAAAGCAATAGTCCATGCCCTATCCCTCTCACCTCTAATTCTCTCACCCAAAGTAATACTTTTAAGCTTCTTTGTTTCAGTTCTTCTGGCACATGCTTTTTTTCTTCCCAAATATAGTTACATATACCACTCTTTTTAATATCTCTTAAATTTATGTAGGTAGTCAGCTACTTTGAAACCATTAAAATAATATATTTTTTATTCCTTTTTTTTCTCCTATATCATAGGTCAAGGGGTGGAAGTCAGATGGAATATGGAGAATATGATGTAGATGGAATTCATGCGAGGCAAAAGGGGAATAAATGAAAGCTCTTTGTAGTCAGTAGACTGTGGTACAGAGAAGAGGGGGAGAAGCAGTAGAAACACCTGTTTACATTACCTGTTTTCCCTGGCTCCCCAGCCCTGGGGATGGAGGGTGGAGTCCTCTGTGATTGAGGGAAAGCCAGAGAGTGAGGTCTGCAGAAATGTATTTGTGCACAAACACAGCAGGATACACATGGAGGCTTGTTGTGGTTACAGAGAGAAAGAATGTCATTAGATTTTGTGATATAGAATTGATTCACAAGTTCCTTATGTCCTGTGGGAACAGGGATGTAGCTGAGATGAAAACCAGCTGTCCTGCTCTGGGGGCAACAGCGGGGAGATTTGAGTGTGAACTAAGCCAGGTGCTGGAGTGGGGCTTTGCTGAGACCTGGAGGAATGGTCAGCCAGAGAGAAAGGTGGGGTTAAGTCAAAAAGGAAAGTTCATCAGGCCCTACAGAGCCAAGAGAACGAGACACAATTCTTCATTGCAAACGTTAGCAGGGGAAGCCAATGAGTACCCAGGCAAGTAAGGAACAGCACTGGGGAGGCCCGGGGACCTAGCGGAGTGTGGTACAGGAGCTGAGACAACCAACCTTCTCCTACTAGATTCCATATGAAGTTAGGGTTGGAGGGAGGGAAAGTAAATTAGGGGGAAGAAACCTTAAAGATAGGGCATTTACCTCGAATAAACTGAATTATTCAAAAGAAACAAGTTTAAACTGACAACAATGGGTTTAGCAGGAACTTTGTTAGAAAGATTAGATCAATTTTAGAAAACAAAAGACATTATTTTGTACTGTTGAGGGGTAGTGAGTCCATATTTCTGCACAAATTATGTATTCAAAGTTCTATTTATTATTCAATCAGTGTCTTTTATTTTCTCAGTTTGAAAGAAGAACATAATTTTTCTTTTGTCTTTCACTTTACCTTTCCTCCTCTTTCTATCTCCCAGCAGCTGTCCCTGTACCTTTACAAACATATTGCCAAGTGGATAAATATGGCAATATATTTTGTAACCATAATTGTCTTTTTAGCTTTTCCTAAAAGTTGATTTTAAAGGTAGAAAATTTAGGAGTCATCTTTGTGCTTTGCTGTATGTACTGTTTGGACTGTGTTTCATGCCACTAATTGAAGGTCATTGAATTCCTTTTCCAGTTTGAGTAGTTTCTTTATATTTGGACTCTATCTTGTATTGCATTTTGCTTTCCTGGGGTCTTACCTGGTTGCTCTCTGTACCTGCTGAACCCTTGAATGCTGGGCCTTCCTTTTATTAATTTGCTTGATTAGATCCTTTGTTTCCTTTTTTATGTTTACACTCTTGTTTTTTTTTCAGAGTAAATCCTTCAATAAATTATGGAGAGAATATATGTAGGAGATAAATATTCTAATGCTTTGCATGTCTAATGATATCTTTATCTTATCAACAGATTTAATAACTATGTGGGTGGATATGGAATTTGGGGCTAAAGTAACTTTTTCTACATTTTTGAAGGCATTGATTCATTGTGTTCTACCTGTAGTATGTCAGTTGGAAAGTGAGATGCCAATGTGATTCTCATTGCTTTGAACATAGCACTTTTTTTTCTCTTTCTGGATGATTTTATTCTGTTTTTTAAAAATTGAGATGTAATTGACATATAACATATTAGTTTCAGGTTACAACATGATTCGATATATGTATATATTACAAAATGGTCACCACGATAAGTCTAGTTCACATCCATCACTACACATAGTTAAATTTTTTTCCTGTGAGAACTTTCAAGATCTATTCTCTTAGAAATTTTCAAACATACAATACAATATTAATTATAGTCACTATGCTGTATGTTATATCACCATGAATTATTTATTTTATAATTGGAAGTTTTAATCTTTTGACCCCTTGACCCATTTCACCTACCCACCTACTCTCAAGGATGACTTTATTCTTGAAGTACTTAAGTTTCATACTTCTATGTCTAATTATGGCTCTTCTTTCATTTGTTCTGCTATTGAGGGGTAGTCCCTTTCAATCTGAAGGCTTGTTTCTTCTTCAGCTGGGGAAATTTTGCTTATTTTATTTTTAAAATAGCTTCATCTTCTCAATCTTTTGTTTGTTTTTTTTCTGTTTGTTGCATTTCCTGGATTTATCTTCCAGATCTCTTATTTTTTTCTCACATTTTTCTTTTGATTTTGTTTCTACTTTCTTGAAGCTTTCCTAAACTTTATATTTCAACTCTTCTATTTATTTTTAATTGATCATCATATATTTAATACATAATGCTATAGTTAATAACCCCAAAGTGAAAACTACCAAATGCCATCACCAATGGGATTAGTGCCATACAGTGGAATAGAGTAGAATTCAATGGGATTAATACAACACATTGGATAAATTTCAGAACTTTAATGTTGAGTAAAAGAAATGAGGCATAAAAGAGTGTATAGATTTTAATGCCAATTATATGAGGCTAAAAGAAACAAACAAATGAAATTAACCTATGCTATTAGAAGTTAGAATATGAATCACTTTTGTGGGGGGAAATAGAACTAGAAGGAACAGAAAAGTCTCTGTGTGCCCCAGTGCCCTGTTTCCATACATGGCTGCTAATTATACAAATGTGTGCAGTTTGTGAAAATTCATCAAGCCATGCAATCAGAGAAGAAAAAGAAATAAAAAGGGACATGCGTTTAAAAGACAAAAATTAGAGATTTAACATTTAGCCATTTAACATAACCTGAAGGAATTATTTATATGCATAATATATGCATAACATGCATAATTAATATGCATAATATTGACCAAAATCTGGACCTTTCAGTCAAATCTTATTAGCTAATTCATTTTAATGTGATTGATTTAACCTTATTGATTAGGTTCTGAATTTTATGTCAATGATAATATAGACACATAATCTAATTTCCACTATATATATATTTTTAAATGTACTTGTTTAAAGATGCTCAACTATTTCCTTTGCTTTCTGTATGCATTAATTAATTAATTTGAGCTTATATAATATATAACTGCGTTCTTTAAAAAAACAATTTTATTAAGATACATAGTTGACCCTTGAGCAACACTGGTTTGAACTGCATAGGTTGACTTACATGTGAATTTTCTTCAATAGTCAATATTACAGTACCACAGGATCTGTGGTTTGTTGAATCCATGGGTGCAGAACTGTGGGTATAGAGGGCCAACCATAAGTTATACTTAGATTTTGGCTGTGCAGAGAATCAGCGCCCCTAACCCCCGTGTATTTTAAGGGTCAACTGTAATTCTAATTCACCCATTTAAAGTGCAAATTCAATGGGTTTTAGTGTGTTCACAGAGTTAATTGTGCAACCATCACCACAGTCGATTTTAGCACATTTTCAACACTTGAAAAAGAAACCCCATACCCATTAGTGATGGCTCCCTGTTTCCCTCCCTTTCTGCCCCCAGTCTTCTCTAACCATAATGGAATTAAGTTAGAAACAATCTAGACATCTCTGAAATGTTCCCCAAATATTTGGAACCTAAATCACACACTTATAAATAACCCTTAGATCAAAGGAAAAATAAAAATTAAAATGTACGAAAATGCAAAAACACAACAAATCAAAGTTTGTAGAATGTCCTAAAGCAATGCTTATGGGGAAATTAATAACACTAAACACTTGTATTGAAAAGGAAAAATTCTCTAATCAATAATTTCACATTCCGTTCTAAGAAAGTAGGAAAAAAGAGCAAATTAAATACAAAGTAAGTAGAAGAAAGGGTATAATAAAAACCAGAGCAGAAATTTACTTCAAGAATCAAGAAAACAATAAATAAAACAATAAAATCCAAAGTTAGTTTTTTGAGAAAATCAATCAAACTGATAAATTCCCTCCAGACAGATTAGAAATAAAAGAGAGACAACACAAATTACCAATATCAGGAATGAGAGAGAAAACATAATCACTACATATTCTATTAAATATTAAAAGGATGATATTTCAATATTTAATATTGAATGATAAGGAAATATCTTGAACAACTTTTGTTGATAAGTTTGGCAATTCAGATGAAATGAACAAGTTCCTTGAAAGATACAAATATCCAAACTCACCTAAAAATAAATGCATAATGTAAATAGCCTTGTATCAATTTAAAAAATTAAATTGGTAATTTAAAATCTCCCCAGAAAGGAAATGTCAGGCCCAGGTGGCTTCACTATTGAATTTTGTCAAACATTTAAGGGATAAATAATTCCAATTCTTCTCAAGTTCTTCCAGAAAATTGTAAAGGATGGGCTGTTTTCCAACTTATTGTGTAAAGCCAGATTAACTTGATACCACAATAAGAAAAATACTTTACAAAAAGAAGAAAAATACAAATGGATATCCTTCATTAATATAGTTGTTAAAAATTTTAAACTAAACTTTAACAAACTGAATCTAGTAGCATAGAAAATAGATGTTGGATTAAGATGAGCTTATGTTTTTTTTCAGTTTGTGAATGTGATGACTTTCATTGATTGTTTCTGAATGTTAACTATTCTTGCATTACAGGGACAAAACTCATCATAATAGCAAACTGAAAGAAGAAAAACCATATGATCATCTTAATCCAGCATACATTTTTGATATAAACTCTCAGAAATCTAGGAATAGAAAAAACTTGCTTAACCTTATAAGGGCATCTATGAAAAACCTACAGTTAATGTCATAATTATTGGGGAACAATTAAATACTTTCTCCCTAAGGTCAGGAACAAATTGGATATCTTCTCTCACTACTTCTGTTTAACATTGAACTAGAATATTCTTGCCAATGCAATAAGGGAAGAAAAATTTTAAAATGGCATTCAGATTAGAAAAAAAAAAAGTAAAACAGTTTTATATGCAAATGACATGATTGTCCATGTAGAAAAATCTGATGGAATCTACAAATAAGCTGCTAGCACTGAAAAGTGAGTTTAATAAGTTTGCTGAATATCAGATAAATATAAAAAAGCAATTGTATTTCTATATACTACCAATAAACAATTTGAAATTAAAGTAGAGAATACCATTTACAATAGCATTATATCATGATATACTGAGAGGTAAATCTGATAAAAATTGAAAGTTATATACACTTAAAACTGAAAACATTGCTGAGAGAAATTAAAGGTCTAAATAAATAGACAGATGCACCATATCCACAGATGAAGACTCAGTGGAATTAAGATGTTAATTTTCTCCAATGTAATTTACAAATCCAGCTCAATAACAATAAGTTTTTTGGGGGTGAGTGTAGAAATTAATTGATTCACTTGAAAATTCAAAGGACCTGGAATAGACAAACAAATTTTGAAGAAGAAAAATAAAGTTAGAAAGCTAACACTATTCATTTTCAAAATTAACAATGCTATAGTAATCAAGACAGTATGGTGTTGGTGTCAATATAGACAAATAGATGAATAAATAGAAATAGACCCTCATACCTGGCAACTGATTTATTATTACAAAACAGCAAAGGTAATTCAGAGAAAAATGGTCTTTTCAAAATATGGTGCTGGAACAATTTTGATATCCATATGAAAAATTCATACCACTCATCATGTACAATACTTAGCTAAAATGCATGGTAGTCCTAAATGTAAGTCTTAAAACTATAAAACTTCTGGAAGAAAAAATAGAAAGCAACCTTAGTGACCTTGGATGAGGCATAGATTTTTAGATATAACACTAAAAGTCTGACCTATAAAAGAACAGATTGGTAAATCATACTTTATTAAAATTAAAAATGTTTTCTCTCCGAAAGAACTGTTAGAGAATGAATAAACAAACTAGAGACTGGAAGAATATTTGCAAATCAAATATCTGATAAAGGACTTCTGTTCAGACTATATAAAGAACTCTCAAAACTTGAATAACCAAATAAATTTTTTAAATGGGCAAAAGATTTAAATGAAAACTTCACTAAAGAAGATATATAAATGCGTGTAAGGAAAAACATGAATAAAATGCCCAACATGTTTAGTCATTAGGAAAAGGCAAAATAAAAAAGCAATGAGATGCCACTACAAACTCTTACAATGGCTAAAACTAAAAAGCTTGACTATACTAAGTGTTGGTGAAGATGTGGAGGAACTGGGGCTCTCTTACATTGGTATAACCACTTTGGAAAACCAGTTTGACAGTTTCTTAAAAAGTTAAACATATACTTACCGTACAACCTAAGAATTCTACTTCTAAATATTTGCCTGAGGAAAGTGAAAGCCTATGATCCTGTAAAACTTGCAAAATATTTATAGTGGGCTTATTAATAATAGCCCCAAACTGGAAATAACCCGTATGTCCCTCAATAGGTGAATGGATATATATTTGTGCTATAGCCATATAATGGGACACTACTAATCAATAAAAAGACAATAAACTATTGAAACATGCTATAACATGAATGAAATAAAAATAATTATGATGAATGAAAGAAGCTAGACAAAGAGTATGCGCTGTATGATTCCATTTATATAAAATCCTAGAAAATGTCAGTAAATTATAGTGACATAAAGCAGATCACTGCTTGTGGAGGAGTGTGGAAGGGTATGGAAGATTACAAAAGGCATGAGGAAAGTTTTGGGTTGATGGATATATTCATTATATTGATTGTAGCAGTGGTTTTATTGATGTAGATATGTGCAGATTTGTCAAATTGGAAAAATTAAATATGTGCTTATGCTACATCAAATATACATCAACAAAATTGTTAAATTAAAGAAAAGAAAAAAAGGGAATTCACTGAGCACTTCATTCTTTACATTTCTAGTTTGAAATACCAAACATTTCAAAACATTTTGATTTTACTTCGTATGAATTTAGGTTGTTTAATGCCTCATTACCTGAACCTTTAAAGCTACTTAATGTTATTTCAGCATGGATTTCAAAAGTTGAAAGGATAATTTAGTCAAGCCTTTACTATAAGTCTTGGCTCGTTTCCTAGAAATCTAGCTAAATGATTATTAGAAGCTAAAAAGATATAGAGTGGGTACTTCAAAATTTTAAATATATATTTCATTAAATCTCTTGCTCATGTGCCCATTTGCTTTATAAGTACAAAATGCAGATATAAAATATCTGGTAATGTTATTGTTCAAAAATGGTCTCTTCAAAAAATAATTTTAATAAAATACTCTGAATGAGTGTAAATAATAGTATTAATAAAATCTAAATTATTTTGTTTTCCATATTAAGTTCTAACGTTAGATAATTTTAATTGGCAAGCAACATTACACATTTGAAATGAAAATTCTTGAGGCATGAAAAGGAATATTCCTTAATTCCATACCAGTACCTCTGCATGATGATACCTAGCTTGATATTCTAAAAATTTTAGAGTGGGTAGTTAAATACTGCCTGGGCAGGGAGCTGTGTCATTCCAGATAGCTCTATATCTCTGCTCATGTCATTAATAACTTCAAATTCAATTTCCCTATATAAAAAAGTTTAACAAAAGCTCAGCACTTCATTAATTGTAAAGCACATGCTCTTTAAACTTATCTTAAAAGATAGATTCTTATGTTACAGTTGTGTTTCATAACATGGAGGCAGTCATGTTCTATTTATATTACTTCGGATGAAGATATCAAATATTAGCAAGCACATATATATTTACACCTATTTACGTGTCTTTTTACTTTTTTGATGCCTCTGTAACCACTACACAGTACAAAAGAGATAACAGAAAGATTAACTTTTGTTAATACAGATATCCCAGAAATCTACCAGATATAATTAATGAGGTTTTTGTTCTAATAACCAAATGCAGTCTGCATAAAAATATCAAAATTGATATGTGTAGTTGCTAAGCAACAAGGTAGAAAAACCTAGAGCAAATTTAACTCAGGATGTGAGTGTCTTGATCTATAACCTTAGACTAGTCACTTCATCAGCCTCTGGCAAGGTTATACTTTGGATGGCAATATCAACTTATTCAGTAGTGTATTTTGTATCATTAATATATTGGCTTCCAGTTCTAGGATAAGATGCCATACAGTCATTCCCCCCTATTTTTCCCCTCTAAATACAACTAAATACCCAGAAGATCATTCAATAGACAATGATAAAAGGACTCTGAAAACTTGAAAGAAGAACATGGACTGCTTAGGGACCTTAGGACTTGAAAATAGGAGAATGATAAAGGAATTCAATAAAATTAAAAGCTGATTCTTCAAAAAAGTCAATACAATTGGTAAAACTCTACCAAGATTGACAAAGGTAAAATGTTGGGTTTTTAATATTCATCTTCATTCATTCTATCTTGTGCACATGAGGAGTTCTGGATCATAAACAGTCTTCCCATTAAATACCTTACAACAAATAAATACATCCTGTTCACCCTCCCTCCAATTTTGCCCTCATCCATACCCTTAGGCAATGAGATAAATCAGGTAAATTACCCTATGTGAATAGATGGATACCCCACATGGGGGAGAAAAGGCAAAATGATTTTTCATTGCTTAATAAAAGGAAAGGAGGCAGCTGCTCCCCTTACTTTAGAGTATCCTCTTTACTGTGATTCTTTTGTATGTAAATAATATCTTTCCAGAAGACAGCCCAATTTGCCTCACACCTATAGATGTCTTCAAGTTTCTGGCCTCATTTCTTATTGAAATATAAATACCTAGGGAAATGATGTTCCAGAATTCCTACATCTTTGGGCTTAACCTCAGAACCTAGTTCAGGGCAATAGCCACCAGCCCCATCCAGAAAATAAAAGAAGCTTTACTATCCTTTCTGGTCACTGTAATTAACGTGACCAAAGGATACAGATATCATTGTTATGATAGACAAAATATTTCAGGAGGCTCAGGCTTCTTACAGAAACATTGACATATCTAGGTGACAAATGGAATATTGCCTGCCATATCAGTAAACAAATGATGTCACAGTCATCAGCAATTGCAGCCCTTCAACGTGAGCTGGTGAGCCCCAAGGAAACTCAGAATGTGAAAACACAGGATACTGGCCCCAGATAGCTGAGGTACCAATCAAAGGAATGATTTTAGTGAGCCCAGACTCTTGGATCTTCCCATATATAAAAAAGCATTAAATTCCTTAAGTTGGGATTTCTCGTTTTCTTTAATTAATAGTAATCTTTTGATGTTCTGACTGCCTGCCGTTTACTGCAAAACATCTATAAATCTTAGCTCCTCCTTTGCCTCCTCAGAGCAGTTCTCTCAGGGTTACTTGAGATGCTGCCTCCTGGGCTTGAAGTCCTAAAAATTCCCACTAAATAAAGCATAACTCTCAACTTTTAGGTTGTGAATATTTTTTAAGCCAACATAGGGAAATTTTATTTCCTCACAAAAAATGAGAAGAGACACAAATAGCCAAGGTCATAAATGAAACAGGGAATAGCAGAAGAATCCTTCAGCCATTAAAAGGAATATTACAAATATCTTTATGCTAATGACTTGGACAATTTAGAAGAAATAGACAAATTCCTCAAAACTCACAAACTACCATAACTCAGCCAAAATTAAATTGATAACTTAAATAGTTCTATAATTATTAAGGACATTAAAGTTATAATTTAAAATCTGAAAAGAGAGACAGCAGAAGCAAGAAAAACTACAATCCTGAAGCCTGTGGAACAAAAACCACATTCACAGAAAGATAGACAAGATGAAAAGGCAGAGGGCTCTGTACCAGAGGAAGGAACAAGATAAAAGCCCAGAAAAACAACTAAATGAAGTGGAGATAGGCAATCTTCCAGAAAAAGAATTCAGAATAATGATAGTGAAGATGATCCAGGACCTCGGATAAAGAATGGAGGAAAAGATCGAGAAGAGGCAAGAAATGTTTAACAAAGACCTAGAAGAATTAAAGCACAAACAGAGATGAACAATACAATAACTGAAATGAAAAGTACACTAGAAGGAATCAATAGCAGAATAACTGAGGCAGAAGAATGGATAAGTGACCTGGAAGACAGAATGGTGGAATTCACTGCCATGGAACAGAATAAAGAAAAAAGAATGAAAAGAAATGGAGACAGCCTAAGAGACCTCTGGGACAACATTAAATGCAACAACATTTGCATTATAGGGGTCCCAGAAGGAGAAGAGAGAGAGAAAGGACCTGAGAAAATATTTGAAGAGATTATAGTCAAAAAATTCCCTAACATGGGAAAAGAAATAGCCACCCAAGTCCAGGAAGCACAGAAAGTCCCAGGTAGGATAAACCCAAGGAGAAACACGCCAAGACACATAGTAATCAAATTGACAGCAATTAAAAACAAAGAAAAATTACTGAAAGCAACAAGGGAAAAATGACAAATAACATACAAGGGAACTCCCATAAGTTTAACAGCTGATTTCTCAGCAGAAACTCTAAAGCCAGAAGGAAGTGCATGATATACTTAAAGTGATGAAAGGGAAGAACCTACAACCAAGATTACTCTTGCCAGCAAGGGTCTCATTCAGATTCGATGGAGAAATCAAAAGCTTTCCAGACAAGCAAAAACTAAGAGAATTCAGCATCACCAAACCAGCTCTACAAAAAAAGCTAAAGAAACTTCTCTAAGTGGGAAACACGAGAGAAGAAAAGGACCTACAAAAAAACCCCCCAAACAATTAAGAAAATGGTAATAGGAGCGTACATCTCGATAATTACCTTAAATGTGAATGGATTAAATGCTCCAACCAAAAGACACAGGCTTGCTGAATGGATATAAAAACAAGACCCATATATATGCTGTCTACAACAGACCCACTTCAGACCTCGGGACACATACAGACTGAAATTGAGGGGATGGAAAAAGATATTCCATGCAAATGGAAATCAAAAGAAATTTGGAGTAGCTATACTCATATCAGATAAAATAGAATTTAAAGTAAAGAATGTTACAAGAGACAAGGAAGAACATTACATAATGATCAAGGGATCAATCCAAGAAGAAGATATAACAATTATAAATATATAGGCATCCAATATAGGAGCACCTCAATACATAAGGCAACTGCTAACAGCTCTAAAAGAGGAAATCGACAGTAACACAAGTAGTGGGGGACTTTAACACCTCACTTACACCAATGGACAGATCATCCAAACAGAAAATTAATAAGGAAACACAAGCTTTAAATGTCACAATAGACCAGAGAGATTTAATTGATATTTATAGGACATTCCATCCAAAAACAGCAGATTACACTTTCTTCTCAAGTGCGCATGGAACATTCTCCAGGATAGATCACATCTTGGGTCACAAATCAAGCCTCAGTAAATTTAAGAAAACTGAAATCACATCAAGCATCTTTTCTGACCACAATGCTATGAAATTAGAAATAAATTACAGGGGAAAAAAACGTAAAAAACACAAACACATGGAGGCTAAATAATATGTTACTAAATAACCAGGAGATCACTGAAGAAATCAAAGAGGAAATCAAAAAATACCTAGGACAAATGACAATGAAAACACGATCCAAAACTTACGGGATGCAGCAAAAGCAGGTCTAAGAGGGAATTTTATAGCTATACAAGCCTACCTCGAGAAACAAGAAAAATCTCAAATAAATAATCTAACCTTACACCTAAAGGAACTAGAGAAAGAACAAACAAAACCCAAAGTTAGCAGAAGGAAAGAAATCATAAAGATCAGAGCACAAATAAATGCAATAGAAATAAAGAAAACAGTAGCAAAGATCAATAAAAGTAAAAGCTGGTTCTTTGAGAAGATAAACAAAATTGATAAACCATTAGCCAGACTCATCAAGAAAAAGAGGGATGGAACTCAATTCGGTAAAATTAGAAATGAAAGAGGAAAAGTTACAACAGACACCGCAGAAATACAAAGCATCCTAAAAGACTGCAACAAGCAACTGTATGCCAATAAAATGGACAACCTGGAAAAAATGGACAATTTTTAGAAAGGTATAACCTTCCAAGGCTGAATCAGGAAGAAATAGAAAATATGAACAGACCAATCACAAGTAATGAAATTGAAACTGTGATTTAACATCTTCCAACAAACAAAAGTCCAGGACCAGATTGCTTCACAGGTGAATTCTGTCAAACATTTAGAGAAGAGCTAACACCCAGCCTTCTCAAACTCTTCCAAAAAATTGCAGACACAGGAGCATTCCCAAACTCATTCTACAAGGCCACCATCACCCTGATACCAAAACCAGACAAAGATACTACAAAAAAAGAAAATTACAGACCAGTACCACTGATGAATATAGTTGCAAAAATCCTCAACAAAATACTAGCAAACAGAATCCAGTAACACATTAACAGGATCATACACCATGATCAGGTGAGATTGCACCTGATCATCCCTGAACCCAGTGATGCAAGGATTCTTCAATATATGCAAATCAATCAATGTTATACACCATATTAAAAATTTGAAGAATACAAACCATATGATCATCTCAATAGATGCAGAAAAAGCTTTAGACATAATTCAACACTCATTTATAATAAAAAATCTCTGGAAAGTGAGTATAGAAGAAACCTACCTCAACATAATAAAGGCCATACATGACAAACTCACAGCAAACATCATTCTCAATGGTGAAAAACTGAAAGCATTTCCTCTATGATCAGGAACAAGACAAGGATGTCCACTCTCACCAATATTATTCAACATAGTTTTGGAAGTCCTAGTCATGGCAATCAGAGAAGAAAAAGAAATAAAAGGAATCCAAATTGGAAAAGAAGATGTAAAACTGTCACTGTTTGCTGATGACATGATACTATACGTGGAGAATCCTAAAGATGCCACCAGAACACTACTAGAGCTATTCAATGAATTTGGTATAGTTGTAGGGTACAAAATTAATGCACAGAAATCTCTTGCATTCCTATATACTAATGATGATAAATCTGAAAGAAGAATTAAGTAAACACTCCCAGTTACTACTGCAACAAGAATAAAATACCTAGGAATAAACCTACTTAGGGAGACAAAAGACCTGTAGGCAGAAAACTAAAAGACCCTGATGAAAGAAATTGAAGATGATACCAACAGATGGAGAGATATACCATGTTCTTAGATTGGAAGAATCAATATTGTGAAAATGACTCTACTACCCAAAGCAATCTACAGATCCAATGCAACCCCTATCAAATTACCAATGGCATTTTTTACAGAACTAGAAAAAAAAATCTTAAAATTTGTGTGGAGCCACAAAAGACCCCAAATAGCCAAAGCAGTCTTGAGGGAAAAAAGCAGAGTTGGAGGAATCAGACTCCCTGATTTCAGACTATACTACAAAGCTACAGTAATCAAGACAATATGGCACTGGCACAAAAACAGAAATATAGATTAATGAGACAATTAGAAAGCCCAGAGAAAAACCCATGCACCTATGGTCAACTAATCTATCACAAAGGAGGCACAGATATACAATTGAGAAAAGACCATCTCTTCAATAAGTGGTGCTGGGAAAACTGGACAGCTACATGTAAAAGAATGAAATTAGAACACTCCCTAACACCATACACAAAAATAAACTCAAAATGGATTTGAGACCTAAATGTAAGACCGGACACTATAAAACTTATAGAGGAAAACATAGGAAGAACACTCTTTGACATAAATCATAGCGAGATCTTTTTTGATCCACCTCCTAGAGAAATGGAAATAAAAGCAAAAATAAACAAATGGGACCTAATGAAACTTAAAAGCTTTTCAATAGCAAAGGGAACCATAAACAAGATGAAAAGACACTCCTCAGAATGGGAGAAAATATTTGCAAATGAATCAATGGACAAAGGATTAATCTCCAATATATGTAAACAGCTCATGCAGCTCAATATTAAAAAAACAAACAACCCAATCCAAAAATGGGCAGAAGACCTAAATAGACATTTCTCTAAAGAAGACATACAGATGGCCAAGAAGCACATGAAAAGCTGCCCAACATCACTAATTATTAGAGAAATGCAAATCGAAACTACAATGAGATATCACCTCACACCAGTTAGAATGGGCATCATCAGAAAATCTACAAACAATAAATGCTGGAGAGGGTGTGGAGAAAAGGGAACCCTCTTGCACTGTTGGTGGGAATGTAAATTAGTACAGCTACTATGGAGAACAGCATGGAGGTTCCTTAAAAGACTAAAAATAGAATTACCATATGACCCAGCAATCCCACTACTGGACATATACTCAGAGAAAGCCATAATTCAAAAAGACACATGCACCGCAATGTTCATTGCAGCACTATTTACAACAGCCAGGTCATGGAAGCAGCCTAAGTGTCCATCGACAGACGAATGGATAAGGAAGATATTGGACATATATACAATGGAATATTAGCCATAAAAAGGAACGACATTGTGTCATTTGTAGAGATGTGGATGGATCTAGAGACTGTCATACAGAGTGAAGTAAGTCAGAAAGAGCAAAGCGAATATCGTATATATGTGGAACCTAGAAAAATGGTACAGATAACCGGTTTGCAGGGCAGAAATTGAGACACAGATGTAGAGAACAAACGTATGGACACCAAGGGGGAAAGTGGTGGGGGTGGGGGTGGTGGTGTGAATATTTGGGAGATTGGGATTGACATGTATACACTGATGTGTATAAAATGGAGGTCCCTTAAAAAACTACAAATAGAACTACCGTATGACCCAGCAATGCCACTACTGGGCATATACCCTGAGAAAACCATATTTCAAAAAGAGTCATGTACCAAAACCATAATTCAAAAAGAGTCATGTACCATTCATTGCAGCTCTACTTACAATAGCCAGGACATGGAAGCAACTTAAGTGTCCATCATTGGATGAATGGATAAAGAAGATGTGGCACATATATACAATGGAATATTACTCAGCCATAAAAAGAAACGAAATTGAGTTATTTGTAGTGAGGTGGATGGACCTAGAGTCTGTCCTACAGAGTGAAGTAAGGCAGAAAGAGAAAAACAAATACTGTATGCTAACACATATATATGGAATCTAAGAAAAAAAAAAAAAGGTCATGAAGAACCTAGGGGTAAGACAGGAATAAAGACCCAGACCTACTAGAGCATGGACTTGAGGATATGGGGAGGAGGAAGGGTAAGCTGTGACAAAATGAGAGAGTGGCATGGACATATATACACTACCAAATGTATAATAGATAGCTAGTGGGAAGCAGCTGCATAGCACAGGGAGATCAGCTCAATGGTTTGTGACAACCTAGAGGGGTGGGATTGGGAGGGTGGGAGGGAGGGATACACAAGAGGGAAGAGATATGGGAACATATATATATGTATAACTGATTCACTTTGTTATAAAGCAGAAAGTAACACACCATTGTAAAGCAATTATACTCCATAAAGATGTTAAAAAAAAAAGTGGATGACTAATAAGAATAAAAAATAATAAATAAATAAAATTATCTTCACCAGCAGCAACATAGAAAAATAAAAAAATGAAATAAAATCTGCTGAAAAGAAATATCCAGGCACAGGTGGTTTCAATGAAGAATTTTACCAAATGCTCAATGAAGAATTAATAAAAATATTATGCAATGTCTCCCATAAGATATAAATGTAGGGAACACTTACTAACTTATAATATTATAAGGCAAGTATTACCCTGACAACAAAAGGCTTTTGCACACAAACATGAAACATGAAAAGAAAATTATAAACCAGTATCTCTCAAGAACACAGATGCAAAAATTCCCCATAAAAGCTAGCCATCAGAGATGACATCAAGGGAAATACCAGAGTAAAAACCTCTACAAATCCTCTCCCTGATAAAAGTGACAAGGACACTGGCAAAAACCATCAAAATCATCTTTTCAGAATTTTAAAAATTAACAAGGCTTGCAACCATCTGTGGACAATCTATCCAAGAAAAAATGACCAAATCTTATTATCAGGTTTGTGGCATTTTATTTTTCCTTAATTTTATCCTTCCCTCTCCCTTTCCAGTTCTGCGATAGCCTTGAAAACCAATAGCCCACAATCACAGTGAAAACCATTAGCCTGGCACACAATGGAGCACTCAAAAGAGCAGTTGGAGCTCTTTCAAAGGCTCATTTTCAGAAAATTGTCATTATTTGACCTGTTGGGCAGTTTCCAGGAAATCTCCACTTGTAAGGATTTTCTTTATTTGACTTGACTCAGAGCTCACTCAGTGTGAACAGCCTTTTCCTCAGGGGCATTTGTTGAAAACAATTAGTGGCAATTGTTTAACTTAACAGTTTACTGAAGTGGCATTACGAGTTGGGGCAAACAATAAGCTAAACAAAAAGAAATTAAAAGGAAAAGCTGAGAGGGGAAATTTCCATGGGAGGCTTTGAAAAGTGTTGACATATTCTTGGGAAGCTGAAAGGCCACACATATGTATAGGGCTCTGCACATGCTCAGGAAAGACCCAGTGCATCCCTATGCTCTCTCACCTTTTATTGATCTTGAGACACTGCAGGAAATGAAAAGTCAGAGGAGTGAACTGCCTAACTGAAGTGTCGAGGGTATGCTCTATCACATACACAGAGCCCCTTAAAGACTGGGAGACTTTTTAGTTCTATATATATAAGGAAATTCTTGTCTAATAGGTAGCTGACTGCTAAGCTAACCAAGGAGAGACTTCACTGACCACACACAACAGAGAATAGACTTCACAAAGTTCAGGAAAGTGATTAAACAAACAAACAAAAAACAACAACAAGTCTTAGGGAGAAGGAAGAAACTGATATCCAGATTTGTCACATATTTAAAATGTCTAGTTTTCAAACAACAAAAAAACACAAGACCTACAAAGAAACAAGAATGTATGACCTGTACATAGAGGGAAAAAGATAGTCAATAGAAACCATCCCTGGGAAAGTCTAGGTATTCAACTTACTAGACAAAGACTTTAAAATGGCTATCAAAGAACTAAAGTATGAAAACAATGTTTCCTTAAATAAAGAATATCAATAAAGAAGTAGATCCATATTTAAAAACAATAGATTTTGTGGAGTTGAAAAGTATAATAACTGAATTGAACAATTCAGCAGAGGGGCTCAACAGCAGATTTAAGCAGGCAGAAGAAGGAATTGGCAAATTGGAAGGTAAGGCAATTGAGATTATCATTTGGGAACAGAAAGATAAAGAATAAAGAAAAAAATAAACAGAGACTTGGAGACCTGTGGAACACCATTAAACATACCAACATAAATACAACAGGAGTCCCAAAAGGAGAAGAAAAAGAGGCAAAAAGAATATTTGAATATTATGGTTGAAAACTTCCCAAATTTGATAAACAAAATTCATCTGCACATACAGGAAGCCCCATGAACTCCAAGTAGAATAACCTCAAAATGACCTTCATCTACACACATAATTAAACTGTTGAAAACCAAAAACAAAGACAGTCTTGAAAAAAACAAGAGAAATGACTCATCACATACAAAAAAACTCACTAAGATCAATAGCTGTTTTACAGTCAGAAACCATGGAGGCCAGGAGGCAGTGGAATGACATATTCAAAGTGCTTTAATTCGTGATGGTTATATAAAGCTATACAAGTGATAAAATTCCAGAAAGCTACCCACGTAAACACACACACACATACAACTGGTGAAATATGAATAAGCTTCATGGTTTATACAAATGTCAGTTTCCTGATTTATTACTGTGCTCTAGATATACAAGATGTTAACATTGGGGAAGACTGGATGAAGTGTGTACAGGACCTCTTTGTAAATTTCTTTGCAATTTTCTATGAATCTGTACTTATTGCAAAATGCATTTAAAATATATACAACATTTCATCTTATGAGTACTCTGTAAAACATTACTGTTAAAGAGAGAATTCTCAAAGTTCCTGAAACAATACTCATCTAAGCTAAAGCCAGTTGCTGTAATTTTACTTTTCTCTCTATTCTCTGAAACTTTTAGAATGAGATAACCTGGTGCCAAGCTACTACTCTTACATTCCTGAAGCTGTCCTTGAATTGTAGTGTGACCTTAACTAACCATTGAATTTATGTACCCCTGAGAATCTTCAACTACTGCCTAACAAAGTGATTTTACATATATTAGGCAGCATGTGTTTTAGTTCTTTGAAAAGAAGATCAAGATAGTAAAAAATTTTTGTAATTAAAATAAGTTTATACTTACATTAGAAAATAGTCCAACAATGTAAACAGAAAGTAAAGGCTTTAATGAACAAATGTTGTATCTCAATGAAACTAGCCTATTTCATTTTATAAATTGCATGATATGCAAATCTGTGACTCCCAGTAATCTTAGTTATCTCTCTTTTGTTAATATTTTTCACATGATCATTTTCATCCCTAAATATCATTTTCTGCTTTTTGTTAAGTTCTATGATGTTTAAGTTTGTAATATTCTGTTGTAGCCTTCTCACTTTAGTAATTTTTAAGTATCACATTAAATTAAAATGCTTTTGATCTCATTGACTGAGCTCTTACCCATCAACAGCAAGGCAAGTCATAAGAAAAACTGCAGTTTTTGCCTAATGTCTTAGGATTTAATTTACAGTATCTTGGGAAAAGTTCTATTTATATTGTGACTTGAAAAAAATTTGATTGCTTTTGGAGATTTTGAGAATTCTTTGATTGATTGGCATGATCAAACTATAAGAATGTCATGGGATGTTCTTGCTTACAAGATTTTCTCCATAGAACAACAAACCCAATATACTAAAATATTCTGCAAAGCCTAAGCTAAAAATGCACCTGTGACACTACTCAAATCATATTGAATGTGAATGGCACGGATTATATTCAATAATATTCAATCACTGAAAAATTAGAATGTTTAAAAATATCTTTCTAGTGCCTACTCCCTTGTGATGTCAGAAATTCTTTCCCTTCCTTATGTAAACCTGAGCTTTAGACTTTCAGTTGCTCAGAAATCTTTATGAAATGGCTGCTGTGGTAAAGGCAAATTTAAGAGTTTCAGGATCAGAAAAAGAAAGGATAAAGAGCCAGAGTGGCCACCTTTAGAATTTGAAGAAAATACAAAATATGCTTATATATTGGTCTTTATAGAACAAATGCTTCTTTAGAACAAATGTTTTATTTCACAGTTTTTAGAATTTTTCTCTGCTCCTGATTTAATTTGTTCTTCTGACCACCTCAGGATAATCAGCACAGTAATATAGTCATTTCTAGTGAAAATATAACTGGGAATTAGGACAAGATCCAGGAGTGTTAATAGGTGGTCCTTACAGGAAGTCAATTATAGACAAGTTCGTGGTTAGAATGTAGTTTCAGTGAACACAAGAGTTTGTTTCAGGCTTAAAACAAGAATGGGCTTTTATGCACAGAAATATCTTGAGAACTAAGGAGACTGCATTTTCGGCAGGATGTGTGTAAAATGTAACCCCTTAAGAAAGAAAAGAAAAAGGACGTGTGATGTGTTTTTTTCCACCAGGATGACATTATGTTACAGCTTGAGAATGTATAAGAGTTGCATTCACTGAAGACATAAACACCAAAATATATTATAAGTGCCACTATGAGGGCTTAGTGCTAGATTCTTTACAAAGTGTATTAAACAATTCAGGATTTGTTTTTCATTAGAAAATGTCCAATCACATCAAGTCATGTAATCAACCCATTTTTTTTCTTTGTGGTTGAATTCAGTAAAGGCCTGACCTAGCAGAAAATTTAGGTTTACTATTAATTATATTATATCTAGGGCACATCTTGCTATATTAAAGGCATGATATAAATAGATTTTGAGTCTATAACCAATTTTCATGATTAAGAAGTTCCTTGTGTTTACTTTTTTTATGATTTGTTTTGTAGAATACCCCCCCTCATTAAAAAAGTGGAGTAGAAAGTACATTTGACCAATACTCCCTCTTTTTTAAAAATGTATGCATCAGGTATTCAGAATTAGTTTAACAATAAACATTGATTCATGACGCACTGTCATCAGTGAGCCATGCATGGCCACATTAAAAATTTTATTTTTATATGACACAAATGAACATATCTATTATACAAAACAGAAACGGACCCACAGACATAGAGAACAGACTTGTGGTTGCCAAAGGGGAGGGGGCATGGGAGGGAAGAATTGGGAGTTTGGGATTAATAGAGGCAAACTAATATACATAGGATGGATAAATAACAAGGTCTTACTGTATAGCACAGGGAACTATATTCAATACCCTGTGATAAACCATAATTGAAAAGAATATGAAAAAAACATAATATGTATAACTGAGTCACTTTGCTATATAGCAGAAACTAACACAACATTGCAAATCAACTATACTTGAATAAAATTAAAAAAATTTTTATTTTTAATAATATAGTTAATATTAATGAACCTACTACCAAACTGGAGATCTATAGGACTGACAATAGCTTACATTTATTGAGGTGTTCCTTCCCTTGAGTAAACACAAGTTTACTTAAGAAGTTTTTTCGTTGGTTTGGCTTTTTATTGAAGTATGATTTACATACAATATTATATTAATTTCAGGTGTACAAAAATAATGATTTGATATTTTTATACATTACAAAATGATCACTACAATAGTCTAGTTACCATCTGTCACCATACAAAGTTATTACAATGCTATTTACTATATTTCCTATGTTGTATATTACATCCCTGTGACTTATAACTGCAAGTTTGTACCTCTTAATTTCCCTCAGATATTTCACTCATCCTCCCATCTCCCTCCCCTCTGATGTCAAACCATCAGTTTATTCTCTGTATGTATGGTCTGTTTCAGTTTTCTTATGTTTGTTAATTTGTTTCCAGATTTTATGTATCAGTGAAATTATACAATATTAGTCTTTGTCTGATTTATTTCACTTAGCATAATGTGCTCTAGGTCCATTCCATGTTGTTGCAAATAGTAAAATTCCCCTTTTGTAAATGGCTAAGATTCCATATATATGTAATGGTGTCTTACTCAGACATAAATATATATATATATAAAATACAGCTCCAATTTAGTGGCTGCACAAATTTTGCAACAATTTTTGTTCTGTAGAAAACAAACTTATGGTTACCAAGGGGGAAAGGGAGGGGGGGAGGGATGAATTGGGAGATTGGGATTGACATATGCAGACTACTATATATAAAATAGATAACTAATAAGAACCTACTGTATAGCACAGGAAACTCTACTCAATACTCTGTAAATGACCTATATGGGAAAGGAATCTAAAAAAGAGTGGATATATGTATATGTATAACTGATTCACTTTGCTGTACGGCAGGAACTAACACAACACTGTAAATCAACTTTACTCCAATAAAAATTAGTTTACATTCCCACAGTGCCTGAGGGTTTCCTTTTCTCCATATCCTCAAAAACACTGATTATTTTTCTTTTCGATAATAGCCATTCTGACAGGTGAGAGGTGATATCTCATTATGGTTTTATTTGCATTTCCCTGATGATTAGTGATACTGAGTATCTTTTTACATGTCTGTTGGCCATCTGTATGTATTCCTTGGAAAAATGTCTATTTAGGTCATTTAAATTGGGTTAAATTAAATTAAAAAATTTTTAAATTTAAATTAGGTTATTTTTTTGATGTTGATTTGTATGAGTTCTTTACATATTTTGGATATTAATCCCTTATCAGATATAGTGCTTGCAAATACCTTCTCCCATTCAGTAGGTGCCTTTTCATTTTGCTGATAATTTCTTTCACTGTTCACAAGTTTGTTTTGCATCTTTATGATCATTACCTTGAACTCTTTTTAAAAAAAATGTGTATACAATTTTTAAAGGTTACTCTCCATTTCTTTCATTTGTAATATATTCCTCTGTCTCCTCGTTTTGCCTAATTCTCTGTGTTTATTTCTATGTATTAGGTATGTTGGTTACCTTTCCTGATCTTGTAGAAGTAGCTTTTTATAGGATAAATCCTATGGGGACAGGTAGCACCTTTCCCTCTGGTCACCAGAGTTATATGCTCTAGGGATGCACCCTGTGTGGGCTGTGTGAGCCCTTTTTTGTGGTGGGACTAAGTGCTGTGGCCATGCTGGTAGGTGGAGCTGGCCTGGACCAGTTGGCTGCTAGGCCCTCCTCATGCAGTAGATGCTGGCTCACTGGTGGGTGGGGCTGGGCCCCCACATGGCTGGCTGCTTGTCCTGGAAAGTCTTAGAACTGGTACTGGCCTGCTGTTGAGCTGGTAAGTCCCTGGCACTAACAGACAAGAGGGAAGACCCAAATGGTACTTGCCAACACCAGTGTCCTCGTGGTAGAGCGAGCCCCTAAAAATGGCTGCTGCCAGTGTCTTTTTTCTCAGGAGGAGTCCCAGTTGCCTCCTGCCTCTCTGGGGTGGGGGCTCTCCAAGACTAGCAAGTGGGTTTGATTGAGGTTCCTTTCAAATTATTGCCTCTATGCTGGGACTAAGACCATGTGAGATTTTTGCATGCACCTATTAAGAGATCTTGCACTGTACAGTCTCTTTGTCCTGGTTCCCAAACACAATTTCTGTTATAGAGAAGAGAGATTCCTTTAGAATACTTACACAAAATCTGAGCGCTGCAGAACACCACTTTGTTTCCAAGACCGTTTATGTTGTGTTAATATATCTGTTTCTCTTATATACATGCACACAAAGGAGCACACAAAAATGTATAAATCCACATCTGTATACATCTAACTTAAAAACAGACTTTCATAATGCTGTTTACCCACAAGTTAAAGCAAGTTGTGCCTCTCCTTATGTGTTTGTTGTTGTTTTTGCATCATCACTATTTCTTATTGATTGCAATTTGTTTTTCTCTGCTTTTGCAGTCCTAAAGATTGATGCTGTTTGGGGGTCTAATTACCCAAGCCATTACCAGTTACATTTTCAATGTATTTTTTCTAAAATGTCTGCAGTTTATGGCACTCCCCAAATTGCCTGTTTAGCTGAGGTGCTTGCTCAGCATTTCTTCCTTCCACAAGCGTGTCACCTACAATGAAGTCTCACTTTCCCTACAGAATACTTTTTATTTGCATTTACGTATTTCAGCCAAATCCTGTCCTTCTTTTGCACTTTGCACTTTAATTAAGGTTTCTTCGCCATGAAATAACCATAATTTATAGGGAATTGGTCAGAAAATGCAAAGAAGAAATTAACAGGAAGACATATTTTAAGGAACCATCCAATTTTTCCTTTTTCAGCATTTTTATTAAAACACATAAATAATGTTTTTCAATCTAAAACTGTTGTTATTTCATAGTAATTGGGTCTTCTCAGAGACTATTTCTTAATTAACTGATACATTTAAAAATTCTTTTCTTAAGAAATGGCAGTAGTAATAGAACAGCTGAATTCTCATCTCCCTAAAGGGACAGTTAAATAGGTCCTTAGGTATATATCATTAACGATATTTAAGAATATTCAGGAAAAATTATAGGAACAAGAAACACACAGCTCTGAGAATCAGTTTAGCTTCTAGATCCTGGAAGGTGCTGTTTATTCCCATTGAGGGGTGGGGGAATGTGTTATGAATAAGAGCTGGAAATTCTAGAGGACTTGCTCAAAAATTGATATATCAAGCAAATAAAATATATGTAAAGGTATAGAAAAATTCAATAACAAGGTTAATATGCTTTTTTGTTTATATATGTATGTATATATATAGATAGCTTATGTATATATATATAAAGATACAGAATTCACATTCATTTCAAACACATGTAGAATATTTACAGTCATTGAAAATATGCTAGTCCCCCATAAAAGCCCCAATACTTTTCAAAAGATTAATCATACAGGCTAGATTCCCTAACCAGAATGCACTAAGATTAAAAAATCAGTAATAAATGGCAAGCTGTAAAATATCCTATGTGGCTAGAAACATTTAAAAAAATACTAAATAACTGGTTAAAGAGGAACTCAGTAGTTAAATTACTAAATTTTTAGAACTAAATGATAAGGAAAACATTGTGTGTCAAAATGTATGAAAAATATTTAATTTAGCACTTAGGAAAAGTGATACATTTCAGGTACCAAAAATAACTGAAAAAAATGAGATAAATGTTCATTTCAAGAAGACTGAAAAAGAGCAATAGTGTAAACCCAAAGAAACAAGAATAAGATTTAAAAAAAAAAACAGTTGCAGATATCAGTTTCCATCAACCGGATCGACAAAAAAAATCATAAAATTAGGTAATATTAAGTACTGGCAAGGATGGTGGCAATAGGGACCTTCATTCACGGATGGTACAATGAAAACTGGTGAAGAAATTCTGAAGAACAATTTGGTGGTTACTTAGCGAAGCGATGAGTGTGTATATATATATATAGCAATCGCATCTTTAATATAAACTGAAAAACTCAGAACACTTGCAAAGGTACACATGAGAATGTGCAAGAATGTTCATTACAGTGCTGTTTAGGATAAACAGATGGAAACTGAATGACATCTATGACATAATAATCTTCATGTATTTTAAAAAAAATGTAACTTTTTTTAGAATAAACATATCTAAATAAATGTATAGACAGTGGATTAGAAGTTGTATTAGTTAAGAGACAGGCCAAGTTGCTATAACTAAGGGACTGAAATGTACAGAAACACAAATTAGATAAAAGTTAATTTTTGTCTTAAGTTGAAATCCAGAGGTAAGTAGTCACATGCTGGTGGGGTGGCTCTGCCATTAACACCTGGCTTCCAAGATTCCTCCACATCCTCCCAAAGGTAAGAAAGAATGTGCACCTTTGCAAATGTAAGACAACTAGCAAGCTTCTCCCTCTTCCAGCAGGACACTTAAGCATGTTTATCCTTATTAAGCTGCTATAAATCTGACTGCCTGTAATGTGTTCTGATAATTGAATGACTATCAGTAATGACCAACCAAGTATAACCCAGTTCTAAATTTTCTTTCCTGTGAAAACCAACATTAAAAAGACACACACATTTTTAATCTGCAAAGCTTTGGCGTTTATGATGTAATTTTGTATACATTAACTTATTTCACTGATTTGAAAACATGAATGCGAAACATTCATAATGCAGACACTAGAAAGAAATCTGCTTCAAGTGTCTAAAACGTAGTATATTTCTTAGTTGAAGAGTTTCTTGGAATGCTACTTATGCTTGGTCAATCAGTATACTTTCATCCTCCAGCTGAAATGGGTCCTCTTGCTGACATTAATGTTTTGTCTTCATAGGACAGAACATAATTTGCATAGAATTAAAAATCTACCTGACTGTCATAGATATGTCAGAGAGAAGTGAGCATAGAAATCTTCCTTCTAATAGAGGCAAAATTCTGTCTAGCTGGTAGCATAATTCCTATTTTGTCATGGTGTAAGCAGTTCAGTGCCTGGCATCTAGTCCACACTAAGTCAGTCAGTTGATGACTATTTGTCTCAACAGTGAAGGACACAGCAGTCTGGTGTTTCATGTTCTGCCTCTGTCTCACGTTTAAGCATCTTATTACTATGTCATAGGACATAAGGAAGCAGGTTAAAAAAAGATATAGAACTTATACACTTGAGAAGCAGCTCAAGGAGAAGTGTTTACAAATATTTAAAATTTATTTATAAGGCATGGAGAATATTTGCCTGCATCACTGCACTTAATGTGATCAGTTTAGGTTATTTAATTCACTTGGTTTTTCCCTTTGAGGACAATATAAGAATAACAGGCATTGACCCTGATTTTATTTATATTTGTGCCATGATTAATAGCACAAAATATTTAGTTCAGTTTATTTTCTTTGTCAGAATAGTTTTGATAAATGTGTTGCCTTGATTGTATGATATGGACCTTGCTCCTCAGTTTTCTCAGTCATAATGCTACCTCTGAATAAAATAGAGATTTATTGGTGACCCTCCAATCAGGTGAATAGATCGATAAAAATGACTGATATAGACCAAAAAAAACCCCCAAACAAAAAACTCACAAACTTTTCTTTGATGCACTTCTTTCCAAATATGGGAGAAATTTCCTGATATTCTGCTTATTAGTGGCTTTGTAATGAATTTTCCTCTCAATATAAGACTTCATCATAAAATATGTTTGAATTACTTTTCTTACCTGAGGACTGAAGTGTGCTACTTTGCACATTAGAATAGAGGTCAATGCAGAAGGAACAGGATTACTGACTTTTACCTGCTGCAGCTTTCTTTTTTTTTTTTTTTTTTCGTGGTACGCGGGCCTCTCACTGTTGTGGCCTCTCACGTTGTGGAGCACAGGCTCCGGACAGGCAGGCTCAGCGGCCATGGCTCACGGGCCCAGCCGCTCCGCGGCATGTGGGATCTTCCCGGACCGGGGCACGGACCCGTGTTCCCTGCATCGGCAGGCGGACTCTCAACCACTGTGCCACCAGGGAAGCCCTGCAGCTTTCTTGACAAGGCAAATTGCTCTAATAACATGAAGGTGCTTGGAACCTGAAGTTTATATCTTCTTTGAAAAAATGTCTGTTCAGATCTTATATCCATTTTTAAAATCAGTTTGTTTGGTTTTTTTGTTGTTGAGTTGTTCTTTTTATACATTTTGAATATTAACCCCTCATTGGATGTATGATTTGCAAATACCTTCTTTCATTCAGTAGTTTGCCTTTTCATTTTGATGATGGTTTCCTTTGCTGTTCTAAAGCTTTTTAGTTTGATGTAGTCCTATTTGTTTATTTTTGCTTTTGTTTCCTTTGCCTCTGGAATCAGATCCACAAAAACATTGCTAAAACTGATGTTAATGAGGTTTCTACCCGTGTTTTCTTCTCAGAATTTTATGGTCTTAGGTCTTAAATTCAAGTCTTTTTCTATTTTGAGTTAATTTTTGTGTATGGTATAAGATAGTAGTCTAGTTTCTTTTTTTTTACATGTGGTTCTCCAGTTTTCCCAACACCATTTATTGAAGAGACTTCCCTTTATAGTATATTCTTTGCTCTGTTGTAAATTAATTGCCCATAAATGAGTGGGTTTATTTTGGGGTTCTTAATCTGTATGTCTGTTTTTGTGCCACTTCCATACTGTTTGGATTACTATAGCTTTGCAGTACAGTTTGAGACCAGGGATCATGATTCTCCTAGCTTTGTTCTTTTTTCTCATGATTGTTTTGGCTATTCAAGGTCTTTGGTGGTTGTATATAAATTTTAAAATTCCTTGTTCTAGTTCTGTGAAAAATGCCATTGGAATTTTGATAAGGAATTCATTGAATGTATAGATTGCTTTCAGTAGTATGGACATTTTAACAACATTTATTTTTCCAGTTTGTGAACACAGAATATATTCTCATTTATTTGTGTCTTCTTCATTTTCTTTTATCAATGTCTTACAGTTTTCAGTCTACAGGTCTTTCACCTCCTTGGTTGTTTATTCCTAGGTTTTTTTTTTTTTTTTGATGCAATTGTAAATGGAGTTGTTTTCTTAATTTCCCTAATAGTTTATTATTAGTGTATAGAAACACCACAGATTTCTGCATCTTGATTTTTGTATTCTATGACTTTTTTTTATATAGTAGCATTTCATCTGCAAATAGTGGCAGTTTTAATTCTTCCTTTCTTATTTGAATGTCTTTTATTTCTTTTTCTTGTCTAATTGCCATGGCTAGAACTTCCAATACTATGTTGAATGAAAGTGGTGACAGTGGACATCCTTGTCTTCTTCCTCATCTTAGAGGGATAATTTTCAGCTTTTCATCATTGAGTATGATATTGGCTGTGGGTTTGTCATATATGGCCTTTATTATGTTGAGGTATGTTCCCTCTATATCCACTTTGTTAAGAATTTTTATTGTAAATCGATGTTGGATTTCATCAGAAGCTTTTACTGCATCTAGTGAGACAGTCATATGATTTTTA
The DNA here is from genome assembly GCF_005190385.1 of Monodon monoceros. NCBI lineage: Eukaryota > Metazoa > Chordata > Mammalia > Artiodactyla > Monodontidae > Monodon > Monodon monoceros. The sequence goes on from NW_021703777.1 coordinate 111,106,099, forward strand.
TCTTTCATTTTCTTAATGTGATGTATCATGCTGATTGATTTGAACAATCTTTGCATCCCTGGGATAAATCCCACTTGATTGTGTTGTATGATCCTTTTGTATATTGTTGAATTCAGTTTTCTAATATTTTATTGAGGATTTTTGTATCTGTGTTTGTCAAGAATGTTAGCCTGTAATTTACTTTTTTTGTGGTGTCCTAGTCTGGTTTTAGTATAAGGGTAAAGTTGGCTTTGAAAAATGTGTTTAGAAGGTTTCCGTTTCTTTCAATTTGGGGGGAGTTTGAGAAACATAAGTACTAATTCTTTGAATATTCTGTGGAATTCACCATTCAAAGTCTTTAGTCCTGCACTTTTGTTTGTTGGGAGATTTTTGATTACTTTTAATTTTTTTCCTATGACAGTTGGCACTTGAACAAAGCAATGGTTAGGGGCACTGATGCCTTCGCACAGTTGAAAATCTGCATATAACTTTACAGTCAGCCCTCCCTATCTTCAGTTCCCACATCCACAGATTCAACCAACCATGGATTGTGTAGTATTATAGTATATATTTATTTTAAAAATTTCACATATAAGTGGACCTGCACAGTTCAAACCCATCTTGTTCAAGGGTCAAACCTATTCAGTCTATTCAGATTTTCTGTTTCTTCATGATTCAATCTTGGAAGATTGTATGTTTCTAGGAATTGATACATTTCTTCTAGGTTGTCCAATTTGTTGTATAATAGTTCATAGTAGTCTCTTATGATCCTTTTATTTCTGTGGTATCAGTTGCAATGTTTCCTCTTTCATTTCTGATTTTATTTATTTGTGTTTTCTCTCTTTTTTTTTGGTGAGTCTAGCTAGTTTTTATTTTGTCTTTTCAGAAAATTAGTTCTTACTTTCATTGATCTTTTCTATATTGATCTTTTAGTCTATATTTTATTGATTTCCACCCTGATCTTTATTGTTTTCTTCCTTCTGCTATTTTTGTGCTTAATCTGTTCTTCTTTTTCTAGTTCCTTTAGGTGTAAATTTAGATTGTTTATTTGGGATTTTTCTTGCTATGAACTTCCCTCTTAGAACCAGTTTTGCTGCATTCTATAGGTTTTGGTATGCCATATTTCTGTTTTCATTTGCCCTCTAGGTATTTTTTGATTTCTCCGATGACCCATTGGTTGTTCAGTAGCACGTTGTCTAATCTTTACATTTTTATGGGTTTTTTTCTCATTTTTTCCTTGTGATTGATTTCTGGTTTCATACCATTGTAGTTGGAGAAGATGCTTGATATGATTTCAGTCTTCTTAAATTTATTGATACTTGTTTTGTGACCTAACATATAATCTATACTGGAGTGTTCCATGTGTACTTGAGAAAAAGGTGTATTCTGCTGTTTTGGATGGAATGTTTTGTATATATCTATTACGTTCATCAGGTCTAATGCATCGTTTAAGTCCAACTCTCTCCTTGTTCATTTTCCATCTGGAAGATTTATCCATTGATGTGATTACAATACAATACTATTATTGTATTTCTTTCAGTTTTTCACTTTAAGTCCATTAATACCTGCTTTATATATCTTGGTGCTTCTCTGTTGGCTGCATATACATTTATAACTTATATCTTCTTACTGGATTGTCCCTTTTATCATTATGTAATGCCCTTCTTTGTCCTTTATTACAGTCTTTGTTTTCAAGTCTACTTTGTCTGATATAAGTATAGCTACTCCAGCTTTCTTATTTCTATTTTCATGGAATACTTTTTCCAGTCCTTCATTTTTGTGTGTGTGTGTCCTTTTAATGAAGTGAGTCTCTTGTAGGCACCATATAGATGGGTTTTGTTTTTTTATCCATTCTTCTACTTTATGTCTTTTAATTGGAGCATTTAGTCTATTTACATTTAAAGTAATTATTGATAGGTGTGTACTTATTGCCATTTTGTGAATTGTGTTCTGGCTGTTTTGTAGTTCCTTCCTGTTCCTTTGTTCTCCTCTTTCTCTCTTCCCTTCTATTTGGTAGTTTTCTTTAGTTTTATGTTTAGATTCTTTTCTCATTTTCCTTTGTGTATTTACTATAGGTGTTTTCCTTATGGTAACCATAAGGTTCACATATAACTGTGTGAACTATAACTATATAGCACACACTTACTATGTAAATAGTAGCATGTTTTCAGTTGGTAATGCAATTCAATGCTTTATCTTTGTATACCCCTCTACCTTTTATACTTTTGATGACACATTTTGCATCTTTTTATTTTATGCACTACTTAATTAATTATTGTCATTTTGGTTAATTTTACTACTTCTGTCTTCTAATCTTAATGCTGATTTATTAGTGATTGATCTACTACCTTTACTATATATTTACTTTTTCCAGTGAAATTTTTACTTTCACATGTTTTCTTCTTATTGATCAGTGCCATTTCTATTCAGCTTAAAGAAGTCAATTTAACATTTCTTGTAGGGCCAGTTTAGTGGTAATAAACCCCTTTAGCTTTTGCTTATCTGGGAAACTCTTGATCTCTCATTCAATTCTGAATGGTAACCTTACTTGGTAGAGAGTTCTTGGTTGGGAGTTTTTTCCTTTGAGAGCTTTGAATTTGTCATGCCACTCCCTTCTGGCCTGTAAAGTTTCTGCTAAAAAATGTGCTCATAGCTTTAGGGGTTTCCCTTGTACATAACAAGTTGTTTTTCTCTTGCAGCTTTTAGGTTTTTTTTTAACATTTCACTATTTTAATTATGATGTGTTTTGATGGGGCTCTCTTTGAGTTTATTTTATTTGGAATTCTCTGGTCTTCCTGGACCTGAATGTTTGTTTTCTTCCTTAGATTAGGGAAGTTTTCAGCCAGTATTGCTTCAAATATTTAATTTTATGGCCTTTTATCTCTCTCTTCTCCTTTTGGGACTCTCATAATGCAAGTGTTATTCCATTTAAGGTTGTCCCAAAGATCCCTTAAAGTATCTTCACTTTTTAAAATTATTTTTCATTTTGCTGCTCTGTCTGGGTGAGTTCGATTGTTTTGTCTTCCAGCTTGCAGATTTGTTCTTCTACCTCATCTGGTCTGCTGTTGAACTCCTCTAGAGTATTTTTCAATTCAGTTGTAATTTTTTTGGTACTTTCTTATGTTTTCTATCTCTTTGTTGAAGTTCTGACTCTGTTTATCCATTCATCTCCCAAGATAGGTGAGCATCTTTGTGACAATTACTTTGAACTCTCTATCAGGTACATTGATTATCATTGTTTCATTTAGTTCTTTTTCTGAAGTTTTCTTCCTGCTCTTTCAATTGGGACATATTTTTCTGTCTCCTCATTTTGCCGAATTCTCTGTGTTTGTTTTTTTGTATTAGGTAAATCAACTATCTCTCCCAGTCTTGAAGGAGTGGGCTTAGTTAGGAGATGTTCTGTTGGGCTCAGAAAAACAACCTGCCTAGTTACCAGTCCCAGGCACTCAAGAAATGTTCAGTGTGTGGGCTTTGTTTGCCCTCCAGTTGTGGTAGGGCTATGGCTACTGCATTATGCTGGTGGGCAAAGCTCGCCCCCAGCCTGTCTGCGGGACCCAACTGTGGTTGCTGCAGTGTGTTTGTGGGCAGCATTGGCTCCTGCTGTGGGACCTGTCCATGACTTGAAAGAATTTTTTTTTTTTTTTTAGAATGAATCCAAGTTTATATCATTTTTCTAATATCCTAGTTAAAACTGTAGGGTAATATTTTGCATCAACATTATTAAATATACTTCTTTTTTCTTTTTAGCTATTTTTGTCCAGTTTTGTATTCAATGTTATATTGAATTCATAGATAGCATTTGGAAACTTCCCTTACTCATATGCTTTGGAATACTTTAGTAAAAGTTATGTTCCCTGAAAGTGTGATAAATTTCACCTGTGTACTATCTAGTCTCTATCGTTTCTCCCAATCAGCTCTATTATTTTTCTCATTCAACAAATGTTAGACAATACTTAGTATCTTTATTTCTTTTGTGGTCAATTTTAGAAATTATTTGCCTAAGAAAGCAACTATTTTTTTTCCATTTAATTTTTTTCCATTTAATTTAATTCCAAATTTAATTGCATATATTTGAACAAATTATGTTATTTTAACTTTCTTTCCATCTGTAATAATTTCCTCATATTTATCTCTGTGTTCTTGCATCTTCTCTCTTTTTTCTCAGTTAGCTTAGATATTTTATTGCTTACTTGTTGTTTTTGCAAAGAAATATCTCTAGAATTGATTTATTAGTTTTTTCTTTTTTTTCAAATTTATTGTTTTTGTTATCTTTATTTTTTGTTTCTTTTAATTTACTTTGTTTAACTTTTTCTAATGTTTTGTATTGAGTGGTTAATTCATGTAGTGACTTTCTTTTCTACTAAAATTAGCATTTAAATAATAGATTTTTCCTCTATATGTTTAAAAAATATTTTCTATTTTCCAGATGTTTGTCTATTTCAGTTATTTTCTTTCTGAATCAAAATAAAAAAAATAATGTCCACATAATAGATGTTTTGGGTATTTTCTTTTTATTGTTACCTATATGTATTTACTTGGGATCATATAATTTTATCTCATTATTTTATCTTGTTATAACATATTGGCATTTTCTCTGTGGAATAACAAACTCAGATTTTAAAATACTACACAAACACTTGAAACAAAGGTGCGTTATTTGTTTTCAGAATACAGAGATTAAGATATCTTTTTGATCCAAATTCATTGTTATTTAGACATCCTGTTTGCTCCTTTTATAAAAAATCTATTTGATTCTTTAAAGGATGAGAAAGTGAGTTAAAATCTCTTGACATTATTAATTCTTTGTCTATTTTTACCTTGCATCTCTGAAGTGTTTTCATCATACATTGAGATTCTATTGATCAGATGTATAAATATTCACAATCTTTTATGTAAACTTAACCAGTTATTATTAATGAAATTGTCATTTGTCTCATATAGTGCTTTTGCTCCAGTTTCTACCTTGACTAATATTAATATTTCATCCCTTTGTTTTCATTGCATGTATTTTTCATCATTGAAAGTAAAGTGATACTTTTATTTTCAATACTTGTATATCACTTGTCTTAATTTTTTCCCGTTGTACAGGTTACTTTTGGGTTCTTCTTTTAGATTCAGTCTATTTGTGTTAATAGACTAATTAATACTTTTTATACTATTTGATATGATTGGTGTTTTGATTGTTCTTAATTTTATTATATTTCCATTCTTGATAAAAGTGAGAGAATAGATTAGAATAGTAGGTTCTAGTCACATCTTTATTAAGTTGCAAGAGCTGGAGAGAGACTCCTTTTGTCTTTCCTCTTGTTTTCTTCACCCTGATGATCTTGTTTGTCTTTAATTCTCTTAATCCTTGTTTGATGCAAGATAAAACTAGCATTGAATGTTTATAAATGTTTTCTTTTTTTCCCTGTGTTTTACCTATTTATACTATTCATTAGGATTAGAGGAAAGGAATCTGATTTCATTTCTCCATTCTAACGTAGAAAGCTGAAGCTTATAATTTTTAACAGATGCATAGCATATCATATTACAGATGTTCTGAATTTACTTAAAATATGGCTAATATATAGATTACTTCTAATATGTCAATATTACAGGTACTGCTGAGTGGAATATCATTGTACAGACATACCTCTTTTTATTTCACTGCAATTTATTGCACTTCACAGATAGTGTGTTTTTTTACAAATTGAAGGTTTGTGGTGATCCTGCATCAAGCAAGATTTTTTGGCACCATTGTTCCAGAAGCATTATTTTTTAATTAAGATATGATTGGTTTTCTTAGCCATAATGATTTTGCTTACTTAATACAGTACAGTATAGTGTAAATGTAACTTATTTTGGGAAACCAAAAAATTTGTGTTACTCACTTTATTGTGATATTTGCTTTATTGCAGTGGCCTGGAACCAAACCTGCAATATCTCCAAGGTATACCTGTACCTATATTTTGGTGCAATTGTGAAAATATCTCTGTAGAATGGAAACCTAGAAGTATAATTTTTGGGACTATATACACTCATATATGCTCTACTAACAGTATATAACGAAGGTCGTTTCCACATGGTCTAATCAACAGTGAACATTTTCAATATTTTCAATTATACTTTATTACTTTGATAAGTATAAAAATGATATTTTGTTTCTATCTCTGTTTCCCTTATTGGTAGTGTGTGTATGTTTGTGTAGTAGTTATGTTGTCTGTTTTTATTTTATTTTTTTCTGTGAATTTTTCTTTTCCTTATTAATATGTAGAAATATATATTCTGGCTATTCCTTTTCTGTTACACACACTGCAAATAGTTTCTCCTTGTCTCTCACTTGTATTTTAACTTTTATAGGGGTTATTGACATGTAATTTTAGTTGGCATACAAGCCTGCTAGATTTTTTCTTTTTTTTTGCTTATGATTCTCTAGATAACATGATTATTGTCAAGATCTACCAGATATTCAGCTGGTCAGTTAGGATAATGAGCCAAATTGAAACTAGCAATTAAGACTTTATTCACTTACTAAGAGAAAAGTGCTTGCTCCCTCAATGTTGCATTTTTCCCCGTGGATTGGTGCCAGGTGAGGGTCAGTCAGGTGATTTGCAGTGCAGGTGGAGGAAATTGTGTCTTTACTGAGGGAGCCCGGAACTAAAGTCTCCTGCTATTTTATGAACCTGAGTCCTGAAGTAGGGAGCGGAAGAAGGGCTAGGAGTAGAAAGTATTGAGTCATATGGAAAAAAGTGCTTCAAGGATATTCCCCACTCCTTCAATGGGAAGTCTCAGTGGAGACACCTGAAAATGTCTGACCAGAGACATCTTCCCTCTCCCACCCCTCAATAAGGAGCTCTTTGAATGGAGGCAGTAAGGCTAGGAATGCAGCTGTTTGTATGAACATGTCCAAGAGGGTGGTCCAGGGGCTGAGAGGCTGAGTCTTTGAACTCCCTTCGAATGCGCTGATTCTGCACCAAATTTGACATGGGGAGGGCATCTTTCCACCCATAAGAACTACTAGGTAAAGCTTTTGTAGTTACCAGTGGTTGGGCTTGAAAGATCACACATAAGATTTTGGCTTGGAGTCAGACTCCTCAATTATAAATAAAAATTACTCATGTTTTTATCTTTGTGTTAGCTAGTGTGTGTGTGTGTGTGTGTGTGTGTGTAAACATTTAGCTTTTTACATTTTCTGGAATTAATTATCCTATGTTGCAGTAAGTAGTCATCTACTATATACTATTAAATCTAAAACTCTATTATAAGATTATTTTAATTTACATATCTGTAAGAAAGAAAAAAATACTTCCAATTAAACTATGACCCTTCATTAACTGTAAGACATAGACTGATTTCAGAAATAATAAAATATGAAAAAGTATGTCTTAGAATCAGTGAAATGTAGTAACATTTTGTTACTAATCTATAACCAGTGGTCATTCTATCAATAGTTGAATACATACTTTTATCACTAGTGTGAAATATTTAAGAAAAAATAAGTCCACATAAACACAGGTTATTCTGACCCTCCAATCTGTTCTCTTACTCTTCCATCTATTATTACACTAATCAATTCACTTTTAAATTTGTGTTTATTTTTAAATACTGGATAATGTCTTACTCTTCAAAATTCTGTTGTATTTTTGGCATATTTTCTCTTACATATGAAGTTTAAAGATTTATAAAAATAATTTATTCAAGCTTTATAAAAAGAATTATTAGACATCATTATTATTTCACTGAATTAACACATAATTTTGGATAGTATTGACATCATTATAACATCAAGCTTTCCAATAGACATTTAAATTGTTCCATTATTTTGCACTTAGACAATGCATATTTACATACGTGTAAACTAAAATTTTGTATTTAGGTTAAATTTCTGAAAGTGAAATTGTTGAGTCAAAGGATACTTAAATTTTATTTTTATTTATTTTTTATTCTTAACATCTTTATTGAAGTATAATTGCTTTACAATGGTGTGTTAGTTTCTGCTATATAACAAAGTGAATCAGCTATACATATACATACATCCCATATCTCCTCCCTCTTGCGTCTCCCTCCCACCCTCCCTATCCCACCGCTCTAGGTGGTCAAAAAGCACCAAGCTGATCTCCCTGTGCTATGTGGCTGCTTCCCACTAGCTATCTATTTTACATTTGGTAATATATATGAGTCCATGTCACTCTCTCACTTCTTCCCAGCTTACCCTCCCCCCTCCCTGTGGCCTCAAGTCCATTCTCTACGTCTGTGTATTTATTCCTGTCCTGCCCCTAGGTCCTTTAGAACCATTTTTTTGTGTGTGATTCCAAATATATGTGTTAGCATACGGTATTTATTTTTCTCTTTCTGAGCTACTTCACTCTGTATGACAGTCTCTAGGTCCATCCACCTACTACAAATAACTAAATTTCATTTCTTTTTATGGCTGGGTAATATTCCATTGTATATATGTGCCACATCTTCTTATCCATTCATCTGTCGATGGACTATTAAGTTGCTTCCATGTCCTGGCTACTGTAAACAGAGCTGCAATGAATATTGGTGTAGATGACTCTTTTTGAATTATGGTTTTCTCAGGGTATATGCCCAGTAGTGGGATTGCTGGGTCGTATGGTAGTTCTATTTTAGGTTTTTTAAGGAAACTCCATACTGTTCTGCATAGTGGCTATATCAATTTACATTCCCACCAACAGTGAAAGAGGGTTCCCTTTTCTCCACGCCCTCTTCAGCATTTATTGTTTGTATATTTTTGGATGATGGCCATTCTGACTGGTGTGAGGTGATACCACACTGTAGTTTTGATTTGCATTTCTCTAATGATTAGTGATGTTCCGCATCCTTTCATGAGTTTGTTGGCAGTCTGTATATCTTCTTTGGAGAAATGTCTATTTAGGTCTTCTGCCCATTGTGGATTAGGCTGTTTGGTTTTTTGATAATGAGCTGCTTGCAAACTTTGGAGATTAATCCTTTGTCAGTTGCTTCATTTGCAAATACTTTCTCCCATTCTGAGGGTTGTCTTTTCATCTTGTTTATGGTTTCCTTTGCTGTGCAAAAGCTTTGAAGTTTCATTAGGTCCCATTTGTTTATTTTGTTTTTATTTCCATTTCTGTAGGAGGTGGGTCATAAAGGATCTTACTGTGATTTATGTCATAGGGTGTTCTGCCTATGCTTTCCTCTAAGAGTCTGATGGTGTCTGGCCTGATATTTAGGTCTTTAACCCATTTGGAGTTTACTTTTGTCTATGGTGTTAGGGAGTGTTCTAAATTCATTCTTTTACATGTAGCTGTCCAGTTTTCCCAACACCACTATTTAAGAGGCTGTCTTGTCTCCATTGTATATTCTTGCCTCTTTTATCAAAAAACAAGGTGACCATATGTGCATGGGTTTATCTCTGGGCTTTCAATCCTGTTCCATTGACCTATATTTCTGTTTTTGTGCCAATACCATACTGTCTTGATTACTGTACTTTGTAGTATAGTCTGAAGTCTGGGAGCCTGATTCCTCCAGCTCTGTTTTTCCTTCTCAAGCTTGCTTGGGCTGTTCGGGGTCTTTTGTGTTTCCATACAAATTGTGAAATTTTTTGTTCTAGTTCTGTGAAAAATGCCATTGGTACTTTGATAGGGATTGCAATGAATCTATAGATTGATTTGGGTAGTGTAGTCATTTTCACAGCGTTGATTCTTCCAGTCCAAGAACATGGTATATCTCTCCATCTTTCATCATTGTCTTATAGTTTTCTGCCTAGAGGTCTTTTGTCTCCTTAGGTAGGTTTATTCCTAGGTATTTTATTCTTTTTGTTGCAGTGGTAAATGGGAGTGGTTCCTTAATTTCTCTTGCAGATTTTTCATCATTAGTGTAAATGAATACAAGAGATTTCTGTGCATTAATTTTGTATCCTGCTACTTTACCAAATTCATTGATTAGCTCTAGTAGTTTTCTCCAGCATCTTTGGGATCCTCTATGTAGAGTATCATGTCTTCTCCAAACAGTTACAGCTTTACTTCTTCTTTTCCGATTTGGATTCCTCTGATTTCTTTTTCTTTTCTGATTGCTGTGGGTAAAACTTCCAAAACTATGTTCAATAATAGTGGTGAGAGTGGGCAACCTTGTCTTGTTCCTGATCTTAGTGGAAATGGTTTCAGTTTTTCACCATTGAGGACGATGTTGGCTGTGGGTTTGTCATATATGGCCTTTTTTATGTTGAGGAAAGTTCCCTCTATGCCTACTTTCTGGAGGGTTTTTATCATAAATGGGTGTTGAATTTTGTTGAAAGCTTTCTCTGCATCTATTGAGATGATCATATTGTTTTTCTCCTTCAATTTTTTAATATGGTGTATCACATTGATTGATTTGCGTATATTGAAGAATCCTTGCATTCCTGGGATAAACCCCACCTGATCATGTGTATGATCCTTTTAATGTGCTGTTGGACACTGTTTGATAGTATTTTGTTGAGGATTTTTGCATCTATATTCATCAGTGATATTATTCTGTAGTTTTCTTTTTTTGTGACGTCTTTGTCTGGTTTTGGTATCAGGTTGATGGTATCCTCGTAGAATGAGTTTGGGAGTGTTCCTCCCTCTGCTATATTTTGGAAGAGTTTGAGAAGGATAGGTGTTGGCTCTTCTCTAAATATTTTCATAGAATTCACCTTTGAAGCCATCTGGTCCTGGGCTTTTGTTTGTTGCAAGATTTTTAATCACAGTTTCAATATCAGTGCTTGTGATTGGCCTGTTTATATTTTCTATTTCTTCCTCGTTCAGTTTTGGAAGGTTGTGCTTTTCTAAGAAATAGTCCATTTCTTCCGGGTTGTCCATTTAATAGGCATATAGTTGCTTGTAGTAATCTCTCATGATCCTTTGTATTTTTGCAGTGTCAGTTGTTACTTCCCCTTTTTCATTTCTAATTCTGTGGATTTGAGTCTGCTCCCTTTTTTTCTTGATGAGTCTGGCTAATGGTTTATCAATTTTTTTTCTCTTCTCAAAGAACCAGCTTTTAGTTTTATTGATATTTGCTATTGTTTCCTTCATTCCTTTTTCATTAATTTTTTAAATTTAATTTTACTTATTGTTTTATACAGCAGGTTCTTATTAGTCATCAATTTTATACACATCAGTGTGTACATGTCAATCCCAATCACCCAATTCATCACACTACCATCCCCACCCCGCTGTGTCTTTCCCCCCTTGGTGTCCATACATTTGTTCTCTACATTTGTGTCTCAACTTCTGCCCTGCAAAGTGGTTCATCTGTTCCATTTTTCTTGGTTCCACATACATGCGTTAATATACGATATTTGTTTTTCTCCTTCTGACTTACTTCACTCTGTATGAGAGTCTCTAGATCTATCCATGTCTCAACAAATCTCAACAAGTGACCCAATTTCGTTCCTTTTTATGGCTGAGTAATATCCCATTGTATATGTGTCCCACATCTGGATAAGACGAATGGATAAATTCGTCTGTCGATGGGCATTTAGGTTGCCTCCATGACCTGCCTATTGTAAATAGTCGTGCATTGAAATTGAGGTGCATGCGTCTTTTTGCATTATGGTTTTCTCTGGGTATATGCCCAGTAGTGGGATTGCTCGGTCATATGGTAATTTTATTTTTAGTTTTTTTAAGGAACCTCCATACTGTTCTCCATAGTGGCTGTATCAATTTACATTCCCACCAATAGTGCACGAGGGTTCCCTTTTCTCCGCACTCTCTCCAGCATTTGTTGTTTGTAGAATTTGATGATGCTCATTCTAACTGGTGTGAGGTGATTCCTCACTGTAGTTTTGATTTGCCTTTCCCTAATAATTAGTGATGTTGAGCAGCTCTTCATGTGCTTCTTGGCCATCTGTATGTCTTTTTTGGAGAAATGTCTATTTAGGTCTTCTACGCATTTTTGGATTGGGTTGTTTTTTTCTTTAATATTGAGCTGCATGCACTGTTTATATATTTTGGAGATTAATCCTTTGTCCGTTGATTTGTTTGCAAATATTTTCTCCCATTCTGAGGGTTGTCTTTTCATCTTGTTTATGGTTTCCTTTGCTGTGCAAAAGCTTTGAAGTTTCATTAGGTCCCATTTGTTTATTTTTTTTAAATTTCCATTACACTAGTAGTTGGATCGAAAAAGATCTTTCTGTGCTTTAAGTCAAAGAGTGTTCTTCCTATGTTTTCCTCTATGAGTTTTACAGTGTCCGGTCTTACACTTAGGTCTCAAATCCATTTTGAGCCTATTTTTGTGTATGGTGTTAAGGAGCATTCTAATTTCATTCTTTTACATGTAGCTGTCCAGTTTTTCAATCACCACTTATTGAAGAGGCTGTCTTTTCTCCATTGTATATCCTTGCCTCCTTTGTCATAGATTAGTTGACCATAGGTGCGTGGGTTTATCTCTGGGCTTTCTATCTTGTTCTGTTGATCTATGTTTCTGTTTTTGATCTATGTTTTGATCTAAACATTGATCTATGTTTCTGATTACTGCAGCTTTGTAGTATAGTCTGAAGTCAGGGAGTCTGATTCCTCCTGCTCCCTTTTTTTCCCTCAAAACTGTTTTGGCTATTCGGGGTCTTTTGTGTCTCCATACAAATTTTAAGATTTTTTTGTTCTAGTTCTGTAAAAAATGCCATTGGTAATTTGATAGGGATTCCATTGAATCTGTAGTTTGCTTTGGGTAGTATAATCATTTTCACAATATTGATTCTTCCAATAGAAGAAAATGGTATATCTCTTCATCTGTTGGTATCATCTTTAATTTCTTTCATCAGGGTCTTATAGTTTTCTGCATACAGGTGTTTTGTCTCCCTAGGTAGGTTTATTCCTAGATATGTTATTCTTTTTGTTACAATGGTAAATGGGAGTGTTTCCTTAATTTCTCTTTCAGGTTTTTCATCATTAGTGTATAGGAATGCAAGAGATTTTTTTTTTCATTTATTTCTGATCTGATCTTTATGATTTCTTTCCTTCTGCTAACTTTGGGAGTTTTTTTTTTCTTCTTTAACTAGTTGCTTTAGGTGTAAGTTTAGCTTGTTTATTTGAGATATTTCCTGTTTCTTGAGTTAGGATTTCATTGCTATAAACTTCCCTCTTAGAACTGCTTTGTCTGCATTACATTGGTTTTTGTTTGTCATGTTTTCATTGTCATTTTTTTCTAGATGTTTTTCGAATCCCTCTTTGATTTCTTCAGTGATCTCCTGGTTATGAAGTAGTGTATTGTTTAGCCTCCATTTGTTTGTATTTTTTACGGATTTTTTCCTGTTAATTGTTATGTTGTCTCATAGTGTTGTGGTCAGAAAAGATACTTGATACGATTTCAATTTTCTTAAATTTACCAAGGCTTGATTTGTAACCCAAGATATGATCTATCCAGGAGAATTTTCCATGAGCACTTGAGAAGAAAGTGTATTCTGTTGTTTTTTGATGCAAGGTCCTATAAATATAAATTAAGTCCATCTTGTTTAATGTATCATTTAAAGCTTGTGTTTCCTTATTTATTTTAATTTTGGATGATCTGTCCATTGGTGAAAGTGGGGTGTTAAAAGTCCCCTACTATGATTGTGTTACTGTCGATTTCCCCTTTTATGGCTGTTAGCATTTCTTTATGTATTGAGGTGCTTCTATGTTGGGTACATAAATATTTACAATTGTTATATCTTCTTTTTGGATTGATCCCTTGACCATTATGTACTGTCCTTCTTTGTCTCTTGTAATAGTCTTTGTTTTAAAGTCTATTTTATCTGATATGAGAATTGCTACTCCAGCTTTCTTTCGATTTCCATTTGCATGGAATATCTTGTTCCATCCCCTCACTTTCAGTTTGTATGTGTCGGTAGGTCTGAAGTGGGTCTCTTTTAGACAGCATATATATGAGTCTTGTTCTTGTATCCATTCACCCAGTCTATGTCTTTTGGTTGGAGCATTTAATCCATTTACATTTAAGGTAATTATCAATATGTATGTTCCTATTACCATTTTCTTAATTGTTTTGGGTTTGTTATTGTAGGTCTTTTCCTTCTCTTGTGTTTCCTGCCTAGAGAAGTTCCTTTAGCATTTGTTGCAATGCTGGTTTGTTGGTGTTGAATTCTCTTAGCTTTCACTTGTCTGTAAAGGTTTAAATTTCTCCATGAAATCTGAATCAAATCCTTCCTGGATAGAGCAATCTTGGTTGTAGGTTTTTCCTTTTAATCACTTTAAATATGTCCTGCCAGTCCCTTCTGGCTTGCAGAGTTACTGCTGAAAGATCAGCTGTTAACCTTGTGGGTATTCCCTTGTATGTTATTTGTTGTTTTGCCCTTGCTGATTTTAATATTTGTTCTTTGTATTTAATTTTTGATAGTTTGATTAATATGTGTCTTGGCGTGTTTCTCTTTGGATTTATCCTGTATGGGACTCTCTGTGCTTCCTGGACTTGATTAACTATTTCCTTTCCCATATTATGGAAGTTTTCAACTATAATCTCTTCAAATATTTTCTCAATCCCTTTCTTTTCTCTTCTTCTTCTCGGACCCCTATAATTTGAATGTTGGTGTGTTTAATATTGTTCCAGAGGTCTCTGAGACTGTCCTCAGTTCTTTTCCTTCTTTTTTCTTTATTCTGCTCTGCAGTAATTATTTCCACTGTTTTATCTTCCAGGTCACTTATCCGTTCTTCTGCCTCAGTTATTCTGCTATTGATCCATTCTAGAGAATGTTTAATTTCATTTATTGTGTTGTTCAGTATTGTTTGTTTGCTCTTTAGTTCTTCTAGGTCCTTGTTAAACGTTTCTGTTATTTTCTCCATTCTATATCCAAGATTTTGGAACACCTTTTCTATCATTATTCTGAATTCTTTTTCAGGTAGACTGCCTATTTCCTCTTCATTTGTTAAGTCTGGTGTGTTTTTTACTTTTCTCCTTCATCTGCTGAGTGTTTCTTTGTCTTCTCCTTTTGCTTAACGTACTGTGTTTGGGGTCTCCTTTTTGCAGGCTGCAGGTTCATAGTTCCCATTGTTTTTTGGCTGCCCCCAGTGGCTAAGGTTGGGTCAGTGGGTTGTGTAGGCATTCTGGTGAAAGGGACTAGTGCCTGTGTTTTGGTCGTTGAGGCTGGATCTTGTTTTTCTGGTGGGCAGGTCCATGTTTGGTGGTGGGTTTTGGGGTGTCTGTGACGTTATTATGATTTTAGGCAGCCTCTCTGCTAATGGGTGGGGTTGTGTTCCTTTCTTGCTAATTGTGTGGCATAGGATGTCCAGCATTGTAACTTGCTTGTCGTTGAGTGGAGCTGGGTTTTGGCTTGAGATGGAGATCTCCTGGAGATTTACGCCTTTTGATATTACGTGGAGCTAGGAGGTATCTCGTGGATCAGTGTCCTGAACTTGGCTCTCCCGCCTCAGAGGCACAGGCCTGATGCCTGGCTGGAGCACCAAGAGCCTGTCATCCATGTGGCTCAGAATAAAAGGGAGAAAAGAAGGAAAAGAAAGAAAGAAAGAAAGAAGGAAAGAAAGAAGGAAAGAAGGAAAGGAAGGAAGGAAGAAAGAAAGAAAGAGATAAAATAAAATAAAACAGAACAAACAGTTATTAAAATAAAAAAGAAAAAATAACTATTGAAAAAAAATTTTTTAATAATTAAAAAAGAAAGAACAACTAAACCAAAAAGCAAATTCACCAATGATAACAAGTGCTGAAAACTATACTAAAACAAAAACAAAACAAAACCGTATAAAAAACAAAAAAGAAGAATGGACAGACAGAACCCTAGGACAAATTGTAAAAGCAAGTCTATACAGACAAAATCACACACAGAAGCATAAGCATACACACTCACAAAAAGAGAAAAAGGGAGAAAAAAAGTATATATATATATCGTTGCTCCCAAAGTCCATCTCCTCAATTTGGGATGATTCGTTGTCTATTCAGGTATATTCCACCGATGCAGGGTACATCAAGTTGACTGTGGAGATTTAATCCACTGCTCCTGAGGCTGCTGGGAGAGACTTCCCTTTCTCTTCTTTGTTTGCAGTGCTCCTGGGATTCAGCTTTGGATTTGTCCCCGCCTCTGCGTGTAGGTCGCCTGAGGGCGTCTGTTCCCGCCCAGAGAGCACAGGGTTAATATAGCAGCTGATTAGGGGGCTCTGGCTCACTCAGGCCGGGGGAGTGATGGGTACGGAATGCGGGGTGAACCTGCGGCGGTAGAGGCCAGCGTGACGTTGCACCAGCCTGAGGCGCACAGTGTATTCTCCCGGGGAAGTTGTCCCTGGATCATGGGACCCTGGCAGTGGCGGGCTGCACAGGCTACCGGGAGGGGAGGTGTGGAGTGTGACCTGTGCTTGCACACAGGCTTCTTGGTGGCTGCAGCAGCAGCCTTAACGTCCCATGCGCGTCTCTGAGGCCCGCGCTAATAGCTGCAGCTCGCGCCTCTCTCTGGAGCTCCTTTAAGCAGCGCTCTTAATACCCTCTCCTCGCGCACCAGGAAACAGAGTCAAGAAGAAGTCTCTTGCCTCTTCAGCAGTTTCAGACCTTTTCCCAGACTCCCTCCTGGCTAGCTGTGGTGCACTAGCTCCCTTCAGGCTGTGTTCATGCAGCCAACCCCAGTCCTCTCCTTGGGATCCGACCAAAGCTGGAGCCTCAGCTCCCAGCCCCCGCCCGTTCCAGCAGGGGAGCAGCAAAGCCTCTCAGGCTGGTGAGTTCTGGTTGGCCCTGATCCTCTGTGCAGGAATCTCTCCGCTTTGCCCTCTGCACCCCTGTGGCTGCGCTCTCCTCCGTGGCCCTGAAGCTCCCCGCTCCGCCACCCGCAGTCTCCACCTGCGAAGGGGCTTCCTAGTGTGTTGAAACCTTTCCTCCTTCACAGCTCCCTCCCACTGGTGCAGGTCCCGTCCCTATTCTTTTGTCTGTGTTTATTCTTTTGCCCTACCCAAGTACTTGGGGAGTTTCTTGCCTTTTGGGAGGTCTGAGTTCTTCTGCCAGTGTTCAGTAGGTGTTCTGTAGGAGTTGTTCCACATGAAGATGTATTTCTGATGTGTTTGTGGGGAGGAAGGTGATCTCAACATCTTACTCTTCTGTCATCTTGAAGCGCCTCCTCTGCTGTAGCTTTTGAAGTAGCTTATCAACTTGGCCCTTACCCCAAAGCAGTCACTGATGGACAAGACAAAATTACTATGGTTGAGTAAGTGCACTAAAATCCATTTCCAATTTCTTAGAGAATATCAAGTTTTTAAAATCCCTCAACACCAATAGGACTTCAATCTAGAGAAACTGAGTAGTCCTCTAATACAGGGGTCCCCAACCCTGGTACTGGACTGCAGCCTGTTAGGAACCAGGCCGCACAGCAGGAGGTAAATGGTGGGTGAGCAAGCGAAGCTTCACCTGTCGCTCCCCATCGCTCGCATTACTGCCTGAACACACCCCCACCCCGGAGAAAAATTGTCTTCCACGAAACTGATCCCTGGTGGCAAAAAGGTTGGGAACCACTGCTCTATTCTGTGGTTCTGGCTTCATGGATTATGGCTACACTCTGCATGTTATATCCCCTCTTACCCAAGGGTGCATGGGCCTTCACCGATTGCACTGTTCTGTTGAGTTTTACTTAATTCTGTGGAAATATTCCAACAGATGAAGAATTTGATGTAAGATTTTTCTTTTAATTCAGGATATCTTCTCACCATAGGTCTAAGATAAAGCCTATACCTGATGCTGTATTAAATTTTTGATTTCTAGTGGATATTCGTTCTCTGCAACCCAAATAGAAAGCAGATCCCTTGAGATTGTTTTAATGTATGTTAAAAATACCAACTAGAAATGGGAAATAAGAATAAATTGGTGGGTACTTCAGGAAGGAGATATCTTGGGGCAATGAATAGAATGATACCAGCAAGGAATACCATCTGTCTAGAAGGGTTGTGAACCACCGTGGAATGAGGCTACTATTTCAGCAACTATCAGGTGTGTTCCAAGAGACTTGACATGAAGGCTTCATAAAAAACAAAACAACTATGCTTACATTAAAGGAAAAGAAAAAAAAATCCAAGAAACTCACCAACTAGAGGCAAAGCAAGAAGGGGATGAAGAGGCTCCTTAGAAGCAATGGGAAAAATATCAGGGGATTTACCACTGCTTCCTACTTTTTCCAGTGGTCCTGTCAGTGTCCTGTCCAGTGGCTCTACTGGGTGGTGAGCCTGCCCTTTTTTTTTTTTTTTAATTTGCGGTACGTGGGCCTCTCACGGTTGTGGCCTCTCCTGTTGCGGAGCATAGGCTCCAGACGCGCAGGCTCAGCGGCCATGGCTCACGGGCCCACCCGCTCCGTGGCATGTGGGATCTTCCTGGACCGGGGCACGAACCCGTGTCCCCTGCATTGGCAGGTGGACTGTCAACCACTGCGCCACCAGGGAAGCCCCGAGCATGCTCTTTGAGACTGAGCGGTAGGTAGCCCTGCTCCCTGGGGCCTTTGCACTCTGGGCCTGTGGTGAAACTAGTGGCCCTGATAATCTCTGAATCACTTTTGGGTCTTTCTTCCTTTTTCTTGAAGGATAACACACATTTGCAGTTGAATAGCTCTATGGTCCTGTCCCGTGAAATCCAGAAGTCTGATAGCTTTCTTCATTCTGTCCTGCCTTCTCTGTCCCCTTTAGTTCAAACTGGCAGTATCTCTACTGGTAGGTATAATCCCATTTCCATTCCTGACTTCTGCTGAGATGGCTGATTAAGTCTATAAGTTGCATCGATGATCTTTTAATCAAATGGTTGTTCAGCCACTTCTCTTCAGGACACATTTTCTCATTTTTTGCAATATGGATAAGCTGAGCATTTACCAAACCTTCAGGTTCTAGTTCCTTTCTGCTTAACGATTCCTTCTTCAATTCATCTCTTTCTTTTCACATTTTACTATAAGCAGTCAGATGGAATCAAGCCACTCCTTCAACACTTTGCTTAGGAATCTCCTCAGCTAAATATTCAGTTTTATCACTTGCAAGTTTTACCTTCCAAAAAACACTAGAACATAGTTCAGTCAAGTTATTTGCCACTTTATAACAAGGATCACCTTTCCTCCAGTTTCCAAAAACATAGTTCCCATTTATGTCTGAAACCTCACCAGAATCACCCTTAATGTACATATTTCTAGCATGCATTCAAAACTCTTCCAGCCTCTACCAATACCCAGTTCCAAAACCATTCCCACAATTTTTAGGTATTTGTTACAGCAGCACCCTACTCTCAGTACCAGAAGCTGTCTTTGTCTGCTTAGGCTGCCATAACAAAATACCACAGACTGGGTGGCTTAAACAGCAAAGATTAATTTTCTCACAGTTCTTGAGGCTGGAAGGAGTCCAAGATCAGGGTTCAGGATTCTAGCATGGTTAGATTCTGGTGATGGCTCTCTTCTTGGCTTGTAGATGGATACTTTCTTGCTCTCTCCCTACTACGTGAGGACACAGGGAGAAGGCAGCATCTACAAGCTGGGAAGAAAGCCATCACCAGAAAGCAGCTATGCTGGCACCCTGATCTCAGATGTCCAACCTCCAGAACTGTGAGAAAATGAATCTCTGTTGTTTAGGCCCCTAGTCTGTGGTATTTTGTTATGGCAGCCCAAACAGTTTAAGACATTCTGCTAGATCTTTGCCTGGACTTAATTTTCACTCTGTTGAACTTTCTCAATTACTTAGAATTATTATAAAAGTGGTATAATTTTAGCTTCCTTGCATGTTCCTAAATGTATAAGAATAAAACATTGTGAGGATATATTCTTGGATTATGGTTCTTTCCTCTGGAAATCTATTTTCTTAGCTTACATGAGAAACTTGATGCTGTTTTGACTTCCTTTCTTCTGTAAGTAATCTATTATTTCCATCTGTAGACTTATAAAATTTTCTCTTTATCTCTGTCATTCAGAAAATTCTTTAGCTACCTCTTTTGAAATTAATCCTATTTTAAACTCAGTGAGTCTTTCTATTTGAAATTTTAAACCTTTATATTATTCAGGGAACTTTTCTTCCATTATCTGTTTGATTGTTTCTTCTTGATTATCCCTCTCTTTTTAGAAAGCCCTGGATTAGTTCCATATCTCTTATCTTTTTACTTGTGATTTCTATTATTTTTGCTTTATGTCTTCCTTTGACTTCCCAAAAAGTAATATGGTTTCCAGCATCTTTGAGTTTCATTATGGAAAGTAAAAATTTTGAAACTATATTTCTCTTTCCTAAAACTATTTATTTTGTAGTTCTCTGTTCCATTGTGCTATGTTGTAAAACCTTAAGAATTTACATTACAGATCCTTCAAGGTTGTCTTTTATTTTTCCAACTAAATATATCCTCAGTGGAAATCACTGCTCTGAACACTTGGCTTGGTCTCACTCCTTAAAATTAGTGTGTTCTTATGATTTGTAATCTTTCTCTGTCTACTCAATGTGTTTGGGTGAGAGTTTCCTCATACATATTTTAGTCATCATTTCAGGTTCTCCAGGAAACTGATTTGAAATGATTAGGGATACAAAATGTGCTTCTTTGCTATTAGGCAAGCAATAACTCAGTTGGCTCAACTGAGGTTAGGTGTTCAGGCCTTTAGCTTTTCGTGCCTTTGTCAGTATAAATGGGAGAGAGTTAGCTTTCTCCCAGCTGCACTGAAGGAGAGCAGTTGATTCCAACAGTCAATTTCTACTAAAATGTGGTTAACTACATCCTGATTATTGAAATTCCATCACAACTACACATATAGGGCAGGACAAAACCCTTCAGAGGCCCTACTCCTTGAAAAAAAAAATGGTATGTCTCCTGTCCTCCCCACACACTATATATACTCCACAATAAAACTAATAAGCATAAGAAAACCCAACCATGTTGTGATCCTCACATGATACTTGTTTGATCAAGTAATAATCCAACAGTGTACATATTGTGAGCAGGTTGGGGGGTTCATCTATATGTGTTGAGGGAATCCATCCAGCTTTCTGAGCTGGAATGCTCTAGCAGCTGTGAGTTCGAAGTCTTTGCTCTTATGCTATCAGGAAGCAGCACCTTCTCCCAGGCTTCTGGACCTGAGTCCTCCTCTGGGGCAGTAAGCAGGGACATTCTAATGCTAGCTTCTCCTGGCACTGACTGCCCTATTCTCTCTGGAGTAGAAGCTTAAGATGTGTTTGGGAGCCCTATTATTTTCCAGGAATAAGTTTCACTCAAAATACAAGTTGAGCTGTCTCTAACAGAATAGGGAGAGAAAGGGAGTCATAGATATGTGCTTAGGCAGCTATTTTTCAAGAACTTCTGAAAACATGCTTTCAATATAATTTTTAGGAGATATTCAATTTCCATAAAATGAGATGAACAAGGCTTATTTATAATTTGACAATTAGCTGTCCACAGAATGTTTCAACATTACTTGAATTCTTTTTTTTATTGAAAAAGATTTATCTTAAGAACTAGAGCTGAAATTGTACATAAAATGATGTTGCCTTGAGTGCTTTTTATAAGAGTAAATGTTCTTCCAGGACTAGATTCAATTAACTACATTAGCTTAATGAGAAGTCCAATTTCCCATCTACCATCTTTTTAAAAAATATTTATTTATTTATTTTTGGCTGCCTTGGGTCTTCGTTGCTGTGCGTGGGTTTTCTCTAGTTGCAGCAAGCAGAGGCTACTCTTCGTTGCAGTGCACAGGCTTCTCATTGTGGTGTCCTCTCTTGTTGCAGAGCACAGGCTCTAGGCACGCGGGCTTCAGTAGTTGTGGCACACAGGCTCAGTAGTTGTGGCTCGCGGGCTGTAGAACGCAGGTTCAGTAGTTGTGGCGCACGGGCTTGGTTGCTCCATGGCATGTGGGATCTTCCCGGACCAGGGCTTGAACCCGTGTCCCCTGCATTGGCAGGCGGATTCTTAACCACTGTGCCACTAGGGAAGCCCCCATCTTCCATCTTTGATGTTCACAATTATACTAAAGTTATCTGTATGAAAACTGGTGATTAGGGCAGGAAATTGATTTTACATTTTGAAATTCTAAATTGAAAGTTTCCTTGGAGATATGTGTTGATTGCATAGTTGGTATTTTGGAATGCTAATTATTTTTTCATCAAAATGGTCACATACATGATCTTCTATTCATCCCATCTATGTCTGTTTCTCTTTGACTTGCTCAGATTCCTAATGGAGAAGAAAGTGTAGCCAGCAATATTGGCTTCTTCCCAGCTTGATTTAAGGATGTACTTTATCCACACCTGGCTCTTTTCCAGAGTCAGAGAGTTCTGAGTCAGTTCTCTGCACCCCCTTTCCCTCACTTTTCAGTTGCACTCAAAAAAGTGAAAAATGACTTCTCATAAAAATGATGGGGGTAACTGTTGACATCAGAACAGGACTCTCTCATAGATTTCTGCCAAGATTTCATTCTCTGTGTAGAGAATTATTCACATCTTTATTTAGTACAACTGAGTAACCCAAATGGTTGAATAATAGTCACAGAGAAGATAGTAGGAGTAATTCTCTTATTGCAGAGAGAATTTTACTTATATTGACTTAAAACAAAGATGTCAATTCCTTTACAATATCTGAAGAAGATATATAATATAATACTAAAATAAAAGGAAGACACTTATTTTTCATGCCCCACACTCAGAAGTAAAGGAAATCACATTTAATTCTTTAGTTTAGGGGTCACTTCTGATTCCTATCTCATCTTCCGTTTTTGTCTCCTTTCCGTGGGAGGAGAGATGTCTTTTTGTACTCAGTGAGATTGGAAAAAAGGACATTCTTCCGGCACGTCTCTGTTACATAGAGTACAGGTAAAACATACCCTTTCCCCACTCTTGTTCCTGTGAGGCGTGCTCTACAAGGAAACAAGATTGAGTGGCTGAGTGGCAGGGGCAGGAACTGTAATGCTGTTCTGTGCCCCTTTGGAGTAGGCCATGGTTCCTCAGCTATAGGTAAAACAATCCAACACAGGAAAATAGAGGTCAAAAACCAGGTATGTGTCAGCTTAGGGCCTTTGCATTCACTGTCTCCTCTACCTGAATGCTATTGAGAATGCTAATTCTCTCAAATATGCTGGTACCCTTTGTGTCTTTGTTGAAATATCCCTTTTTAGTGAGGCCTTTCCAGACCTCCCTACTTAAAATAGCAATCATCTTTCTAGCACTCCTTATACCCATTTCTGGATATGGCATATAGCTTATTATTTCATCATTGTCTGTCTTTTCCCTAGAATGTAAGCTCCATAAGAATGTAAGTTAACTGATCTATCCCCAGTGCTTAGAAGAGTTCCTAGCAAACCTCTTTAAGTATTTTTTTAAATTATTTTTTAAAATTTATTTTATTGAAGTATAGTTGATTTACAATGTGTTAATTTCTACTGTACATCAAAGTCATTCAGCTATACATATATATATATATATACACATTCTTTTTCATATTCTTTTCCATTATGGTTTATCACAGGATATTGAATATAGTTCTCTGTGCTATACAGTAGGACCTTCTTGTTTATCCACTGTATATATAATAGTTTGCATCTGCTAAGCCCAAACTCCCAAGCCATTTCTCCCTTACCACCCGTCCCCCCTCTAAGTATTTTTTGAATAAATGAATCAATGTGTTCCATTTTAGTCTTTTAATCAAGCTGTGTTCTCAAAGTTAGTTTTACAAAAACAAAAAACCTGTTCTTTGCAAAAGAGTTTTTACTACATTCTAGTTCCTATATAGTTCCTATGTATATTTCTCAAATTTGTTAGCCACTTTGGTGAAAAGGATTGTGATTTATGAGTACCCCTGGACCCAGAGAGTAATATGTGAAAACCACAGACTGTATCAGCCAAAGCTGGCAAGTTTTGTTGGGGAGGGGGTGTATGGGAAGACTGCATAGGGATTTGGTAGATTCACTTTCATTTTTTGCTTTGATAATTATACACACACACACACACACAAACATATATATATATATATATATGTATATATATATATATATATATCTGTGGCAGCTACCTCAGAGTTAAGGGATTATGAGTTTCTATCCTCATTATATTTTTGAGGACTTTACTTCAAATTTTCTAAAATGACTATACATGATCTATACACTACACAGGGAATAATAATAAGCTCTATTGAATAATTCTAAAGCAAAAGAAGGAGCTTCCTTTGGTAATAATATGTTCCACTTGACATGTTGAAGAGAACTTTCTGTCCTCTGCTTGATAGCAACCCTGCTGGAATGCTGATACACACAGAACACCTGCACTTCTAGACTTGAAACCAATCCCAATAGTTCCCATGTTCATGCAGTGCATTTTCTCAGAGTAATGCTTTTATCATAACATTAATTTACTCATTTGAAGAGTAGGATCGTCTTCTAATGGGAGTAGTTTGTCTTCTAATCAAGGTGACTGGCAGGTTGCAGACACATGGTCCATTTTAAAAAGGATTTGATTTGAATATAGACTCTTAACTCCTCTCTGCAAAAGATTTTTTTATTAGCTCAATATTATACAGTACACTTTTGCACTTTTCCCAAGAAAATAAGTTTATTAATTCATTAAAAAATTATTGATCACCTCCTAGGTTTCAGGCACTAGCTTAAGCACCAGCAACATGGTGTTGAATTCAAACAGACATGGTTCCTGACAGATTTTACTGTTCTCAAGGGACCCTGCCTTATTCTCAGATAGACCTTCCCTTCCAGCCATGCTATATTTTCAGTAGCCTTTCTGTAGCCTCAGAAGCACTTTGAAAGCTCTATAACTTTTCATATTTCTCACGTAGTTTTTTTGTTCTGTAAATTTTGTTTCAGAGCCAGATATGGCAATTTCAGCTGACTTCTAATGACTTTTTCAAAAAGGGGTTTCTTTATAATGTGAAGAATACACGTTCCTTGAATTATGTAAGGAAAAGTCAGCTACCTTTCTGCTGTTATTTTATGCTGGAACCACGTGCCAGTACACTTAGAATACAGTCACACACACATGCATTGCTTTCAAACTGGGGGTCTTATATTAACACTTACCCATGCGTGTAACTGTTATGCTTTATTCCCTATCTGAAATTTCCTCTTCCTCATTCCATTTACTTTCTCTCAGTCTTCTCTCAGATATCACCTATTCAGTCCATTTCAAGAAGGTTTGTCTCCCTTCTGAGCTGCTGAAGCACTGATGTTGTGCACCATATGGTTATTTGGCACGTACAGTGGGAAGAAGCTATTGTCTATCACTGTTATTCACAGTTGCCGTCTGCTTGGTGTGCAGCTATGCAAGCTATTTTTAATATGTTCAGCAAGAAGAGTGTCTGGTGCTTTTAAAACCAGAAATAAACTTACACGAATCTATAAACTTCAGTAAAGAAGTTAAGTATATTTAATTTTAAATCCTTGAAATGTGAACAGAGTCTGTTGCTGATTAGAAAACGATAGTTATGAATAAATATGCCAAGCATAGCCATCATTTTTTGCTATTCCTTTTTGTCCCTGATTATATGAGGGGATGGTTGCAAATGGTCAGTTTCTTCCTGTTGCAGAACTGTAGCTAAAGTATTTGCAAAAACAGAGCCTGGTATAAATGCTCAAGACAGTGCGGTAAGAAATCTAAGTTTCAGCGGAGTAGGCTTAGGTTGCCCTGTCTGTTGAGGCTGTTCCAAAGGTGGCTTTAGGCACCCAGGTGAGTTTCATGTTTTCCCTCAATAGGGTTGAAATAACCTACTGAGAGTGGTTAAGCACTGATGATGGTTAATTTTAGTGTGACGATGCCTCACCATACATAGTGTAATAAAGACTGACTCCATTTTCTGATGTGTGACTGTTGACAGCTTCTAAGCCCACCCTGTCTCTTCTTCTTTGCCCAGCTCTGGACAAGCTGATAAGAAAACCCAGGTGCTTCCTCCTTTGGCCCTGTTGATTCAAACCATGGAAGCTCCTGCCCATGCATGGGAACCTTCTTCCGGCCCTGCTCTCTAACTACTCAACTTAAAAATCCCATGCTCTCTGAAGCTGTTTCAGACTTACTTGGGAGGCCTGCCCTGCTCTGCTCAGAAAAGCTTCAATTATGTAAGTAATGTAAGTAATAAACCATACCATTTCACACGCTCCTGGTGTGTGTGATGTCATTGATCTTAACATGAACATTTTTTTTTAGTGGGGGGCATCTGGTTTTAGCAGGGTAGCCATAAAAGCCAGTATTTGAATTTTAAAATTTTGCCATAGATTGTGTTTGTTTAAAATGATTGACTTTAACGCTTTGCTATCTTTTAAACAGTAAAAACATAGGTTATTAGCTTACAATGACTCATGTATCTAAATATATGGGGAAACTGATATGCATCGGTCATAAAGCTGTAGCATAAAGCCATAACAGTGCTCATCTGGTGACTGATTCTCAAATTACAATTGTGAGCCTTAAAAATAAACAGGTTTATTCACCCGTGCTCAACCTAGACACTTTAACCAAAATAGGGGCTTGACGTGCCCTTCTTATAGCCCCGTAAATATTTAGGACTGGAATGTAGAGGACCTGTCATAGGGCTTGTTAATGGCTTGTGCTGTTAAGTTTGCATATAACCTAATCAACCAAGTGATCCTTGAGGGCAGGGGATCCTGCCAATTTAACTCCTGAATAACTTAGTAATAGTAATGCAGCTACTCTACTAGGTAACTTATTATTTATTTACCACTACATTTCAAGCATATTGATAAGCTCTTTTCATCTATTAACTGTGTAATTCTCCAAAAGCCTTTATAAGGTAGGTTGCAGAGATATCGCTCATGAGCAGATGACACTTGTATCAGATAATCTCCAGTCCAGGGTCCCACAGCTGGTATGTCAGGCCTGCTTGGCTCCAAAAGCTACTATTAACCTCCTTGCGCTTTGATCCCAGTCTCTTGTGTGCATTCTACTCTTGGTACGGCTAAAACGTATTGGATATTTATAACTACTTTTGTATGGAACATGCTCACAGAGAATCAAGGTAGCATTGTAAAAAGGGTATTGAATAGGTTTTTTTGTACCGATAGCTTTGAATTTCTACCATGCTAGATATCAACTGGTTGTCTGGAAAAAGTACCCTCCTAGTGAGTTTATTTATTTATAAAATTGTAGGGTTGGATTAGGTCAAGGGTTCTTACCCTGTGACCCAGAGAACCCTGAAATTATAGGCAAATGTTTTTTTTATGTGTGCATATGTATTTTTCTATGGACAGTATTCATAATATATCTCCTTCTCAAAGGGTTTCATAAAAAATTATAAGAATGTTCAACTGGAGGATTAAATTCTCTTGTAGTTATCAAAATATTGTGACTCCATCCAGCTTGAGGATGACAGAGAGGGAGCAGGAAGGATCAGGAAATGAGAAAGAAAGGATTATATTCCATATTTTAATTTAAACAATAATGTTTGGATAACATTTTTTTCTAAACCTGGCATTTAAAATAAATAAAAACCTATAGAGCTTTCTTTTTAACAAAGCCCAAATCTACATCTTTATGTATAAGACGGAAAAATAATAAATCTGGTTTGACCAAGATCCAAAACCATAGCCATTCCCTGTTTGAATGAATCAGTAAGTGTCTTTAGTTTGGGAAATAAAAGTGGAGAATTATCTATTACATTGCATTAGCTGACCTTGAGTCTTGTATCCTCTTGACTTCAGAGCTCATATCCAACTGTTAAAAAGTCGTTTTCTTGTCTCTTTCAAATAAATAGCTGAAAATTCTGAACTTTCTAATTATGTGGAGCTGTGGGATTTCAGGGGAAATAAAGAGCTTATTATCTGTCAATTCCTCAGATTTAAAAATAATGACATCCTGGTGTGTAATAACAGAGCACATGCATCCTGATCATATAACAAGAAGACCACCAGAGTGAGTGCAGCAGGGAAGATGCTATTTAACATCCTTGATTGCTTTTCAAAGGCACAGAAAGTTTTGATGAGGGAGCATCTGCTTCTTGTTAGAAATTTTTCCACAGTCAAAATTTTATGGAAAAAACAAATCTTACGGATCATAGGTAACACACAGTGTCATTGTCTGGATTTATTAATTGTGCATGTCATCTGTCCATGAAATATACTTATTGCCATTAGATTGTAGTCATGTTTGAAAGAAAAAAGTGTGTCAAAAGGAGCATGATCAGTATTCCAATTAGTTTAAAGAAATTTAACCAAATTTTCAAAAAAGTAATGTGTTCCTTTCTGCAGTCATCACCCATTCACTTTAAAATTTGTGGCAATTTGCCTGTGACATCTCTAGCCAGTCTTCATCCCCTCTTTCTCTCTCCAACCTGTTTTTTCTTCATTTTTTTAGTTCATTTTATTATTCATTCAACAAATTTTTATTAAGTATTATGTGCCAAACACTCTTCCAAGTGCTTGGGATACACATTATTTACACAATGGACAAAATTAAATTTCTTCACCCACTGTACCTAGTTGGCAGCATGCCTCAATACAGTAGGGTGAAATATTCTGCTAAGTGGTGTTCCTGCTATCAGTTTTGCACAGTATAACCCAATGTCCACAGAACAGAAAAAGTGAGTTTTAAAAGTCAAATTTAAAAAATATTAGTCCTTTGCTACCTTCAACTGTAACTTAGCCACCTACAAAGCTCCCAATAATTTGGCCCTTCTTAGCTCTTAGCCTTACTCTTTTTTTTGTTTGCTTTTTTATTTTTAACATCTTCATTGGAGTATAATTGCTTTACAATGGTGTTTTAGTTTCTGCTGTATAACAAAGTGAATCAGCATACATACAACCCCATATCTCCTCCCTCTTGCATCTCCCTCCCACCCTCCCTATCCCACCTCTCTAGGTGGTCACAAAGCACTGAGCTGATTTCTGTGTGCTATGTAGCTGCTTCCCGCTAGCTATCTATTTTACGTTTGATAGTGTATATATGTCTGTGCCACTCTCTCACTTCGTCCCAGCTTACCCTTCCCTGCTCTGTGTCCTCAAGTCCATTCTCTACATCTGTGTCTTTATTCCTGTCCTGCCCTTAGTTCTTCAGAACCATTTTTTTTTATATTCCATATATATGTGTTAGCATATGGTATTTGTTTTTCTCTTTCTGACTTACTTCAGTCTGTATGCCAGACTCCAGGTCCATCCTCCTCACTACAAATAACTTCATTTCATTTTTTTTATGGCTGAGTAATATTCCATTGTATATATGTGCCACATCTTCATTCATCTGTCGATAGACACTTAGTCCAACCTGTTTTTCCTCATTGCTCATCAAATAATCTTGTCACCAATTTTAACAGTTATTTCTGAGTGATGGAGCTCTGCATCTGCTCAGAAGACACTACTTATCTCCAGCTCTTTTTTAGTAACGGTGTCTTCTATTACTTTCTGTGATTAGTTTTACTCCTCTGGTTCTTCTCCACCCTCCTCATTTCTTTTCCTTCTACTCTCTAAAAATACATTTTCACTAAGATATTTTCAGTCCTTTCATTCTCTCTAAACTTTTTTCTTGAGTGATCTCATTTTAAGGGTAGATTTCAAGTGGAACACAATCAATTAGCTCCCATACATTTACTAACATCATAAAATATTGGGTTGGCCAACATGTTCGTTTGGGTTTTTCCATAATGTTATGGATTTTTATATTTCCGAAAGAATTTTTATATTTCCAATATTATAATGGAAAGCAACTATGGTGGTTATTGAATAAACAGGCTTAATACTGAAGTGACTTACCGAAAATGCCCTAGTGAAAAGGGCAAATGAGGCAGATCCAGGTGTTCTGATTCTAAATGTAATCCTTGTTCCATTATACCAGGAGCCACAGCTCAGAGGAGTAGAGGTGGAGAGGGAAGCCAAACACAGTCATAGGTGGGCTGCTCAACACACTTTAGTTGAAAGCAATTAGATACAAAAACGGTTGCTTTAGGTGACAATTTGTCTAGATGACGATTTCGCTTCTGTAATTAATACTCCATGTCACTGGTTTGTTTGTTTTCCCTTCCATATTGGCATTTGCCATGGCCCCATTTCTCTTGGTTTCTTGAAATACTCTACAGGCCTTCCAAAACATTTCCTTTCTTTTCTTTCTTTTTTTTAAATTTAAACTTGTTTAAAATTCTAAACTACTTGCGAACAAAGGAAACTTGCCCAAGACATATGTATTTGGAATTTAGTAGAATACATAGCTTACTCTCTCACTAGTGTAACTGTTACTGAACCAGCTTCATCTTGCCCAACACAGAGCAAGCCAAAACACTGAGACACTGGTTTGAAGCAAAGAGAGGGTTTATTCACAAAGCAGCCAAATGAGGAGAATGTAGGACAAGTTTCAGATCTGCCTACCTGAAGGCAAGTGGCTGGAGGTATTTCTGGGATAAAGAGTAAAGAGGCAGGGTGATCTATGAGTGGGGAGCATGGAGAAAGATGATTGGACAAATGTTCTGTGCAGGGGTAACTAAGCTAGAGGCCTCTGCACATTCAAAAACGGAGGCGCTTAGTACAATCTGAGGGTGGAGTTTTCAGCCCTCTGATGACACGTCAGTGGACATTCACAGATGCCTGGGTGGAGGGTCGGTGGTCCTATCTAATCTTAACTGGCTCATCTGGAACTGGATACAGCTCACTCCAAGTTCTTGGACCACTTAGGCAAACATCTTATTTAGGCTATGTGCCACTTGAAGGACATGCAAGTCTTTTGTAGCAACAAGTAAAATGATCTTGGTTAGTGAAGGTAGGTTACAGGTGAAATGGATTTAACTAATGATTATGCTAGGTTTCATAACTTCAATTCCTTTGGATGGGACTACTGAAATAAGTACAACCTATTACCCATCTACTAGGCTGCTTCACAAGTTTCCATTTGTAGTTGCAGTTACGTTACCTAAAATTTCCTTTCCCTAATATTTACATTATCACTTTCTTTTTTTTTAATAACATCTTTATTGGAGTATAATTGCTTTACAATGGCGTGTTAGTTTCTGCTTTATAACAAAGTGAATCAGCTATACATGTACATATATCCCCATATCCCCTCCCTCTTGTGTCTCCCTCCCACGCTCCCTATCCCACCCCTCTAGGTGGTCACAAATCACCAAGCTGATCTCCCTGTGCTATGAGGCTGCTTCTCACTAGCTAGCTATTTTACATTTGGTAGTGTATATATGTCCATGC
Organism: Monodon monoceros; assembly: GCF_005190385.1. Classification (NCBI taxonomy): domain Eukaryota; kingdom Metazoa; phylum Chordata; class Mammalia; order Artiodactyla; family Monodontidae; genus Monodon; species Monodon monoceros. Next base: position 111,137,102 of record NW_021703777.1, read on the forward strand.
CACTCTCTCACTTTGTCCCAGCTTACCCTTCCCCCTCCCCATGTCCTCAAGTCCATTCTCTATGTCTGCATCTTTATTCCTATCCTGCCCAAAGTTACTCTCAGTGAAGCCTTCCTTGACCAGCTTTTCTAAAATTTCAACCCCCAACCCTTCATATCCTTTTCTGTGTTTTTTTTCTTTGCAGAGTACATACTGCTATCTAACATACTACATATTTTACTTATTTTGCTTATCACTTGATTCCCCTTTAGACTGTAAGCTCCCTGAGGGCAGGGTTACTGTCTGCTTTGCTCACTCTTCTATCGTCAGCACTAGGAGAAGTCCCGGATCCTGGCAGGTGCTTGTAACAGATATCACTGTGTTCCACACAGAAACCTTGTTCACCTCAGTGAGATCAAATGAAGAAAATATGCTTCTAGAACAGGATGAAAGAAACTCAATTTCTTCATCAAAAACGTAAATAAAATGTCAGTGTTGGAAGAGAGAACACCTACATAATATGAAATAGTCAAATCCTGTCTTCCACATCAAAAATCACTCTTTACTGACAGCCTTTGCTCTTGGGATCCTGATTAGCAATTCTATCCTTACCTTCAGGTGTCATTTCAAAACACTGAACACCTGAGATTAAGTGTCTGTTTTTTGTTAGGAAACAAATGCTTCTGCCAGTGCTGCCAAATTCCTTGATATTGAATAATATCATGGAAACAATGTTTTTCTATTCCTTTTTATGTTTTTTTCTTAATCAAAATACAGGTAACAAAGAAAGTGTGGGTTGTTATCAGAATTCATTATCCAGGCATAAAGAAATTCAGATGTCAGGAAGCCAGCATGAATCCTCTCCATTCTTGCCCTCGAACAGGGTTGGAGGACAAGGTCATCAGGCAACTTTACTTCCTTTTTCTCATGAATTTTCTGATGCTTCTTCAGAGAAAATTTTTTAAAAATGACTCTCTTCATTGCAATGTAAAAAGTAAAATTTTTCAAAAGAAGGACCATTAAGATGGACTCAATTCACCTAATTCTACACCCAGAATCTGTAAAAATAGATTTTGATCTCGGAAAAGGCAGAAATTTTCATGGTGATCATATGTTTTTGAACCACGTACCTTCTTTTCCTTGCTTGGTGTAGCAAATAAAAGCATAAACTTTGAAGGGAGACAGACTGAGATTTCAGTCTGTGAAAATAGCTGTGTCACCTGGGACAAATAATTTTACCTGTTTAAATCTTAATTTCCTACCCTGTAATTTTGTTTAGCATATATATTAGGGCTGTTGTGCGTATTAAATGAGATAATTTATATGATATATATGATATAAAGTAGGCAAAGAGATACATAAAATTATTTCCTTCTCCTAACACACATACGCACACACATCCATTCTTCTTATAACGTTAATTTATTTCATTTAATTCCTAATTTAAAGAAAAGAGTGTCAAAGAATTTAAGTTTTGACTATGCTCTAGTCCTGTCCTATTTATTTAGCATAGGTATTTTGGCAATTTGCTGACTATAACAAAAACCAATTCTGACATATTTTTAAAGAGGGTAAATAAAGTTGCAGAAACTGTGGTCAGAAAACTGGGTCAGAATTCCTAGATTTATTTTCTGTGGCTGAATATTGAGGTTGTACCGTGAATTTCTGTAACATTGGTGCTTTTCCAAGACATTACTGTCTCAGCAAGTCAAATTTAATATACTCGAAAATATTATCCTTAAGATTACAGCTGTACTTTTTAGTGTAAATTACTTAGTTACCATTTTTCATTTGGAGTGAAAATATGTTTCATTTATTATAGTTTTCCTTAGCAAAAGGATTTAAACTGCCTGAAAATCTGTTCTTGCTCTCTGTTCTCTTAATTCTCTACGAGTAAGAAATGTAATTGCAGTAAGCCTAAATCATCTGAACGTGGTCTCACATAGCCCTTTATGGCATTTCTAATTAAAATAGATGACAGAGTCTAAATTGTAAATAGATTTCTTTTGCTTAATGCATTCATTATTTTACATATTCATATAATTATTTAAATATTTGACAAATATAAAAATATATCTTCTACATATATGCTCATTTATGTTAATCTCTGGTCTTGTTACATGACTCCAAATTTGATTACAAATACATAGCATTAAGACTGAACAAGTACCATAGTGAAGAATCTTTTATTTATTAACACTCTGAAGTGTTTCCTTGACCCTCCTTGAAAGAACTGTTATAGATGTTAATTAGTATCCTTGTCAAACTGTCAAGCAGTTACCAAAATAGGAATCAAAAGATTATTGAGGCAGAGAGAAAGTAGAATCTTTAAATGTTTATTAGTTAGAAAATAAAGATCCAAAGGGCTTGTTTCAAACAGCAATTTGTAGCTTTATTTATTTATTTTCTTTAACCTAAAAAAGGTCTTAGAAATCTTCTAGTTCAACATCAACACGTCCTTCACCATCATCCCGCACTCTCCCTCTGCAGGTGTGTGGTGTCCCACAGAGGTGCCCCTATAGGATCCCGTATTCTAGCTCCCTGTACGCATCCCCAGCTTCTGGCTGCTTTCCTGCTAATGTCTCTTCCCTGTGACCTTTGGAGGATTGCAATGGAGCTTCTCACCTGTAGAGGTTGCTAGAAGTACTGAGAGTTCTTAGAACATTTTCTACTCCCCTATCCCTCATGATAGATGACTGGTGCAGGAGTACAAAAGCCCAGCTTCTTTGCCTGTGTGTGTGATCAACTTTGAGGTGTAACTTACACCCCAGAGCTCCTCATGATTTCAGGCTGTCTAGGAATTTTTCTGAAAACTCACCTGTGTGTGGTTTGTCTCGCTTCCCTTATTCCACTTTCCTCACCATCTTTCTGATTACTCCTGGAAGCATGTATTATATTTTTTCACTGGATCCTTGTCTTAAGTTGGCTTCCAGAAGAACTCACCCTGTGACACTTTGTATAGCATTTTATAAAGAAATATATTAGACCTAAGCAGGTTAAGTGGATACACTCATGAAATTTGCAAAATGAGAGAGGGCAGAGGGTGCATATACTCCATGTTGAAAAGGCAGCAAAGTCCTTAGAGCAGTGATTTTAGTTGTGGATGCCCACTCGTGCCACATAGGGAGATTTTTTTAAAAACACTGATGCAAAAGCCACATTTTATACATATTGAATAAGAACCTCTAGGGGTCGAGGTATGGCAGTGGTATTTTTAAGTGGCCCGGGTGATTCTAGCGTGCAGCCAGGATTGAAAACCACTGCCACAGAGTTAAAACACATGGTAATATTTTTAACACATGGTAACATTTTTAACGTAAGTGGTGAAATAGAAGAAGCATTGGGTAAGATGAATAACAAACAAGGGGAATTTGAATTTGGCAGTGTTAGAATATTCTCTCTATTCTTTCTTACTTGATAAGGAAACAGGAACAGATAAGTTTTTTAAAGCAAAGTTTACAATTTTGAATGGCATGAATAAATAAGTAGAGCAGGCAAGCCTACTCTTACAAAACCTTCCTTTATTGCTTGGTATTGAACATGTAGAAACAGTCTATGCCTGCACCATATGCCCTTCCCCTCCCTTACTCCCACTTTATTTTGAAATAAATAGCCCTCTCTGCTGACCTTTTATTTTCCTATTTTGGACAGAATATGGATACCAGAAACATTTCATTCTTTTTTTTTTTTTTTTAATTCTCGGCTATAAAAACATTAGGCTACTGACACTTGTCCTCATGCCAGAGGAAACAATAGGAAGATGGAAATGCCCTAAAACCATGAGGATAAGTTGCAACATCTCTCCAGCTGATCATTGTCTTTTGGGAACTCAGGGTCATTTGTACTGGAAATTTGATTTTTTAAAGAGACCCAATATCTAGATTTTATGGGAATTCACATATATTTAAATGTTAACAAATATATATGTTTTTAATTTAAGAAACTGTGATGACCAACATGCTCATCTGAGCAACTGAGATAAATTTGTGTGATGGATTTTTCCTGCAGGTCACCAGTTTTTCACTTCTGGTTAAAGGTGTATTTGTAAATATATAAATTTTTTGAAAACTACTAATTTAATTCAAAATTTTATTTCTCATTGATTTATCACCTAACTTTCAGTGATCTGTAAATTTTTCTAGCTTTATATGATTCAGTCTTGCTCCCCTTCACACTGTACATTTACTTATGTATGCTTATGGACACATCGTATAATATATACACATGGAAATAAGCATGCACATATATTATTACTTTATATACATTCAAAGATTAAAATTTCCAGCACAGGTTTCTGGATGGGGATATTCTAATAATGCTTAAGTAGACTCTACATAGGCCAAACTAAAATATCTTTTAGTGGAATTTTATTTTTTTTATTGCAGCCACATTTCTTATGTCCTTTTTCCTTCCTGTTTCACAAAGCTTCTTACTAATCAGTAACCTGTATCTGTTCAATATATATATTTGCAGAAGTGCTGTGTTTATGTGAGTTTGGGGGTAAGAACATGTAATAGAAAGGAAAATAATGATCTAAAAATTTAAACATCTGTAGTTCCTATAAATCAAAATGTAAACCAGGGAGAGAGATTTGTATCTCTGAAACAACTTATTAAAGGAAACAATATGAAAAATGCTTTCTAGACTTTAAATGTAATCAGGTCCCAGAAAAAGGTACACAGTGAGAATCTTTGAAGATGTAGAAGAAAAATGAGATAATATCTTTTCATGTCTACTTATTTATCATTGTAATTAAATATCACAATATTGGAAATTTGAGCTCAGTATGGAAGCAAGATAAAGATGACAATTTATTTTATAAGCCTGTCACATGAATATGGTTTATTTGGTGAGAAAAATCTTAATGTCTGAAAAGAAAGAGAATAGGAAAGGGAAGGGAGGGAAGGGAAGGCTGCTTGAAGGCCAGCTCTTGCTTAATTAGCAATCAGGGATGGAACAAGAAATATAAGGGCCTGAACAATCTTTTGTGTCCATTAATAAATGTCTGAGTGGGATGGGGCACAGAGATAATTACAGCAGGAGGTGTACAGCGTTACAGTAGGCGTGTTTTCACATACCGAGAAGAGCCCTACTGTAGAGATGCTTATAAAATAGATGTGATAGCATTTTGAATTCACATCAAATATTAAATAATAATATAATTTATGAGATGTCACAAAACTGTAGGATTTTACAGAAAGAGATGTGTAAGTGTTGTGAGTTCAAAGGAAAAAGAAAGTTCATGAAAGAGAAGTAAGATGAGTTATACCTCAATTTGTTTGAAGGGTTAAACAATTTTTAGATCAAATGCTTGGTACTACTTCTAATTCTTTTTTCTTTAAATGAATAAACTTGCCTAAGGTGACATTCAGTTCTTGTTACATGCTATCTCTGTGTCCCCGTCAAGTAACTTGTAGTCTACTAAGAGTTCTATTGTTCTCTATTACTATTTAAAATAACAGGACAGGAATCCTGATTTCTTGCTAGTAAACGCCTATTTATTTCCTTTCCTTCATCTTCCTTCTTTCATTGGTTCCCCTTCTAATCATCTCCCAGAATTTTCTTTCAACATGATGCTAGTTACGAATGAAGACTTGGTATTCCTAACTGATTATTTAATCATGTTACAACATATTGGAAAATAAATAAGCTTAATTAGTCATATATTCATGCAAGTTCTTTAACATCAGATATATTTTTAGAAAAATAAATATAAAACCATGACTGTGTAGTCTTTGAATAAATATTTAATCCATGTTTTATACCATTTCTAACATACATATTGACCATTAGCTATACTAGATGTAAAATATATTAACACTAGATTTACTCTTGCGTGTTTAGTGTTACATATATTTGTATAAGACAGTTCATGTTCATTTTTTTAAATGGGAAAAAAGAGTGATACCTAATCACTTTTTTATTTTTTTGGTTTTGTTCACATGAAAGCATATTAACTGCAAAAGACCTTAATTACTAGTACCTTCTTCTTTTCCATGTTCTTGTTTTACTTGTTCTTCTCATCCTCTTCCTCCTATTTTTCTTTCTTCATCATTTAATTTTCATAGTAAGTGAGATATTGTGTGGTCTACTCCCAACAATAAAAAGGGTGTGCATTTGTCTGGGATATTGTCTGTAAAAAAGAAAACAATATTTCACATAAAATACTTCTATGTGCATTTAAAAAATGTGGAATAGGTATACAGTGGAATATTCATCATAAAGAAGGAAATTCTGCCATTTGCGACAACATGGATGAAACTAAAGAGCATTATGCTAAGTGAAATAAGTCAGACAAAGACAAATACTGTATGGTACTACTTATATGTAGACTCTAAAAAACATATAAACAGAGAGTAGACTGGTAGTTGCCAGGGCTTGGGAGTGGGGAAAGTGAGTTGTTGGTCAAAGTTGTAAGATGAATGAGTTCTGAGGATCCAATGTACAGCATGGTGAGTATAGTTAACAACACTAGATTGCATACTTGAAAGTTGCTGAGAGAATAGATCTTAAATGTTCTACCACACACATGCACATAAAGGTAATTATGTGCAATGATGGAGGTGTTAACTAACCTTATTATTGCGTTAATAATTTCACAACATATTTGTGTACCAAATCATCACGTTGTACACCTTAAATTTACACAGTGTTATATGTCAATTATATCTCAGTAAAGCTGGAAGAAAAAAGAAAAAAAATGTGCCTTTTAATAATACTCATAAATGACAGGAGAAAATGAGTAAGATGTAGCAGACTGATTCAAACAGATAAGGAGAGATAAGGAAGGAGTCATAGCAACAGGTTTTATATTGTGAGCAAGAAGAAACTTCCACAAAGAAAATTTGAAAATATGCATATGACTAATAGATCAAGTGAAGAATTAAGTAAATAGAGTAGCAGAAACCTATTAACACCCATAACAACAAAATGATTTTAGGAGATAAATAAAATGGTATTAAATATTTTATATGAGATTCAGGATTTGATTTATTTGATAAAATATACTGAATTATATTGATAAAATTTACACATATGCATTTCATCTGTCATTTAGGTAAATATTCATGGAACAACAATTCCCACACATTAATAAATTAAAATAAAAACATAATACAAAATGTAAAAATTACATTTTAAAATTATGGATACCACATTCACTACCTTCAAACAGTAGGAAGAATAATTATGCTCATAAATTCTAGACAACTTCTTGTGGGTTACTTTATTCTTCATAATGTCATATTTCCATGGTGTTGACAGTAGGAAGGTACACTCTATCTCTTTATCCAACCTCACTTATGGGGAGTGAGGAATGATGTTCTGCCCTGCTTAGAGTTCCCTCATTTTTGGTTAAACATTGTGGGAATGCAGCTAGTTTCTCCTATGAGTCTCTTTGAGAAAAGTAGAATATTTTCTTCTTTTGGGGGAATAAATACAGTAATGCTAGGTTGCTCTCAAATTTTAATAGTCAAATGGAACATTAATTAATATGGAAAGGGAAGAAAGAAAAATACTGAGCAACGCCATACATGTACCTCATACTTACAATTTTGTCTGTTTTTTTCCACTAATTTACTCATTTATTACTTATATCCTATTTACTCTGGAATAGGTTAGAAATGTTCTATCGATTAGGAACATAAATTGATTAAAAATTAAAAGTATTTTAATAGAATCATTAGAACACAAATATAAGTAGGCAATTTCAATATTCCACTTTCAATTAGGGATAGATCAACCAGACAGATGATCAGCAAGGAAACAACTTGAGGACTGGAACAACACCATAGACCAATTATTCCTAACAGACATATGCAGAACACTCTACACAAAAACAGCAGAACTAACATTCTTCTCAAGCATATATGGAACATTCTTTAGGATAGATCATATGTTAAGTCACAAAACTTAATACATTTAAGAAGATTGAAATCATACCATGTTGTCTTTTCTGACCACAGTGGAATAAAACTAGAAATCAATAGCAAAATAAAACTGGAAAATTCACAAAATATGAAAATTAAACAACACACTTTTGAACAAATCAGTCGCTAAAATAAGAAATCACAAGGGAAATTTATGAATATTGAAGACATGAAAATGAAAACACAGCAAATCAAAACATGGGATATAGCAAAAGAAGTACTAAGAGGAAGTTTATAGTGGTAAATACATTAAAAAAGAAGAAAGATCTTAAATAAACAACTGAACCCCTACACCTCAGGCAACTAGAAAATGAAGAGCAAACTAAACCCAAAGTTAGCAGAAGGAAAGATCAGAGTAGAAATAAGTAATACGAAAATAGAAAAATCGAAAAAACTGAGTTGTTTCTCTGAAAAAAATCAACAAAATTGACAAGCCCTTAAGGTAAACTAAGAAAAACAGTATACTACCTGCATAAGACAAACACATAGACCAGTGGAACAACATGGAGAACCCAGAAATAAATTCTCATGTTTATGGTTAAGTGACATTTGGTAAAATTGCTGATGCTACACAATGGAGAAAAGGTAGTCTCTTCAACTAATAGTGATGGAAAAACTGGATATCCACATATAAATAAATAAAGTTGGGCCATTACCTTATACCATATACAAAGATTCACTTACAATTGATTAAAGACTTAAACTTAAGACCTGAACTCCTAGAAGAAAACAGGGGAAACACTTCATGACATTAAATTTGGCAATGATTTCTTGGACCTGACATCAAAAGCATAGACAACAAAAGCAAAAATAGACAAATGGGACTACATCAAACTTAAAAACTTCTGTGCAGAAAATGAAACAACCAACAGGGCAAAAATGCAATCCCTGGAATGGGAGAAAATATTTTTAAACCATATATCTGATAAAGGGTTGTATATGGAATACATAATGAACTACAACTCAAAAACAAAAACATTTCATTTTAAAATGGGCAAAAGACTTGAACAAACATTTCTCCAAAGAGGAAATGTAAATGTCCAACAGGCATATGTAAATATGGTCAACATCACTGATCATTACGGATTTTAAGTCAAAATTGTAATTAGATTTTACCTCATACCAATTAGGATGACTATTACTAAAAAACAGAAAACAACAAGTGTTGGTGAGGACATGGAGAAATCAGAACCATTGTGTAATGTTTGTTGGAATGTAAAATGGCACAGCCATTATGGAAAACAGTATGACGGTTCCTCAAAAAATTACAAGTAAAACTACCATATGATCCAGCAAATCCTAGTTCTGGGTAATTATTTAAAAATTGAAATCAAGATCTTGAAGAGATATTAGCACCCCCATATTCATTGCAGCATTATTCACAATAGCCAAGATGTGGAAACAGCTTAAATATCCATGGATGGATGAATGGATAAAGAAAAGATATTATATACAATAGAATATTATTCAGTCTTAAGAAGATAGGAAATTCTGCCACATATGACAACATGAATAAACTTTGAGGATATTATGCTAAGTGAAATTAGCCAGTCACCAAAAGACAAATACTAGATGAATATTTATACCTCCACTTATATGAGGTATCTAGAATACTCAAACTCCTAGAAACAGAAAGTAAAATGGTGGTTGCCAGGGGCTTGGGGGAAGGGAAAAAGTGACTGTTGTTCAATGGATATAGAGTTTCTGTTTTACAGGATGAAAAAGTTCTAGTGATCTGTTGTATAACAGTGTGCATATAGTTTGCTTTACATTTCAAAATGGTTAAGGTGATATGTTTTATGTTATGTGGTTTTTATCACACACAAAAAAAGAATTATAGGACTTCCGTGGTGGTCCAGTGGCTAAGACTCGGTGCTCCCAATGCAGGGGGTCTGAGTTCGATCCTTGGTTGGGGAACTAGATCCCACATGCCACAACTGAAAAAAAAAAAAAAAATTATTAGATGGAGGACACACACACACACACGTAGCCCTCAAAGAAAATAAAAACCAAGTGAGAAAATAAAGAAAATGGATAAAGCATTTAACATAGAATATATGAAGTAAGATAATAAAATTAAGGTAAGACTATTTGTTATTTTAAGATGGGATAAACATACTCTTTAACAGAAAAATTCTCTGGATCAAAACCAATATCTAATTACCATATAAAAGAAGTACATCTACAAGTGCTAAAGCCATTAAAAAAAAAAAAGAGGGCTTCCCTGGTGGCGCAGTGGTTGAGAGTCCGCCTGCCGATGCAGGGGACACGGGTTCGTGCCCCGGTCCGGGAAGATCCCACATGCCGTGGAGCGGCTGGGCCCGTGAGCCATGGCCGCTGAGCCTGTGTGTCCGGAGCATGTGCTCCACAACGGGAGAGGCCACAACAGTGAGAGGCCCGCGTACTGCAAAAAAAACAAAAACAAACAAACAAAAAACAAAAAGAACTGAGGATGCTTACCATCACCTTTTATATTCAACATCCTTAGTACATTCCAGCAAATTTAATAGGTCAAGTAAAAAAAAATTATTCTTATACGTATTGGCCAAGAGTAGATAAAACTAATTCTATTGACAGCATGTAAAGTTTGTTGGCTGCCTACCCAATGGCCATTCCTACCATTTTTTTTTTTTTTGGCTAAAAATCTACAATCTTATTTGGTACCCTCCCATTTCCTTGTTACTCATGGTTATGGACTGGATTAATAAAGTATTTGAATACATTAATAATTCATAACATAATATAGATCCCAGAGGATTTGTTTTAGTAGACTCCATGGCCAAATAAAGCCATATCACTCCAAGTTCCTTTAAGAAGGAATTTCCCAAACTATGGTTCGTTAAACACTAATGGTCTGTTAGATGTTAATGTGATACAAAACAGAGTTCTTTGATTTCTAGAAATGCTGGGTTAAATGAGATATTTTTTACTATGGGACTCTAGATACTTTAATAGCTTACGATGCAATGTGAATTTTCTAGAGGAGATCATACTATATAACATAACCTCTTGATCATAAAACTCTCTTTACAGAACACCCCTTACCATCATGAGTGACACCTGTGTTCCAAATGCATACTATGGCACACAGGCTTAGGGAATTTGGCTATACATACACCAAGGTAATTAAAAGAAATGCCAATCAATAGATAGCAGAATCATTAATCTATCCATTTGTATTAAAATTCCTTCTCTGAGATCCTTTGTTACACAAGGTAGCTTTTGTTCTCTCCTTTTACTGGCTTCTAAATTTAAAAATAAATTACACAGTCTGTAGAATATCTTTACATTGTTTTTATTTTGAAACAATGATCAAGGTAATAGAAGCCAGGGTTTTGTCATTTCTTCCTAAATACATTCATTTAGCAAATATTAATTGAGAATTGTTTGTGTAAAAGGCTTGGCACTGTGAGAGATATTCATTAGTATTACACACGGCCCTTATACATAAGAAGTCTGTAATATAAAAGAAGATATGACCATGTATGCAATAATTGCAACACATCAAGCATATAATAAGTACCATATCCGTGGAACAAAATGCCATAGGAATTGATTGGAAAAGCAGATCACTTTTTCCTTTGAGAGACAACCAAAGAATACCTAATAAAGAGATAAAATATAATAAGTGAAGTGAGCACTTAAGCTTAATAGTCAATATTAATGTCTTCAATAAACAAGAAGGCAAGACTAACTGAAGACCTGGAGTGTGTAGGAAATTCAGGCAAGAGAATTTGAGAAGATGAGAAAAGATTCAGAATTTGAGTTGTAAGCGATGGACTAATTTATGATCTAGAGATGAATAATAAGATTGTTAAATAGCTTTGAGAGCCCAACTGAAAATAGTCAGCATGAATTTATGGTAGGTCAGGCAGCATGGTTCTATGATTAGCAAAGCCAAATGAGAGAAATGCTCTTCTTAACTATCTGTGGCAGACAATGTGGGAAAATTTAACTCTTTATTTCAGCAAAAAGTCTATTTTGAACTATAATAGGCCATTACTTTTCATTGTTAATTCCTCAGGTCATCAAACTTTTACATAGAGCCTGACATCAATATCAAAGAACTGTGCATTTCAATTTATGTTTCAGAGTGCCTTCAGAGTGCTGAAATATAGAATAATAGAGGACTCAGACTTTATCTCATGCTCCAGGCACTGTTGGTTTTCTATAAATATTATACAATGAGAGGGTAATGTCCTGTACAGTTGTATTTCGCTCAGAATACAGTGTGTTGTGTTCCAAGTGGTTACACATGATTTATAATTGTTGGTAAGATTGTTCTGTCAGGCAAATGGTGTTATGGCTTATTTTCACTTATCACATTCAATAAATCACTTTAAAAACAGGCCACAGCATAAATGAAGCACTACAAAACAGCACTTAAAAATTCATTTGTCTTAATATTGTGTTATGGAGAGCTTTAATGGGAAAACTAAATGGATTTTTTTTCTCTGAAGATCAAGTATACATCACCAATATTTTTTGGCCTGTTTCCATTAAAGGGATAATAGAGCTGGGATTATAGTGCATTACTTTATACTTTTATACGCTATATCCTTGTTGGGTATTTCCAACTCTTTCACCACATAAACTCCAAGTGCATAGTGTAACTCCAAAATAGCCTCAAAAATGAAAGTCTTCAATAAGAAATTTCACATTTTCTTACTATTGCAGTTTGCCATTTCTCTTCCATTCACCTTCTGTGTATAAGCATCAGGAAAGAGAAGGAAGAAAATCTTAAGAGGGAAAGAAAGAATGTGTTTGTTCCTGCATCTTGACCTGAAGAAATGAGCCCTGCCCTATATGAAAGCGATCATTTTCTAAGAGGATTAAAACCATTTTCTCTTATTGGGGATTGCTAGTGTAAAAGTCAAAAAACAGTCCTTACTTTGATGTAGCAGCCTCAAGGCACATGGACAGGTGGATGGGGCAGTGCCCTATTCAGTGCATAGATGGCCATTGCAGTATGCACAGAACAGGGAGGGCACCATTGTAAACACACCAAGCCCTAGCCACAGTTCCCAGAGATGTGACAGCTTGTGTTGCATCATCTTATTGTGATTACACCCTGAGACCCAGTGCTTCTTCTCTATCTCTCCGTGGAGAGAAAACTTGGTGACTTACACAGCCGAGCCATGGTCTTAGAGAAAGATGGTCCAGACCAAGAAATGATCAAGTTAACAATAAATGCCTTCAAAACCTACAACATTCAGACTTTCTTTTTCTTCTTTCCTAGTTCAAAATTCCTGACAGTTCTCTCGATTCCATCTCTGCTCATCTCTTCAAATATCTTGGCTAACTTGAGTGTCCCTTCTCAGTTCTGAATTACCAATACTACATCTCCACTGAATTATTCCCTTCAGCACACCAATATGGGCTAGTATCTCCCATATTTAAAATAGAAAAAAAAAAATGGCCTCACATCTTTCTGAGTTACCAACACTTTTTACTTCCTTAGAGAGCTTCCATTATTACATGGTTGACCAGAGTTCCCTGACTTTTCTCAACTGTCCAATAAATGTATGTCCCACCACAGGGAGAGAGTCCTTCTCATGCAGCACTTTCCATGTTTTGTCCAGCTGCCCATGGTATGAGGAATAGAAAAGGGAACTTGGGCATCCTACTGACTCTATTGCTTCTACACTTTCCTTAATACATCTTAGAGTACATGTGTGTCAGTGTCCTTTGCATAATAATCTCCAGAGACTTGCACGCTCAGCTGTAATGGGTACTCTCATATCCTCATTTTATCTAAGCTGTCAGTATCATTCAATATGTGGACCATTCCATCTTTCTTTTTTCCTCTCTTAGTTTTCATGCCACTATACCAGTGGGTCTCCAACTTGAGAGTGCATCAAAATCAGCAGAAACACAGATGGCTGGGTCCCACCCCAGAGTTTCTGTTTTAGTAGGTCTGAGGTGGGACCTGAGAATTTGCATTTCTAACATGTTCCTAGGTGATGCTGATGCCTTTGCTCTGGGGACCACACTTTGAAAACCACTCTACACTCTCATGGAAACTTCATCTGTCTTTACAAGGTTCCCATTGGATTATGCCACTATGATAGACACTTACTCTCTTTGTCAGATTATCCTCCTTCAAATGACCTCTAATTTCTCCTCATAGTTCAGTCCCTCCCGTCAGTCTTCTGCTTGTACTATATAGTTTTACTCATTTTTTAAGATCTCTAGCCTACACATTTTGAATAAATTTGCCTAGTCATTAAGCCTCAGTCATTACATGGTGTTGCGGTGAGGATTAGGTTGTAAATGTCAATTAATTTGGCCAAGACAAAGGGGTGCCATGATAATTAAGTAGGAACACTAACTATGGTAATCAATCATAGACTGTACACTATTTAAAAATAGGTCTTTAAAAGGTAAATCCAGAACCTAAAATATTTTTAAAACATTAAATTTTATATAGGTAATTCCTTTAAGTTATATCTCCATAGTTTGATTATTTTGGCATGCCTTGTTTAAAATATGTAGCATCATTCATAGTTTAAACTTGTGTTTTTTTTTTACATCTTTATTGGAATATAATTGTTTTACAATGGTGTGTTAGTTTCAGCTTTATAACAAAGTGAATCAGTTATACATATACATATGTTCCCATATCTCTTCCCTCTTGAGTCTCCCTCCCTTCCACCCCTCCAGGCGGTCACAAAGCACAGAGCTGATCTCCCTGTGCTATGCGGCTGCTTCGCACTAGCTATCTACCTTACGTTTGGTAGTGTATATATGTCCATGCCTCTCTCTCACTTTGTCATAGCTTACCCTTCCCCCTCCCCATATCCTCAAGTCCATTCTCTAGTAGGTCCGTGTCTTTATTCCCGTCTTACCCCTAGGTTCTTCATGACATTTTTTTTCTTAGATTACATATATATATATATGTTAGCATAGGGTATTTGTCTTTATCTTTCTGACTTACTTCACTGTATGACAGACTCTAGGTCCATCCACCTCATTACAAATAGCTCAATTTCGTTTCTTTTTATGGCTGAGTGATATTCCATTGTATATATCTGTCACATCTTCTTTATCCATTCATCCGATGATGGACACTTAGGTGTTTCCATCTCCGGGCTATTGTAAATAGAGCTGCAGTGAACATTTTGGTACATAACTCTTTATGAATTATGGTTTTCTCAGGGTATATGCCCAGCAGTGGGATTGCTGGGTCATATGGTAGTTCTATTTGTAGTATTTTAAGGAACCTCCATACTGTTCTCCATAGTGGCTGTATCAATTTACATTTCCACCAGCAGTGCAAGAGGGTTCCCTTTTCTCCACATCCTCTCCAGCATTTATTGTTTCTAGATTTTTTGATGATGGCCATTCTGACTGGTGTGAGATTATATCTCATTGTAGTTTTGATTTGCATTTCTCTAATGATTAATGATGTTGAGCATTCTTTCATGTGTTTGTTGGCAGTCTGTATATCTTCTTTGCAGAAATGGCTATTTAGGTCTTCTGCCCATTTTTGGATTGGGTTGTTTTTTTGTTATTGAGCTGCATGAGCTGCTTATAAATTTTGGAGATTAATCCTTTGTCAGTTGCTTCATTTGCAAATATTTTCTCCCATTCTGAGGGTTGTCTTTTCATCTTGTTTATGGTTTCCTTTGCTGTGCAAAATCTTTGAAGTTTCATTATGTCCCATTTGTTTATTTTTGTTTTTATTTCCATTTCTCTAGGAGGTGGGTCAAAAAGGATCTTGCTGTGATTTATGTCATAGAATGTTCTGCCTATGTTTTCCTCTAAGCGTTTGATAGTTTCTGGCCTTACATTTAGGTCTTTAATCCATTTTGAGCTTATTTTTGTGTATGGTGTTAGGGAGTGGTCTAATCTCATACTTTTACAAGTACCTGTCCAGTTGTCCCAGCACCACTTATTGAAGAGGCTGTCCTTTCTCCACTATACATTCCTGCCTCCTTTATCAAAGATAAGGTGACCATATGTGCATGGGTTTATCTCTGGGCTTTTCTATCCTGTTCCATTGATCTATCTTTCTGTTTTTGTGCCAGTACCATACTGTCTTGATTACTGTAGCTTTGTAGTATAGTCTGAAGTCAGGGAGCCTGATTCCTCCAGCTCCATTTTTCGTTCTCAAGATTGCTTTGGCTATTTGGGGTCTTTTGTGTTTCCATACAAATTGTGAAATTTTTTGTTCTAGTTCTGTGAAAAATACCAGTGGTTGTTTGACAGGGATTGCATTGAATCTGTAGATTGCTTTGGGTAGTGGAGTCACTTTCACAATGTTGATTCTTCCAATCCAAGAACATGGTATATCTCTCCCTCTATTTGTATCATCTTTAATTTCTTTCATCAGTGTCTTATAATTTTCTGCATATTTCTTTTGTCTCCTTAGGTAGGTTTATTCCTAGATATTTTATTCTTTTTGTTGCAATGGTAAATGAGAGTGTTTTCTTGATTTCACTTGCAGGTTTTTCATCATTAGTGTATAGGAATGCAAGAGATATCTGTGCATTAATTTTCTATCCTGCTACTTTACCAAATTCATTGATTAGCTCTAGCAGTTTTCTGGTAGCATCTTTAGGATTCTCTATGTAGAGTATCATGTCATCTGCAAACAGTGACAGCTTTACTTCTTCTTTTCTGATTTGGATTCCTTTTATTTCCTTTTCCTCTCTGATTGCTGTGGCTAAAACTTCCAAAACTATGTTGAATAAGAGTGGTGAGAGTGGGCAACCTTGTCTTGTTCCTGATCTTAGTGGAAATGGTTTCAGTTTTTCACCATTGAGGACGATGTTGGCTGTGGGTTTGTCATATATGGCCTTTATTATGTTAAGGAAAGTTCCCTCTGTGCCTACGTTCTACAGGGTTTTTATCATAAATGGGTGTTGAATTTTGTCAATGGCTTTCTCTGCATCTATTGAGATGACCATATGGTTTTTCTCCTTCAATTTGTTAATATGGTGTATCACATTGATTGATTTGTGTATATTGAAGAATCCTTGCATTACTGGAATAAACCCCACTTGTTCATGGTGTATGATCCTTTTAATGTGCTGTTGGATTCTGTTTGCTAGTATTTTGTTCAGGATTTTTGCATCTATGTTCATCAGTGATATTGGCCTGTAGTTGTCTTTCTTTGTGACATCCTTGTCTGGTTTTTGTATCAAGGTGATGGTGGCCTCATAGAATGAGTTTGGGAGTGTTCCTCCCTCTGCTGTATTTTGGAAGAGTTTGAGAAGGATAGGTGTTAGCTCTTCGCTAAATGTTTGATAGAATTCGTCTGTGAAGCCATGTGGTCCTGGGCTTTTGTTTGTTGGAGGATTTTTAATCACAGTTTCAATTTCAGTGCTTGTGATTGGTCTGTTCATATTTTCTATTTCTTCCTGATTCAGTCTTGGCAGGTGGTGCATTTCTAAGAGTTTGTCCATTTCTTCCTGGTTGTCCATTTTATTGGCATAGAGGTGCTTGTAGTAATCTCTCATGATCTTTTGTATTTCTGCAGTGTCACTTGTTACTTCTCCTTTTTCATTTCTAATTCTATTGATTTGAGTCTTCTCCCTTTTTTTCTTGATGAGTCTGGCTAATGGTTTATCAATTTTGTCTATCTTCTTAAAGAGCCAGCTTTTAGTTTTAGTGATCTTTGCTATCGTTTCCTTCATTTCTTTTTCATTTATTTCTGATCTGGTCTTTATGATTTCCTTCCTTCTGCTAACTTTGGGGTTTTTTTGTTCTTCTTTCTCTAATTGCTTTAGGTGCAAGGTTAGGTTGTTTATTCGGGATGTTTCCTGTTCCTTAAGATAGGATTGTATTGCTATAAACTTCCCTCTTAGAACTGCTTTTGCTGCATCCCATAGATTTTGGGTCATTATGTCTCCATTGTCATGTTTCTAGGTATTTTTAAATTTCCTCTTTGATTTCTTCAGTGATCACTTCGTTATTAAGTAGTGTATTGTTTAGCCTCCATGTGTTTGTATTTTTTACAGATCTTTTCCTGTAATTGATATCTAGTCTCATAGCGTTGTGGTTAGAAAAGATACTTGATATAATTTCAATTTTCTTAAATTTACCAAGGCTTGATTTGTGACCCAAGATATGATCTCTCCTGCAAAATGTTCCATGAGCACTTGAGAAAAGTGTGTATTCTGTTGTTTTTGGATGGAATGTCCTATAAATATCAGTTAAGTCCATCTTGTTTAATGTATCATTTAAAGCTTGTGTTTCCTTATTTATTTTCATTTTGGATGATCTGTCCATTGGTGAAAGTGGGGTGTTAACGTCCCCTACTATGAATGTATTACTGTTGATTTCCCCTTTTATGGCTGTTAGTATTTGCCTTATGTATTGAGGTGCTCCTATGTTGGGTGCATAAATATTTACAATTGTTATATCTTCTTCTTGGATCGATCCCTTGATCAATATGTAGTGTCCTTCTTTTTCTCTTCTAATAGTCTTTATTTTAAAGTCTATTTTGTCTGATATGAGAATTGCTACTCCAGCTTTCTTTTGATTTCCATTTGCATGAAATATCTTTTTCCATCCCCTTACTTTCAGACTGTATGTGTCTCTAGGCCTGAAGTGGGTCTCTTGTAGACAGCAATTATATGGGTATTGTTTTTGTATCCATTCAGCCAATCTGTGTCTTTTGGTGGGAGCATTTAGTCCATTTACATTTAAGGTAATTATCGATATGTATGTTCCTGTTCCCATTTTCTTAATTGTTTTGGGTTCGTTATTGTAGGTCTTTTCCTTCTCTTGTGTTTCTTGCCTAGATAAGTTCCTCTAGCAGTTGTTGTAAAGCTGGTTTGGTGGTGCTGAACTCTCTCAGCTTTTGCTTGTCTGTAAAGGTTTTAATTTCTCCATCAAATCTGAATGAGATCCTATGCTGGGTAGAGTAATCTTGGTTGCAGGTTTTTCTCCTTCATCACTTTAAATATGTCCTGCCAGTCCCTTCTGGCTTGCAGAGTTTCTGCTGAAAGATCAGCTGTTAACCTTATGGGGATTCCCTTGTGTGTCATTTGTTGTTTTTCCCTTGCTGCTTTTAATATGTTTTCTTTGTATTTAATTTTTGACAGTTTGATTAGTATGTGTCTTGGCGTATTTCTCCTTGGTTTATCCTGTATGGGACTCTCTGTGCTTCCTGGACTTGATTAACTATTTCCTTTCCCATATTAGGGAAGTTTTCAACTATAATCTCTTCATATATTTTCTCAGTCCCTTTCTTTTTCTCTTCTTCTGGAACCCCTATAATTTGAATGTTGGTGCGTTTAATATTGTCCCAGAGGTCTCTGAGACTGTCATCAGTTCTTTTCATTCTTTTTTCTTTATTCTGCTCTGCAGTAGTTATTTCCACTATTTTATCTTCCTGGTCACTTATCCGTTCTTCTGCCTCAGTTATTCTGCCATTGATCCCATCTAGAGTATTTTTAATTTCATTTATTGTGTTGTTCATCATTGTGTGTTTCATCTTTAGTTCTTCTAGGTCCTTGTTAAATGTTTCTTGCATTTTGCCTATTCTATTTCCAAGATTTTGGATCATCTTTACTATCATTATTCTGAATTCTTTTTCAGGGAGACTGCCTATTTCCCCTTCACTTGTTAGGTCTGGTGGGTTTTTATCTTGCTCCTGCATCTGCTGTGTGTTTTTCTATCTTTGCATTTTGCTTATGTTACTGGGTTTGGGGTCTCCCTTTTCCAGGCTGCAGGTTCGTAGTTCCCGTTGTTTTTGATGTCTGTCCCTAGTGGCTAAAGTTGGTTTAGTGGGTTGTGTAAACTTCCTGGTGGAGGGGACTAGTGCCTGTGTTCTGGTGGATGAGGCTGGATCTTGTCTTTCTGGTGGGCATGTCCACGTCTGGTGGTGTGTTTTGGGGTGTCTGTGGACTTATTATGATTTTAGGCAGCCTCTCTGCTAATGGGTGGGGTTGTGTTCCTGTCTTGCTAGTTGTTTGGCATAGGATGTCCAGTACTGCAGCTTGCTGGTCGTTGAGTGAAGCTGGGTGCTGGTGTTGAGATGGAGATCTCTGGGAGATTTTCACCGTTTGATATAATGTGGAGCTGGGAGGTCTCTTGTGGACCAGTGTCCTGAAGTTGGCTCTCCCACCTCAGAGGCACAGCACTGACTCCTGGCTGCAGCATCAAGAGCCTTTCATCCACACGGCTCAGAATAAAAGGGAGAAAGAGTAGAAAGAAAGAATTAGTAGAAGTTGAAAGAAAGAAAGAAAGAAAGAAAGGAGGGAGGGAGGGAGGGAGGAAGGAAGGAAGGAAGGAGGGAAGGAAGAAAAAAGAAAGAAGATAAAGTAAAATAACATAAGGTAAAATATAATAAAGTTATTAAAATAAAAAATTATTAATTTAAAAACAAAGAAAAAAAATTTCAAAAAACGGTCGGATAGAACCCTAGGACAAATGGTGGAAGCAAAGCTATAAAGACAAAATCTCACACAGAAGCATACACATACACACTCACAAAAAGAGGAAAAGGGGAAAAAATCATAAATCTTGCTCTCAAAGTCCACCTCCTCAATTTGGGATGATTCGTTGTCTATTCATGTATTCCACAGATGCAGGGTACATCAAGTTGATTCTGTAGCTTTAATCTGCTGCTTCTGAGGCTGCTGGGAGAGATTTCCCTTTCTCTTCTTTGTTCTCACAGCTTCCAGGGGCTTAGCTTTGGATTTGGCCCCGCCTCTGCGTATAGGTCACTGGAGGGCGTCTCTTCTTCGCTCAGACAGGACGGGGTTAAAGGTGCAGCTGCTTCGGGGGCTCTGGCTCACTCAGGCCGGGGGGCAGGGAGGAGCACTGCGTGCGGGGCGGGCCTGCGGAGGCAGAGGCCAGTGTGACGTTGCACCAGCCTGAGGCGCGCCGTGTGTTCTCCCGGGCAAGTTGTCCCTGGATCCCGTGACCCTGGCAGCGGAGGGCTGCACAGGCTCCCCGGAAGGGGCGTGTGGATAGTGACCTGTGCTCGCACACAGGCTTCTTGGTGGTGGCAGCAGCAGCCTTAGTGTCTCATGCCCGTCGCTGGGGTCCGCGCTTTTAGCCGCGGCTCGCGCCCGTCTCTGGAGCTCCTTAATCCCCTCTCCCAGGTACGTGGGGGGTTTCTTGCCCTTTGGGAGGTCTGAGGTCTTCTGCCAACGTTCAGTAGGTGTTCTGTAGGAGTTGTTCCACGTGTAGATGTGTTTCTAGTGTATCTGTAGGGAGGAAGGTGATCCCTGCGTCTTACTCTTCCGCCATCTTCCCGGAAGTCTCTCCATAGTTTAAACTTTTAATGTAAATATTCTGACTAGATAAACTATTTTAAGTTCTATTTTCAGTCATTGCCAGAACAGATTTTTATAAGGCGGGCATTCTGTCAAGTTGCATAATATTTATTACATAATTTTATCCAATGCTAGAAATTTTATTGGTAATATGCCCTAAGAAAAGCAGTTACTTAACAAAGTGAAGATGTAGTTATTCAGACAAATGGCTTTTTGACAGCATAATTTCATGTTGGACAGAAACACTCATCATCTTTTTTCTATAAAGAAAGCAATATTTATTTCTAGAAACGCATTATAATTGCATTGTTTTTTGAAGTTATATAATCATACTTTTCATGTTGAAAGAAATCTGGCATTGCTATGCAGCTCACTTTATTGCATACAGGCAGGAAGGGATGTAAATCATCTTGAGAATTCCTCATTCCTTTACCATGTCTATCTTTCTTTTTCTTTTTAATAGTTAATTAATTCAATGTCTGTCTGTCTTCATGTTCTTCAGATTTTCATGACTTTTAATTTTGGTTAACAAAATGCTACTGTTTATGATGTATCTGAGTAATTTTATGCAGTAAACAAGTTCCTCAAAATTATTTGTAAATTGATTCATTTGGAAAAATGTAAAATGAGGTTTAATACTTATATGAGATTTATTTTTCAATAAAATTATTCACAAATAATTTAGCTTTCTGAAAGATTATTTTTCAGACCTATAGTTCTGAAAATTGGGCAGCTGTATTCTATAGTGTGGCTGCTGAACAGAGCTTAACTCTCTAATGAGAGTCCTAACGGACCTGTGATGAACATTTGGTGTAATTGAAAAATAAATATTTTTGTTTTAAGCCACTGATGTTTTGGAAACTGTTAGTTACCACAGTATGATTTAGTCTATCCCAACTGTGTTAACAGGCATATTTGTGGGGTTTGATTATGGACCCTTTTAAGTTTTTAATTTCTCTGCATTAAAAACTACAACTTGCTACTTACCAACAAAATATATCAAAGGTGACAGGAGATGCAAGATTATCTTCCATGAGATTGAAATACTTATCTTGCTAAGAGGCTTTCTCCTTTGCTGGCTTTGAAAAAAAAAGTTGCCATGTTGTAAGATGCCGTATGAACAGGAGCACACAGCAGGAAGTTAAGGACAGCCTTAGGCTGACACCCAGCAAAAAATTGAGGCCCTCAGTCTGGTAGCCTGCAAGAAAATAGAAGCTGCCAATAACTTTATGAGCTTGAAAGTAGATCCTTTCCCGGGTGACCCCAGATGAGAACCCAGTCCTGTCTGACACTGTGGCCTTGCAGGGGACCCAGCTAAACCATGCCTGGATTCTTGACCCACAGATACTGTGAAATAATATATGTATATTATTTTTAGCTGCAAAGTTCATGGTAATATTGTTATATAGAAATATATAACTAAACAACTGAGTATCTAGTTCTGTGATATTTTTCTAATTCAACAAAAAGGAGAGATTTCACTGGTTTTATTGCAGTGACTTCCAAGAATAATAATGGAGCCAATTATAAACTATTCTGAAGGTTCAATTTAATTTCAGTAGCTTTGTGAGCCTTATGTAGCATTTACTATCATAAATGATATAGAAGATTAGATGTTTTGATCTTTTGACTAGTTAATAATCATTGAAGAATATTTTAGACTATTTCATTATTTCTGTCCAGGTTCATTGTATGGCTATGAGTACTTTATGAAATATACACTTTTCTGTATGTATATTGTTCTTCAATGAAACATGGAAAAGTATAGTCATATTGGTTTGAAGTATAGACAATCTATATAATTATTTTTTTACTAAGATCTAGAGTGAATATAAAATAACTAGAACCAATAAGGTAATTTTAACATCACAATTAATAATTTTACCTTAGCATTTGTAAAGGCGGGCATCTTTGAAAAATAAAGCAACGTCAGAAAGCAATAAATTAAAAGATGTGACAGATAGATTGATCAATAATAGATGGAAGATGATAAATAAATTGTTCTAAAATAGTGTATGTTTACCCTAATTTTCTCTTCTGACAATAGAGCTACAGATGTTTGGTTTTACAGGCCTTCTAATTAATTGTATCTTCAATTTCATACCTATTACTGTAGTCTAGTCTCTTAATTTCTTGGGTTGTCATTTCAGTCTAACTAAGGTACTTAAAAAGGTATTCTTACTATTATTCTCCATAACCCTGTGCTTATGAGTAATGGCTCACTGGTTAATTCTATTATATATAGTCTCCTCTCATTCACCTAGCTTTCCAAATAAGGAATGCTGCTAAAGACTCACCGAATTACTTTTTATTGCAGAAATTGGATCATGATTCATGTTTAGTAAACGTCTTGTTGTTCTGCTCAGTCTGATATATGGTCCAATATATCTTCCCATAGCTCACAGCAAAAGACTAACTGCAAAAAAAAAAAAAGACACTAACTGCATAATGTATTACTGTGGGATACTGGAAAAATACACATGAATCTACATCTATATATCATTGTTCTAAAGTCTTTATCTCCAGATCTGTGAGGCATATTATCAATCTCAGCTGAACCATAGAGCAGTTATTGTGTCATTGTCCTTGGTGAAAGTAATTGACGACACTGTTGGCAGATTTGTGGCAGGGAAAAAGCTATATAATTTTCAAGGCTTTGAATTCATGGTTGTGGAGAACGGTGGAATGGAGTAACCTACCAAGGTTGATGAGTTCTGTGTTAAAGGTGGAAAACATGCAGCAGGTTACACAAATATATTCTCTGTACTTTTTGCTCCTGGGCCTTTATTCACAAAAAGGTTCTAACTTTCCTTCCCCCAACTCCACTTTTACCTCTAGAATATATAAAAGAGTGATTAAAAATCATTGCTTACCTGTCCTTTAAGTTACAATTTATGTTCCAACTTCTTCATACACTTTCTTGGACTTCACTGTCTTCCCTTTACTAATTTTTTAAACTGTGCATCTCAAACATGTGACTAGGAATTTAATAATTTCTGTTCATATACTGGTCTCATTCTTTTTCAGTGATTTAATGTCGAGATAACTTACATTTTTAAATGGGATGAACTTTGTATGTACTTAATCATTCATTTTTATTTAAAACATGTACTAATTTCTTTAGTATGCACCAGGCCAAATTGATTGATTGGTTTGTTTTTTTTTCTCCTTTTCTTTTATTTTCTAGTAATATTTACTAGAATTACTGAATGCTTACTATATGTGTGAGGCACAGTGAGGAGTATATATAGAAAAGTAGATATAATGGGCATACCTACCTAAGGAATTCTTGTATAAGAAAGGAGACTACATCAAATTTCATTTTCACAAGCATTCCTAGGCTTCCTGGGAGAAATGATAAAGGGGATTGTGAGACTGAAATCAGGCTTTCAACCCTGTATCAAATGTCCTGCAGTGGTGGTAGTGGGAGCACAAAGGTGCTCTGCTTTCTCTGTTTTCTAGGGAGATTTAGAGCTCCAGAAACTTGGGGAATTTCTAAAGTGGGGGAAAAAAATCCAAATACACATGCCCAGTGATGGAGTGGATAGAACAGTATGGTATCACTTATATGAATTCTAGCTCAGAGCTTAAAAAAATGCTCTACATTTCTCAATAGGAAAGACCTTAAAACTGAAAGAATAATACAACCTGTTGAGGAGTAAGTTATCCACATTCTCTTCTAAAGAGTAGCTCGGCCTAACATAAAGATCTAAAGACACTTGAAGGAAAATTGCTTCTCCCAAGTCCTGGGAGTACAGTGTCCATGGCAAAAGCAGCCCAGAGAACTGAATGCCAAGAATGCTCAGAAGAATGAAGAACCAGTGAGAGCGTCTGTGAAGGAGGCATGGACTTCGGGTCAGTACCACTGAAACTTCTCCCAGACTAGACTATCTCCAAGAAAAGGCCCATGTACTAGGACTCCTTAGAAATGACATGAATAAAAGAAATGGAGATAGCTAACATTTTCAAATCCCTACTCTCTGACAAGCATCTGTTAAGCTCTTTGCATGTTTTATTTTCTTAAAAAGCATCTGACACAGGCACTATCACCATTTTACAGGTGCAGAAACAGAGGCCACAGAACATTACCCAAGCCCACACAGACTTTAGGAAAAATTCAGGATTCCTGAGCTAGTCTAGTACACTGGGGACTCCAGCATCTGGTTCCTGCCTACGTCTCCACCTTTATCTCCTTTTACTTTTGCTTCAGTTGTAAGTTTCCTCAATGCTGCTCTAGAAGGATGTTTCCTATCTCCCTAGCTTTGCTTATGTTGTTTCTCATTACAAGAACACCTACCCTGCACCCTTGTCCTTCTTCAGCTTGCTGAAACCCACTGCAGTTACCTCCTTCATAAATCTTTAATAGCAGAGAGGGTTAGCTGCCTCTGAGCTTATGTGACACCTATGAATATTTCCAACACAGCCTTTATCTTCACTGGAGTACCAAACTACACTGAGAGCAGGAACTCTGTTTTAACACTCTGTATAACATGTGCTTGACATGAACTGGGGGGGTAAAATCGGGATTCAAATCAATGGCTCTGTGATTCCAATGTTTATTCCAAAGAAGATATACATGCCCATGATAATTATTGCACAACGTAGTTAGTGAAAATCTCCATTGACAAAGTTCAGATAAAATGCTGTGGGAGTTCATAAGTGTAGAATTCTCTAGACTAGAAGGAATTTGATCTGTCTTCCCAGTATCCTTCTTTTTCCACAGCTAAGTATTTCTTATCCCAAACTGTAGAATTTCCTTGTCATTAACACTCCCTGGACACAGAAAGAATTCATAGGAGCTAGCCAACACCTGTTTTTTTTGTTTTGTTTTGTTTTTTTGTTTTGTTTTGTTTTTTTGTTTGTTTTTGCGGTATGCGGGTGGGCCTCTCACTGTTTTGGCCTCTCCCGTTGCGGAGCAACAGGCTCCAGACGCGCAGGCTCAGCGGCCATGGCTCACGGGCGCAGCCGCTTCGCGGTATGTGAGATCTTCCCGGACCGGGGCACGAACCCATGTCCCCTGCATCGGCAGGCGGACTCTCAACCACTGCGCCACCAGGGAAGCCCCCCAACACCTGTTTTTTAATTGAAGTACATTTCTTAATTTAGTGGTAGAGTCAAAAGAATTCACATTTTCTTACACAAAATTTGTTCTTTGTTAGTAGAGGCACAAAAATAGTTTTATGTTTTTTAATTGCACTTTCATATTGACATTTTGGCTAACAAGTTCTACTCATAAAGATTCTGTTCCTTTATAATTTGTCATTGTAGGACTTCCCTGGTGGCACAGTGGTTAAGAATCTGCCTGCTAATGCAGGGGACATGGGTTCGAGCCCTGATCCGGGAAGATCCCACATGTCTCAAAGCAACTAAGCCTGTGTGCCACAGCTACTGAGCCTGCACTCTAGAGCCCCCGAGCCACAACTACTGAGCCTGCATGATGCAACTACTGAAGCCCGCGCACCTAGAGCCCATGTTCAGCAACAACACAAGCCACTGCAATGAGAAGCCCGTGCACTGCAACAAAGAGTAGCCCCCACTCTCTGCATCTAGAGAAAGCCCACATGCAGCAATGAAGACCCAAAGCAGCCAAAAAAAGAAAAAGTCATTGTATTATTGACAAACGTATTTTGGTATTATTACATGATTTTTAATAATAGTGTTTTCCTATGGATGTTATTTTGATTTTACTGAAACTTCTGGGATTTAAATAGACTTTTTGGGGAGAAGAGATCAGAAGAACCATACAATTTCATTAGCACTTTAAGGTATGAATCCACTAATTTCTAAAAGAGGAAGTTAAAAAGTTTTAAATTATATCAGGAACTCTTTGGGTTAAATTCAAAGAAAGATTTCCAGACAGTAAAGTATGTTATGCATGAGCAAAAAAATGATAGACTGGAGCCTTAGAGCCTCATTGTCATTAAATGAGCATGGAGATTCCTATCTGCTTAGAATAGCTAAATTTAGGTAATGTCTGCCAAGAAGTAGATGAGGTGAAGCAAAAACGATAGCATTAGCTGGATGACTTCTAGAAGAACTTTTCAAGATTGTTGGAAGGGTTTATGAATGCAGTAAAGTAATAAGCTACAAATGTCAAACAGTTCTTTTTTTGTTTATCCCCTGAAGAATTTCAGGGACTGAAACAAGGGTTACAGAAATTTAGCTCCATCCTAGATACTTCCAACAGAGAAAAATAATAACCAGTATTTTGTAGGAAAAGAAGTCAAAGGAAAGAGTTTAATATTAGGTACCCATCACTGATTAGGGTTATTTTATATAAAAATTCATAAAAATCAGCTTTATGTGAGTAAATATTTTAAAAGAGATTTTTTAAAGTGTGTGTGGTAGGCCAAATAATGACCCTCCAATGATGTCTATACCCTAATCCCCAGAGCCTGTGAGTATATTACCTTACATAGCAAAAGGGATTTTGCGAAGAGAACTAAGGTTACTAATTAACTGACCTTACAAAGAAGACACTATCTTGGATTGCCTGGTTGGTTCCAGTGTGATCACATGAACTCGTAAGTGAAAGAGGAAGACAGAGGAATCAGTAAGAAATGTGACCAGGAAAGAAGAAGCATGAGAGATTTGAAGCATCAGAGGAACTTGGGCCACAGTTGCTGGCTTTGAAGATGGAAGAAGGAGGCCATGAGTCAAGAAATTCAAGTGGCTCTAGACAGCCACTAAAGAACTGGGGATGTCAATCCTATAATGAAAAGGAATTCTGCCAACAACCTGAATGAGCACGGAAATGGATTCTCTCTAGAGATTCCAGCTAGGAATGTGACCTTGCCACACCTTGATGAGACCCCTTCAGACTCCTGGCCTACAGACTTGTAAGGTCATGAATGTGTGTGTGGGTTTTTTAGCTGCTAAATTGTGGCAATTTTGTTGGGCAGAAATTGAAATCGAATACAGCATGGAACCTGTTATATAACAACATTTAAGTATTTGTAATTCATGACACAATGTATGCACTCATGAAGAGTATCATGCTTTTAGTATTCTGATTTATAAAAGATGGTTCAAAATATTAAGTGAAAATATAAATTTTCTCCTCATGCCCAGGAGAATGCAGCATCTCAAGGATCACAGAGCCATGGAAACGACATGAAAGCTGACAGCCATTCCAAAGCTAAGAGACGAGACGGTTGTCTGTACTCAGGGCCCCATATGGCCACACAGAGTCATCTGTGCTGATGAATGCCAGGATGCTAGGTGTTAGCAGAAGAGGATGCAAGAGGAGGGAACAATGCTGCCCACCTGGGATGGTGCAGCGTAACTTGAAATAGAGATTTGATAAGTGCACCACTTATCAAAACAAAGACCCTGCACAAATACCCACCTTTCAGGCATGTTTCTGATCTCCAAGACCTGCTGACAGTATTTGGCAAGAAATGACACCAGGGCAGCTTTTTCACATACTTTCCACTTAGACTTAGGTGTCCTTTAACCCTGGTTTGGCTGCCCTTATTGCCTTCCTCATTTTGAGATGTCACTCATTCCACTATCATGCCATCTCTGTTCTGACCCGTTCACTGGGAAGAACCAAGACAGCTCTAGACTGTGTGGCATATTAGGGTATGCCTGGTGCATACCTAAGCGGGTATTAGCTGGAAGATGTGCATTACTGTCTGGGTTCACGTCCGCTATCTGGGCATTTACCAGGATGGCAAATGCTGGATGTGTTTTCTGTGCTTTAGTGTCGATGTAAATGCAGCATTTGCCATTTGGGTGCATACTTTCTACATTTCATCCCTAAGACAATTCTCCAAAGAGAAGCAGCAGCTGAAAAACACAGATACCAACTCTTGGAAAATAAGCCTCTGTTTTATACACAGTTAAGTTGCAGAAATAATAACCTAAGCTATTTACTGTAGACATTTCATTTGACCATACATAAGCAGAAAGGGCTTCTTTCCAGGGTTGCTAATATTATTACTTTCTTTCCTAATTACCTCAGGAATCTGTGTTTCCTGAAAGAAGCAACACAGAAACATTCCATTTGAAACAAACTTCACTTAAGCTTTTCTAAGCACAAAAACAAAAGTACATATTAATCAGGAAGGAAAGTGAGTGAATCATTCCCCCCTACAACATACTTAGGATGTGGTGAAACAGGTTTTATTTACTGTACTGCTTCAAAAAAAAAAAAAAAGAATCATTCCACTATAACGTGGAAGACACTATATATACAGGATATTTCTGAGAGTTTAGGTTCTATAACAAATCTATTTTAATACTCTGTTCTACCTCAATACTGAATACTTTAAAGGGATTCTTTAATGCAATATGATGATAAACACATGAAATTTTACATTAAAATGTCAAAGGTTAATAGTGGTTGAAATGTAGGTATGAATCCTATGTACCCATTTAAAAGGGAGGGTGGAAATGAGGGTTTATCAAAGCCTTTTTGCCCACCATATTGAGAAAATTAAGAATAAAAACAAAGAAGAAATGAGAGTTGGACAGAAGGAAAAGTAAAAGTTTCTGGGCAATAAGGATAAAATCCCTGGATCCAATCATGCTTGGGGCCAGGTCCTTTCAACTTTTAAGTAGTCAGTACCCCCTCTACATAAATCACACACTTGGGTGTTGAGGAGCTGGCATCAGTATGTGCATTATCCCAAGATTTTAGTAATGACAGTATGCATGTATAAAATGATAATGCATTTCATGTGTCAGGATGCCTCGTCAAAGACTTATGTAAACAAAATGTGTTAAAATGGTTTCAGTAGAAGGGGGTACATCTATAGTTGGAGATGTGAATAAAAGTTGAATGAACAGGATTGCGTGTTCTCTACAGTGGTTGGTGTAATTCAAATGAATAGAGGGAAAACATTTTTTAAATTAATAATTTATTTTTTAGATTTTTTTTTGATGTGGACCATTTTTAAAGCCTTTATTGAATTTGTTACAATATTGCTTCTGTTTTATGTTTTAGTTTTTTGACCGCGAGGCATCTGGGATCTTAGCTCCCTGACCCGGGATCAAACCCTCACCCCCTGCATTGGAAGGTGAAGTCTTAACCACTGGACTGCCAGGGAAGTCTCCTAAAATTCATAATTTTGATAGATCTTAACTAGGACACGGTCACATCTTATAAAGGTTTGTTTCTAAAACCATTACCAAAAAAAAAAACCAATCACATCTAATGAAAATTACTCTTCTTAAATTTTATCATTTTTTAAAAAGTTAGTAATGCATATGACTGAGGGTTTTTAGTAAGATTAAGACTCCCCATGGATTTCTTGTGCTCTTAAACCTTGTGCTCTCATTCTTCTATTATGGTCTTAGGTGGTACTATAGGTCAGCACAGGTCAGGGCTGCCATGTGTGGCCACTTGGGCTGGTAATGCATAAATCGAAGGGCATCTGATTTAGACTTTGATGTGTGAAGTATCCTGGAATGATGCAATGTGGAGATTGTAAGCATTTGGATAAACTGAATACATGATACTATGTGTGCTTGATGGAACTAGTTTCAGAAAACTGCACAACCTACAATTTAGAAATAATGATTAATGTCACCATGCTTACGTTCAAGTAAAATCATCTTTAGAACGCTTTCACTTATTCACTTATGCAAAAATATTTTCTAAGCAACTATCATGCTCTAGGAACTTCATTAAAATCTAAAGATGTCATGATGGTAAGCAACAGAGATATGACTGATATGTTCATGGAGTGTACATTCTAATGAAAGACACAGTCAAATACACATTCTTTTTTTTTTAACATCTTTATTGGAGTATAATTGCTTTACAATGGTGTGTTGGTTTCTGCTTTATAACAAAGTGAATCAGTTATACATATACATATGTTCCCATATCTCTTCCCTCTTGCGTCTCCCTCCCTCCCAACCTCCCTATCCCACCCCTCTAGGTGGTCACAAACCACCAAGCTGATCTCCCTGTGCTATGCGGCTGCTTACCACTAGCTATCTATTTTAGGTTTGGTAGTGTATGTATGTCCATGCCACTCTCTCACTTTGTCACAGCTTACCCTTCCCCCTCCCCATATCCTCAAGTCCATTCTCTAGTAGGTCTGTGTCTTTATTCCCATCTTGCTTCTAGGTTCTTCATGACCTTTTTTTTTTTCTTAGATTCCATATAAATGTGTTAGCAAACGGTATTTGTTTTTCTCTTTCTGACTTACTTCACTCTGTATGACAGACTCTAGGTCCATCCACCTCACTACAAATAACTCAGTTTCATTTCTTTTTATGGCTGAATAATATTCCATTGTATATATGTGCCACATCTTCTTTATCCATTCATCTGTCGATGGACACTTAAGTTGCTTCCATGTCCTGGCTATTGTAAATAGAGCTGCAATGAACATTGTGGTACATGACTCTTTTTGAATTATGGTTTTCTCAGGGTATATGCCCAGTAGTGGGATTGCTGGGTTGTATGGTACTTCTATTTTTAGTTTTTTAAGGAACCTCCATACTGTTCTCCATAGTGGCTGTATCAATTTACATTCCCACCAACAGTGCAAGAGGGTTCCCTTTTCTTCACACCCTCTCCAGCATTTATTGTTTGTAGATTTTTTGATGATGGCCATTCTGACCAGTGTGAGATGATATCTCATTGTAGTTTTGATTTGCATTTCTCTAATGATTAATGATGTTGAGCATTCTTTCATGTGTTTGTTGGCAATCTATACATCTTCTTTGGAGAAATGCCTATTTAGTCTTCTGCCCATTTTTGGATTGAGTTGTTTGTTTTTTTGATATTGAGCTGCATGAACTGCTTGTAAACTTTGGAGGTTAATCCTTTGTCAGTTGCTTCATTTGCAAATATTTTCTGCCATTCTGAGGGTTGTCTTTTTGTTTTCTTTATGGTTTCCTTTGCTGTGCAAAAGCTTTGAAGTTTCATTAGGTCCCATTTGTTTATTTTTGTTTTTATTTCCATTTCTTTAGGAGGTGGGTCAAAAAGGATCTTGCTGTGATTTATGTCATAGAGTGTTCTGCCTGTGTTTTCCTCTAAGAGTTTGATACTTTCTGGCCTTCCATTTAGGTCTTTAATCCATTTTGAGTTTATTTTTGTGAATGGTGTTAAAGAGTGTTCTAATTTCATACTTTTACATGTACCTGTCCAGTTGTTCCAGCACCACTTATTGAAGAGGCTGTCTTTTCTCCACTGTATACTCTTGCCTCCTTTATCAAAGATAAGGTGACCATATGTGCGTGGGTTTATCTCTGGGCTTTCTATCCTGTTCCGTTGATCTATGTTTTTGTTTTTGTGCCAGTACCATACTGTCTTGACTACTGTAGCTTTGTAGTATAGTCTGAAGTCAGGGCGCCTGATTCCTCCAACTCCGCTTTTCGTTCTCAGATTGCTTTTGCTATTTGGGGTCTTTTGTGTTTCCATACGTGTTGTGAATTTTTTTTTTTTCTATTTCTGTGAAAAATGCCAGTGGTAGTTTGATAGGGATTGCATTGAATCTGTAGATTGCTTTGGGTAGTAGAGTCATTTTCACAATGTTGATTCTTCCAATCCAAGAACATGGTATATCTCTCCATCTATTTGTATCATCCTTAATTCCTTTCTTCAGTGTCTTATAATTTTCTGCATACAGGTCTTTTGTCTCCTTAGGTAGGTTTATTCCTAGATATTTTATTCTTTTTGTTGCAATGGTAAATGGGAGTGTTTTCTTAATTTCACTTTCAGATTTTTCATCATTAGTGTATAGGAATGCCAGAGATTTCTGTGCATTAATTTTGTATCCTGCTACTTTACCCAATTCATTGATAAGCTCTAGTACTGGTAGCATCTTTAGGATTCTCTGTGTATAGTGTCATGTCATCTGCAAACAGTGACAGCTTTACTTCTTTTCCAATTTGGATTCATTTTATTTATTTTTCTTCTCTGATTGCTGTGGGTAAAACTTCCAAAACTATGTTGAATAATAGTGGTGAGAGTGGACAACCTTGTCTTGTTCCTGATCTTAGTGGAAATGGTTTCAGTTTTTCACCATTGAGGACGATGTTGGCTGTGGGTTTGTCATATATGGCCTTTATTATGTTGAGGTAAGTTCCCTCTATGCCTACTTTCTGGAGGGTTTTCATCATAAATAGGTGTTGAATTTTGTCGAAATCAAATACACATTCATATTGTGACATGGATAAATGCTGTGATGAGGGAGTTAAAAGGTACTGGGGGGGGGTGTTTCCTGGTGGTGCAGTGGTTGAGAGCCTGCCTGCCGATGCAGGGGACACGGGTTCGTGCCCCGGTCTGGGAAGATCCCACATGCCCCAGAGCGGCTAGGCCCGTGAGCCATGGCTGCTGACCCTGTACGTCTGGAGTCTGTGCTCGGCAATGGGACAGGCCACAACAGTGAGAGGCCTGCGTACTGAAGAAAAAAAAAAAAAAAAAAGGTACTGAGGGAAGATGGGGGAAGGGCATTTAAATTGAAATCTAATTAATGAATGAGACCAAAGGGTTTTAAATATTATATGAGTATCATGTGTTTTAGTATGTAGGGCTTACTTTTTCATACTCTCTGTGTTGAAAAAAGCAACAAAAGTCAACCAGAGAAATGAAAGATAAGGTTTCCTGGAGTTCCATTATCATAGCTTCTCACCAGTTACTATACTGAATGCACTCATTTTGCTAGTTTTTGTTCTTACTTTTACTGTTGTTCTTTGTTGTCTCTGGTCACAACTAGAGTTAAAAGAATATTTTTCTTGTGGCAGATGTCCCTCGTTCATATCAATGTATTGACCAATGGGATGAATATCAGAAACTTGAGTTCTAAAAAGCCATCCACTACCTATTTTAGCGTACCTCTCTCTTGAGCAAACCAATGAGAAGCATTTTATAAAGCTGTCTGCTCTGCAAGTTTCTTCTCTGCTTATTTATTCTCTCACAAATGGCCCAAAGCAGGACACAGGCCCAGTGATCTCTCCCTTGTTCTCCCTTCAAATAGGGGGTTTACCTCAGGTCTTCCAATGAACCCTTGCTCTCTAAAGGAGCTGAACTCAGTGTTCAGTTATGTTGAAAGACCTTCTGTGATATTGCTGTTAGCTTAGGGCCTGTACCTCTCTCTTGCCCTGAAATGTACAGGCATGTTAAGCTTCCCTATTCACTGTAATTCTTGGCTACATGCAACACACCCTCCTGCACCCTAGGACACCTGACCTAATCTTTTCTAGAGAAGGTACATACAATATGCAAGAAAAGAATACATCATTGAGAATGGTAGCACTGAGATAATTGGGAATATGTAAACCTAGCCTGGCTAAGAAAGCAAAAATAAGAACTAGGAAGCCATATTCATGGATTTTTAACAGGACCCAGAGGAAAATTCCAAGAATAAAACTCATAAATCCTTGGTTGAGTGTGCTCAGAAAAAAACAAAAAGTGAAAAAATAAATACATAAATTGCGCTAAAGATATTATGTACCTATGCACGTGAATTCCCAAATAAAGAATGAGAAACAAAGATAGGTTTGTTTACACTGATTTGGCCTAATTCTTCTTAGGATAGTGTTGTTAACACTGATTTGTCCTAATTAATTAATCAGGTAAGGTTGGAATTGATTTGGCCTCCTAATAAAAATTAATTCAGCCTATGATTTCTAATCAGAAAATAAAATACCATTATTATTATGCTTCAGTTAATTGGAAACTATAATTATTGATACAAGTAGAGCTAGCTATGTACATTTAAATAAAAAATACCAGTTGATAACCAAATTCATTAATCATAAATTTACCTTTAAAGCTTTGAGAAAATTAGGATAAAATCCTGTAAAATTAACCAGATTAAGACATCCCTCAAATTGGAAAAGAACCCAGATTAGGCTGAGTTAACTAGCCACTACAGAGAATTCTTGTTCTAGAAGCATGCAAGTTCACCAGGGGTGGTAAGCTTTGTGGCTTCCTTTCCCATTGTTTGTTCCTTTCCCATGTATTGCCACAGATGATGCTCTGAGGAAAATTATGCCTCCGAAGTTCTCAGAACCTTTATCACTTCAAACAAGGACCTCTTTATATTAAGTGCCTAGATTGCCATTTCTGATTAAGCTATAATGATTGTTTGGCCCAATTTTATATTACTATCTAATTTGGATAAATGAAAGACTACATGTTATATACATGCAGGTGGCTTCTCCACTAGCTCATCCTCCTATATCCCCCCCACCCCAACTGGAAGATAACCAGTATCTTGATGTTTGTGTTTATTGCTTTCTTTCTATTTGTTAAACTTGTTTCATTGCACATGTATGCGTCTTTTAACAATACATTGTTTAGTTTTGCTTGTGTTTTAGCTTTGTAAAAAATAGTATCATACTACATATGTAGTTTTTATGACTTTCTTTTTCTATTCAAAAGTGTGTTTCTAGGATCCATCCATTTTATTGTATGTGGCTCTTTTTCATTGCTGTGTGATATTCGGCTGTGTGAATATATCACAATTGATCATTTATTCTCCTATATTTGGATGCTGATGTTGCTTTCAATATTTTTCTGTAATGAGTAGTGATGAAAGAGTGATAATGAGTGGTACTAAGACTTTTTTTGTATTTGTCTTTTGATACACATTTTCAGGAATTTCTCTAGAGTATATATTTGAGGAGTTGAATTGATGGGTTACAGGGTATGTGAATATTCATTACAAAATAATGCTAAATTGTTTTCCAAAGTGGTTGTATTATTTTACATTTCCACCTCAATGCATAAGAGTTCTGGTTATCTACAAACTCTCCAAAGCTCAGAATTGTCAAAATATTTTTTTTTCTGGTCTAGTGCATATAAATCATTTGGGTGTTAATTTTCATTTCCCTGATTACTAAGGTTGAATATATTTTTATATATTTATTATTCATTTAGGTTTTTCCTTCTGTGAAATGGCTATTCTCTTACTCATACTTTTATTAGATATTTTGTATTTTTTAAAACTTATTCGAACATTTTCTTTATGTATTCTGGTTTATGAATCATTGGCCAGTTATATGTATTACAAATCCCTGACTCCAGTTTGTAGTTTATAACTCCTTTTTCTTCTTTTTTGGGGGTGGGGGGAGAAGGGATATCTTTTATTGAATAGGAGTTCTTAATTTTAATATAAGCACATTAATTAAAATTTTAATGGACAGTACTTTTTTGTTCCCTTGGGAAAAAATTCTTTCTTGTATGGAATAAACAGCAAAGGGATTTTTTTCCTTATATTTTCTTCTAAAAGGTTTAAAGTTTTGCCTTTTATATTTAAGCCTTTAATCTATTTACAACTGATATTTATATTGTTGTGAGGTTGATGTTTAATTTCTTTTTTCCTCTGGTTAACTATTCCTCTCACCATAATTTATTGAATTTTCCCTTCTTTCCCTGCAGCATATCTTTTGTCATATACCATATCCATATAGCTATTGGAGTTTTCCTGTGCTCTCTTCTTGGTCTAGAAAGAACTTCTGATCTGTTTAATACAGCCATACCTTGCTTCATTTTATTGCACTTCACAGATACTGTGTTTCTTACAAATTGAAGGTGTGTGGTAACCCTGCATCAAGCAAGTTTATTGACACTATGTTTTTCAATAGCATTTGCTCACTTCCTGTCTCTGCATCACGTGTTAGTAATTCTGGTAATATTTTAAACCCTTGACCAACAAAAAGATTACAACTCACTGAAGACTCAGATGATGATTACCATTTTTAATTAGAATATGTACATTGTTTTTTCAGACATAATGCTATTGCACACCTAATACACTATAGTATAAGGTAAAATATAACTTTTATATGCCCTGAGAAACCAAAAAATTTGTGTGACTCGCTTTATAGCAATATTTACTTTATTTTGGTGGTCTGAAACAGAACCCACAATATCTCTGAGGTACGCCTGTACTTCATTCCTGGCCTTCACCTGAGCATAGCTATGTCTGTTTTTTAACTCTGCATTCTTGACTATCCAGTCCAGGATTTAACTTGTAAGAATAGTGGTGTTTTCAACATTTTCTTAAATAAGGAGAAAAAAGCTCACCTGTCCTGTCATTCTCCTGCTGTACTATTTTTGTTTGTATGTCCTTTGCACACTTTTCCACAAATGTTGAAAAATCAGGAAGCACAGATTCTTCTTATGAAAACATGCTCCACTAACACCTGCAAAAACTAAAGCCAAAATAAAAATATATACATTCCTCAGTTAGCACTGCTGATGAATGCCTCATCCTTCTTAACTAAGAGGAATTTTAGACATTTCCTTGGATTTGGGCAAAAATCAGTGTCTTATACACTATGGTTTGTAGGAGACTGTCCCAAATTCTTTAGAAGCTCTTCATTATATGATAGTTTTCTATCTTCTAACAAAAATATATCCTTGGATGTGGCAGCTGGAATCAAAAAGTGGATTGTGAAGATTTAATCGGTTTTCAGAAACATTGGTACCATTTAACTATTGACTGAAAAGGACCTCCCAGCTTAAATATTGACTAACATGAAGCTCTAGTCTCTGGCAAAATTTTAATGTTATAGTTTACTAAGGAATGTGGTTTGGCAAAGATTTTTCATTTAAACAATTGGATATTGTTTGCCATCTTAACCTCTTTGCAATGCCTCTTTGAAAACTGTAGAAAAAAGCACTGTAAGTATCTAACATAAATAAAACAGTTATAAGCAAACATTGGAACTAAATACCAGATTCAAGTGTGAGCTGGTAGAAGAATGTATTATGGTTGGCATCATCTTTGGTCCTCTGAGACTTTGGAATTTAAGGAGTGCTACCAATATTGCCCTTTTCTAAATAAAGTGGAAAAGGTTTCTTGGACAAAATTAAGCATGATTCAAGATATGGATCCATAAAGAACATTTGACACTAAAGACCCACAAGTTAGACTTTATCTAAACAATTATATATCTATATTTATATCTTTATACAGTCAAAAAATATTTTTTCAGTGTAACAAAGTATTTCTGAAATACCCTGAATTATAACTGTAACTTTTCTGCTATTATTAAAAATGGAATTATAATTATTCATTAAAAGTAAATAAAAATTATTATTGTACAAAAGTCACTTGATTTCACAGAGCTGCACAAAAGGGATAATTAGATGAGTCTGGTATGAAGTAATAATTTT
Source organism: Monodon monoceros (assembly GCF_005190385.1). Taxonomy (NCBI): domain Eukaryota; kingdom Metazoa; phylum Chordata; class Mammalia; order Artiodactyla; family Monodontidae; genus Monodon; species Monodon monoceros. Next base: position 111,175,336 of record NW_021703777.1, read on the forward strand.
ATTAATACTTATATATAATGTTAATTTGAATTTGGTTACAAATTTATGAAAATGTTTCAAAATATCTAGAAAAGATGTTTAAATGAGTAGTATATATATACACGTAATTGCTAATATAACACAAACTGAATAATATAACTTAATGTAGAATCAAGGCTGAGGTGCTTTAGGCAAATTAAATAAGAAATTTTGAAAGATGCAAAAGCATGCAAAGTAAAAATATGTATGTAAAAATTCTCAAAGGAAAACTTATTTATGACATAGAAAATGTTACATATTTTACCAAAATGAATTTTTCAAATACTTTGTTAGGTGAATTTAAATATTAGATGAATTGTGTTTGATTATACAACTTTTTTTTTTTTGAAGAAGATGTTGGGGATAGGAGTTTTTATTTATTAATTAATTAATTATTGCTGTATTGGGTCTTAGTTTCTGTCTGAGGGCTTTCTCTAGTTGTGGCAAGCAGGAGTCACTCTTCATCGCAGTGCATGGGCCTCTCACTATCGCAGCCTCTCTTGTTGCGGAGCACAGGGTCCGGATGCGCAGGCTCAGCAGTTGTGGCTCACGGGCCTAGTTGCTCTGCAGCATGTGGGATCTTCCCAGACCAGGGCTCGAACCCGTGTCCCCTGCATTGGCAGGCAGATTCTCAATCACTGCGCCACCAGGGAAGCCCAGATTATACAACTTTAATTGTATTCCTAGAGCCTGATTTGAGCAAGATCTTAAAGAATTGATTGGATTTTAAGTAGATTAGTGGATATGTATCAAGGGAGTTGGGGCATTGCTAACAGGCTGGATTATCTAGTAAGTTAATGAGAAGAAATGTCAGTGGGTCCCAAGGAGTGAGGAGCTGGAAATGTCACTGTATAAATCTCCAAAATGAATTTTCTACCATAGAGAGTAAAGTGTGCAATATTCATCCATTTATGCCATATGGATCTTAAAATCCAGTGGGAAGACGTACATTCATTACTGAGCACTTACTAACTATTAGGCATGTTTGTACACCCTGAACATTGAGCAAAACAGAAAAAAAAAGTGCCTGACTTCATAGATCTTATATTCTAAACATAACAATTTCAATTAGGATTAAAGTTTTGGGGGAAGGGCAGTGATGAGAAAGTAGGACTTAATTTATAAAACAGACCAGGAAGTGGAGTAAAGACAAAAGTTTTTATTATTTTATGATCAGCTGAAGGATTAAAATCAAGTGAGAGATACATAGATAGACAGGTAACCTTGTGTGATACCTAGACGTTATTATCTCTGGACAATATATGAAGAGACCATGGGTGATGTGGGAAGAAACTGAACCCAGAACTAAGAAGCTAGGTGATGTGATATGTTAAAGGCAATATTTACTACTTATACATAAATATGCTAATGTTTCATGATGTTGCTAAAGTATAAAAGATTTGGTAAAACCCAGTTTGGGCTTCTCATTTCAGGGCAGGACCTCACCTGGGACAGGTTGAATACCATTATTTCCAATCTAAGCCTGTTTCCCTTAAGGAACTGAGATGACAGAAACCAAGTTCACTGGATATCATCACACTTCACATCTCCTGGTGAGATTTGCTCAGAATTTATCCTTTTTTTTACAGCAGTATACTGTAACCTCTGTAAGATGAATGTGTCAAAATGCTCATTTCCACCAAGCCTCATCTCAGTGCTCTGTAGGACTTTGACAAAACATCAGAGAAACCAGCCCGCATTGACAATTTAATACAGCTTTTAGTGACTTCCTCAGCAGGTATCACTTGCTCCCTTGTCTGCTGGTCCACCATTAAATGGAGCTTTGTCTGGATTTCACTGGTCTGTTGCCTGTTTATGACACATATTTCACTGCCTTGTGGATTATAGTACTGCAGATTTTTTTTAAAAACTTTTACATAGGTCTCTTTTTTTCTCATATTTCACATTTCAATATGTAATCTTTACACTTAAACTCCATTTGAACAAATTATGTCTTTCTCTTTAAAAATGTAAGTACCAGATGCAGAGAGAGAGGTAGTGGTCTATGGTGAGGAGCAGAAGGCAGTCAGCAGAAACCATGAAGTCTAGTCATGGCATTTATCCCATTCATTCTGCTGTGATATCTGTGGCCCAGTCATGGTCTTCAAATGCTCACTCCATCATCCACTCTGGTGTCGCCTTAGCTAACTTCCAACTTCTCTGGTAGAGAAAGTTCAGCTGCTCTCTTGTGACACTTAGGCCTTAGTTCTTAGGATATTCAGAGTGTGGACATCAGACTCTCTCTGACCAAGATATTATACTTTGCCATTCCTAATTTGTTGTTAACGTATAACTGTGACATGAGAAATTTCTCCTTAGATTGCTGGCCCTCAGAATTCTGAACAAGAAATGGGGACTTGGTCCAAATTTAGCTGAGAATTAAGGTGGCTCTAAGTGATTCCCAACTCCCACCTCCATCCCAGAAACTCAACCAGGAGCATTGGGAAAATTCACAGGCACTCCCACCAACATTGAAATATCCTCCATCATCTCCTTCAACTCTTATTCCTTCTCCCCTCTTGGAGAATCTTGCATGCATGCATGATTCCTTATGGGAAGACTCTTATTAACTCTGCTGGATGGTATCTTCTCCTAAATCTTTTTATCTTACATCTGATGGTGGTACTTTTCAACTTACATCCATTTGGGGACAATAGTGACCTCATGGCTTTCAGCCCAAATGAGAATTGACAAAACCTTTCCCTGGTCCTCTTACCAAATCTCTGCCTTCTTTGTTATCTTTCTTTCCCTGCCAAATTGAAAAAAAAACCCAAAAAACTAAGGCATTCTCAGTGTCTTGTCTCCCCTACCATTCTTACAGTCTGCTGTCAAAAGCATTATCATGATGCTGACTGTGACAGGTCAGGTTACTCCTTTATCCTAAAAGCATTATTGACTTCCCATTGCCCACAGTTAGTCTCATTGTTTAAAAATTCAAAATCCTAAATGATCTGACCCAAATTTGCCTTCCCAGCACTACATTCTACCACTGTATTTAATTTTTACCCTCTTGGCAAATTTGAATTCCTTAATATTTTTCATACATGTTATTTTTGCATCCATTCCTCCATGCCTTATTAAATACCAGAAGTGTCTTTATGGTACCACTTTAACATGTTTGAGTTCTGGTGAATTTTCAGGGTTCAACTAAAATTTTTCCCCAAATTACCAACACACATACACACACACACAGAAACTTTTTTGTCCGAACTTCCAAAATCCTTTCCTCATACTTCTCTTAGCCACTTCTCTATCTCATATTACACCTATTAAGGCCAAGTCAACCCATGTACTAGACTACATGTTAAGTTTCTTAAGTTCAAACAACTTTTTGTTAATACTTATATCCCAGAAAAATCAGTAATAATGTATAAAATGCAAAATAGTCAACATACTTTTATAAAAAGTGATTAATTTTATATTTGAATTATTTTCTTAGTAGATTATTTTGGTATTGCATCAAAGAGAGAAGATTTTGGTGAGGTTTTATTTTACCTAAATCAGTTGTATCATATCATTGTGTGTGTGTATATTCATGCACACACACATCATTGCAAGACGAATGAATGATTTTTAACTCTAAACAATAATTAGCTAGGCAACCGTGTTCTAATTTTTGGAAACTTTAATTTCCAAACGTAAAGTAATAGGAAAAAATAAAAGGCTATTTTGTATTTTCAGTTGTTAATTTACTTTGGCTTTTAGAAGGAAAGAGAAACCTTCAACTTAATATGTCCATAAATCTTTTTTGACCAGCTTCACCATGTTCTGCATTCATTTAATTTTATTACCTAGCAAAAGTGTTCAGCATTGTCATTCAGCCCATCAGTATGATATGAAATAAGCAATTCATGCCATTTTTAGGGCATCTCCTTTCTAGTATGGTTTCAGTTTATTAAAGCTATTTATTCACTCATGAAATTGTAATGAACCATATCTTCACACTCTTTACTAGAATTAGCCCAAGGAGCTTAAAAAAATAAGTTGAGCAAGGTGAAAATGAAATTTAGTATATGTATGCTATTTTAAGTCCTTAAACTGAATGTGTAATATGAAATCCATGAAGTTAAAAGATGATTTGCAGAATTAAAGAAGGGGGGAAAATGTCCTGGTATGTAAAAGGAATAAAGTTTACAGAGGAAGGAGTGGCTAGATTAAACTGTGAAGAGAGGGGAAATAATAGAATTTGTTTGATGTTAGTCAGTAAAATAACTTAAAAGGTGACATAATAATCAAGACTGCTAGGAGACAGTGAAAGAAAGCGAGCAAATCAGTGAACAATGTTAACAGAAAGACCACTTATGGGAGAAAAAGAAAAATGCAGTATTTCATGGACTTCATAAAGACCCAGAAAAAATATTGAAGGTTTAGAACTCTGAGGTTTAATTGTTTAACTTTTGTTTTTTTCAAGAAGTATTAAAATTACTGTTCACCTAAGTCACCTAGAAATATAATTTTATCACCAAAGAAGGGAACGTAAAGGACCTAAGGGTCCTTTAAAAGATCTTTTTACCAGATGTAAGCTCTATAGAGTTTATATAATAAAACAATGGTAAGAAAAGACAGATGCTGAAGAAGCCCTGCAAGTTGTGCTTCTCTTTTAAGGCTTTAAAAATAACATTTTTGTTTTTGTTTTATAACTGTTGTTTGCTCCACAATACTCTATCTTATTTAGATTCAAACTACAGAAACATTTTTTAAGGACTGTTCATGAGGCTTAATAATAATCTATTTCCTTTATTATTTATCTTTGTGAGACCTACTGAATTTTTCTCTACATTGTTTTATTTTGATGGAGAGAAGGATGGCTAGGAATGTCACTTTACCATATTGAACAGATGGATGAGAATAATTGAGCAATATTGAATGCTTTAGCTACTGGCTAAGCTAGCAAAATAGATTTAATATTTCTATAGGGTTTAAAGGGTATCATGTTGCTTTATCATTTTTGTTTCTGGAAATTAAACTTTGAAATTTTTAAAGGAAGAAGTCAGAGGAGACATTGGTAAAAAAACGTATTGAAAAAAGACAAGGCATGTTCACTTCTCTCCCATGAGGCCCTCAGTGAAGATCTCTTATTTCTTGGGTTCGAATGTACCCAATTTTATTTGATGTCATCAAATTATGTTTCAGTAATTTGGGCAATATTATGGTATATAGGATCTAGAAATGTCAACTAGATGAACTAACAAGGAATTATGCCACTGACTTAATAAATTACTACAAGGAATTCATGTAACTCATCTGGGTCACAATTTTCTAGGATTATTATTTTCTGGGATAATTATTTCTCTATTTGGCAGGGAAATAAAAAGCACAGAATTTTTTTCGAGCACTCATGTCTTTTCTTTAGTCAGAAGTATTTTTTTATGGCAAAATAATTATGAATATGTGGAAAATCCAATGAGAGCAAATATTAATTGGTGATCAGTTTCTCATTTTCTTAAAGAAATCTTTATTTTCACCTGAATTTTTTTTTAATTTTTGAATTATATTTTATTTATTTTTTTGTACAGCAGGTTCTTATTAGGCATCAATTTTATACACATTAGTGTATACATGTCAATCCCAATCACGCCATTCATCACACTACCACCACCACCCCCCTGCGGCTTTCCCCTCGTGGTGTCCATATGTTTGTTCTTTACATCTGTGTCTCAATTTCTGCCCTGCAAACCAGTTCATCTGTACCATTTTTCGAGGTTCCACATACATGTGTTAATATACGATATTTATTTTTCTGTTTCTGACTTACTTCAATCTGTGTGACAGTCTCTAGATCCATCCATGTCTCAACAGATGACCCAATTTTGTTCCTTTTTATGGCTGAGTAATATCCCATTGTATACATGTACCACAACTTCTTTATCCATCCGCCTGTTGATGGGCATTTAGGTTGCTTCCATGACCTGGCTATTGTAAATAATGCTGTAGTGAACATTGGAGTGCATGTATCTTTTTGAATTATGGTTTTCTCTGGGTATGTACCCAGTAGTGGGATTGCTAGATCATTTGGTAATTCTATTTTTAGTTTTTTAAGGAACCTCCATACTGTTCTCCATAGTGGCTGTATCAATTTACATTTCCACAAACAGTGCAAGAGAGTTCCCTTTTCTCCACACCCTCTCCAGTATTTGTTGTTTGTAGATTTTCTGATGATGCCCATTCTAACTGGTGAGAGGTGATACCTCATTGTAGTTTTGATTTGCATTTCTCTCATAATTAGTGATGTTGAGCAGCTTTTCATGTGCTTCTTGGCCATCTGTATGTCTTCTTTGGAGAAATGTCTATTTAGGTCTTCTGCCCATTTTTGGATTGGGTTGTTTGTTTTTGTAATATTGAGCTGCATTAGCTGTTTATATATTTTGCAGATTAATCCTTTGTCCGTTGATTCATTTGCAAATATTTTCTCCCATTCTGACTGTTGTCTTTTCGTCTTGTTTATGATTTCCCTTGCTGTGCAAAAGCTTTGAAATTTCATTAGGTCCCATTTGTTTATTTTTGTTTTTATTTCCATTACTCTAGGAGGTGGATCAAAAAAGGTCTTGCTGTGATTTATGTCAAAGAGTGTTCTTCCTATGTTTTCCTCTAAGAGTTTTATAGTGTCCGGTGTTACATTTAGGTCTCTAATCCATTTAGAGTTTATTTTTGTGTATGGTGTTAGGGAGTGTTCTAATATCATTCTTTTACATGTAGTTCTTCAGTTTTCCCAGCACCACTTACTGAAGTGACTGTCTTTTCTCTATTGTATATCCTTGCCTCCTTTGTCATAGATTAATTGACCATATGTTCATGGGTTTATCTCTGGGCTTTCTATCTTGTTCCATTGATCTATGTTTCTGTTTTTGTGCCAGTACCATGTTGTCTTGATTACTGTAGCTTTGTAGTATAGTCTGAAATCAGGCAGTCTGAATCCTCCAGCTCCGTTTTTTCCCCTCAACAATGCTTTGGCTATTCGGGGTCTTTTGTGTCTCCATACAAATTTTAAGATTTTTTTGTTGTAGTTCTGTAAAAAATGCCATTGGTAATTTGATGGGGATTGCATTGAATCTATAGATTGCTTTCGGTAGTATAGTCATTTTCACAGTATTGATTCTTCCAATCCAAGAACATGGTATATCTCTCCATCTGTTGGTATCATCTTTAATTTCTTTCATCAGTGTCTTATAGTTTTCTGCATACAGGTCTTTTGTCTTCTTAGGTAGGTTTATTCCTAGGTATTTTATTCTTTTTGTTGCAATAGTAAGTGGGAGTGTTTCCTTAATTTCTCTTTCATATTTTTCATCATTAGTGTATAGGAATACAAGAGATTTCTGTGCAATAATTTTGTGTCCTGCAACTTTACCAAATTCATTGATTAGCTCTAGTAGTTTTCTGGTAGCATCTTTAGGATTCTCTATGTATAGTATCATGTCATCTGCAAACAGTGAGAGCTTTATTTCTTCTTTTCCAACTTGTATTCCTTTTATTTCTTTTTCTTCTCTGATTGCCTTGGCTAGGACTTCCAAAACTATGTTGAATAATAGTGGTGAGAGTGGACATCCGTGTCTTTTCCTGTTCTTAGAGGAAATGCTTTCTGTTTTTCACCATTGAGAATGATGTTTGCTGTGGGTTTGTTGTATATGGCCTTTATTATGTTGAGGTAAGTTCCCTCTATGCCCACTTTCTGGAGAGTTTTTATCATAAATTGGTGTTGAATTTTGTCAAAGATTTTTCTGCATCTATTGAGATGTTCATATGGTTTTTATTCTTCAGTTTGTTAACATGGTGTATCACATTGATTGATTTGCATATATTGAAGAATCCTTGCATCCCTGGGGTAAATCCCACTTGGTCATGGTGTATGATCCTTTTCATGTGTTGTTGGATTTGGCTTGCTAGTATTTTGTTGAGGATTTTTGCATCTATATTCATCAGTGATATTGGTCTGTAATTTTCTTTTTTTTTCGTATCTTTGTCTGGTTTTGGTATCAGGGTGATGGTGGCCTCATAGAATGAGTTTGGGAGTTTTCCTTCCTCTGCAAATTTTTGGGAGAGTTTGAGAAGGATGGGTGTTAGCTCTTGTCTAAATCTTTGATAGAATTCACCTGTGAAGCCATCTGGTCCTGGGCTTCTGTTTGTTGGAAGATTTTTAATTACAGTTTCAATTTCATTACTTGTGATTGGTGTGTTCATATTTTCTATTTCTTCCTGGTTCAGTCGTGGAAGGTTACACCTTTCTAAGAATGCATCCATTTCTTCCAGTTGTCTATTTTATTGGCATAGAGTTGCTTGTAGTAGTCTCTTAGGATGCTTTGTATTTCTGCAGTGTCTGTTGTAACTTCCCCTTTTCATTTCTAATTTTAATGATTTGAGTCCTCTCCCTCTTTTTCTTGATGAGTCTGGCTAATAGTTTATCAATATTGTTTTTTTTCTCAAAGAACTAGCTTTTAGTTTTATTGATCTTTGCTATTGTTTTCTTTGTTTCTTTTTCATTTATTTCTGCTTTGATCTTTATGATTTCCTTCCTTCTGCTAACTTTGGGTTTTGTTTGTTCTTTCTCTAGTTTCTTTAGGTGTAAGATTAGATTGTTTATTTGAGATTTTTCTTATTTCTTAAGGTAGGATTGTATAGCTATAAACTTCCCTCTTAGAACTGCCTTTGCTGCATCCCATAGGTTTTGGATCGTCATGTTTTCATTGTCATTTGTCTCTAGGTATTTTTTGATTTTCTCTTTGATTTCTTCAGTGATCTCTTCGTTATTTAGTAACGTATTGTTTAGCCTCCATGTGCTTGTGTATTTACCTTTTTTCCCTGTAATTCATTTCTAATCTCATAGTGTTGTTGTCATAAAAGATGCATGATATGATTTCAATTTTCTTAAATTTACTGAGGCTTTATTTGTGAAACAAGATGTGATCTCTCCTGGAGAATGTTCCATGCACACTTGAGAAGAAAGTGTATTCTGTTGTTTTCGGATGGAATGTCCTATAAATATCAATTAAATCTATCTGGTCTATTATGTCATTTAAAGCTTCTGCTTCCTTATTTATTTTCATTTTTGATGATCTGTCCTTTGGTGTAAGTGAGTTGTTAAAGTCCCCCACTATTATTGTGTTACTGTTGATTTCCTCTTTTATAGGTGTTAGCAGTTGCCTTATGTATTGAGGTGCTCCTATGTTGGGTGCATATATATTTATAATTGTTATATCTTCTTCTTGGATTGATCCCTTGATCGTTATGTAGTGTCCTTCCTTGTCTCTTGTAACATTTTTTATTTTAAAGTCTATTTTATCTAATATGAGTATAGCTACTTCAGCTTTCTTTTGATTTCCATTTGCATGGAATATCTTTTTCCATTCCCTCACTTTCAGTCTGTATGTGTCCCTAGGTCTGAAGTGGGTCTCTTGTAGACAGCATATAGATGGGTCTTGTTTTTGTATCCATTCAGCAAGCCTGTGTCTTTTGGTTGGAGTATTTAATCCATTCATGTTTAAGGTAATTATCGATATGTATGTTCCTTTGACCATTTTCTTAATTGTTTTGGGTTTGTTTTTGTAGGTCCTTTTCTTCTGTCGTGTTTCCCACTTAGAGAAGTTCCTGTAGCATTTGTTTTAGAGCTGGTTTGGTGGTGTTGAATTCTCTTAGTTTTTGCTTGTCTGTAAAGTTTTTGATTTCTCCATCGAATCTGAATGAGACCCTTGCTGGCGAGAGTAATCTTGGTTGTAGTTTCTTCCCTTTCATCGCTTTAAGTATATCATGCCACTCCCTTTTGCCTTGTAGAGTTTCTGCTGAGAAATCAGCTGTTAACCTTATGGGAGTTCCCTTGTATGTTATTTTTCATTTTTCTCTTGCTGCTTTCAATAATTTTTCTTTGTCTTTAATTTTTGTCAATTTGATTACTATGTTTCTCGGCATGTTTCTCCTTGGGTTTATCCTGTATGGGACTCTCTGCGCTTCCTGGACCTGGGTAGCTCTTTCCTTTCCCATGTTAGGGAAGTTTTTGACTGTAATCTCTTCAAATATTTTCTCTGATCCTTTCTCTCTCTCTTTTCCTTCTGGGAACCCTATAATGCGAATGTTGTGTTTAATGTTGTGTTTAATGTTGTCCCAGAGTTCTCTTAGGCTGTCTTCATTTCTTTTCATTCTTTTTTCTTTGTTCTTCCGCAGAAGTGAATTCCACCATTCTGTCTTCCAGGTCACTTATCCGTTTTGCCTCAGTTATTCTGCTATTGATTCCCTCTAGTGTAGTTTTCATTTCAGTTATTGTATTGTTCATCTCTGTTTGTTTGTTCTTTAATTCTTCTAGGTCTTTGTTAAACATTTCTTGCATCTTCTCGATCTTTGCCTCCATTCTTTCTCTGAGGTCCTGGATTGTCTTCACTATCATTATTCTGAATTTTATTTCTGGAAAGTTGCCTATCTCCACTTCATGTTGCTGTTTTTCTGGGGTTTTATCTTGTTCCTTCACCTGGGTACATAGCCCTCTGCCTTTTCATCTTGTCTATCTTTCTGTGAATGTGGTTTTTAGTCCACAGGCTGCAGTTTTGTAGTTCTTCTTCCTTCTGCTGTCTGCCCTCTCCAGAAGTCTTTTCTGAAAGTTAGGCTTGTCTTGCAAAGTTACTCCTGGAGCAGACTGTCCCAGAGGGCAGAATTATTATAGTACCATTACTCTGAATAAATAGTTCTGTCTTATCTGTAACACTAAGGTCACATGTTAAACACTTATGGCTTTCCTTGAACTCAGTGTGTTTGACAAAATATATTTTATGAAGAATTCAAATTAATGTTATCTTAAAAGGAGTTATAAAACATGTTATTAACTTTTTGCATATTTATTTATATGAATGTGTTTCACACTTTGAATTTTGAAGAAACTTTAGAAATTTCTCAAGGCGTATGATAAAGCTCAGTATTATAGACAAAGGTTCTAGACTTGTGTGATATTGGTTTAGTCACTTCCTCTGGGGTCAGTTTCCTGTATTGTAAAGTGAGGAAATAAATTAATTGATACATAAGGTCTCTTACAGATCTATACATCTAAAATTCATGTTGTTTTACCTAAAATTTTAAAATATTTAATAAACTTTTTATTTTAGAATATATTTATAGTTAAAGAAAAGTGTGAAGAGAGTATCACGGTTACCCTTGTTAGTAACATTTTATATTAGTATGGTATATTTGTCACAATTAATGAACCAATTGACACATAATTATCAGCTAAAGTTCATACTTAGATATCCTAATGGTCTTTTTATATTTCAGTATCCCATCTAGGATACCATATTATATTTTGTCATCACATCTCCTTAGTCTCTTCTTGGCTGTGACAGATTCCCAGACTTTCCTCATTTTTTGATGACATTGATAGTCTTGAGGAGTAGTAGTTAAGTATATTTTCCTCTACGGGGATTTGTCTGATGTTTCTCTTGCGATTAGGGTGTGGTTCAAGGTTTTGGTAGGAAGAGCACAGAGGTAAAGTGCCATTTTCATCACATATCAAGGTTTCAAGATGTATCACTGTTGTTAACTTTGGTAACCTGAGGAAGTGTTTCCCAGGTCTCTTGACTATAAAGTTACTCTTTCCTTTGCCTTCCTATATCTACTCTTTGGAAGAAAGTCATTATGAGTAGCCCATACTTAAGTAGTGGGGAGTTATGCTCTATCTTCTTGTGGGTAGAGTATCTACAATAATTGTTTGCAATTCTATTGCAGGCAGATTTCTCTGATCTCACTGAATTATGTATTTAATCAATTATTTATATCTGTATGGAATAAGGAACATTTATTTTATAATTTAAGCTATCATACAATATTATTTATTTCTCAAATTGTTCTAGCTGTTTCGTTTTGCTGTTTTGATCAATAGTTTTGTCTTTTGACATTTGTCTATAGACATTTGTCTTCAGAATGTCATATAAATGTAATCATAACGTTGGTAGCATTTTCAGACTAGTTTCTGCCACTTAGCAATATGCATTTGAAGTTCATGCATGTCTTTTCATGACTTGATAGCACATTCCTTTTTATTGCAGAAAAGGATTCCTTTGTGTGGATATATCATAGTTTGTTTATCCATTAACCTGCTGAAGGATATCTTGTTGGCTTCTGGTTTTTGGCAGCTAGGAATAAAGTTGTTAGAATCATTCATGTACAGGTGTTTGTGTAGACATAAATTTTAAAATCAGTTGGATAAAAACTTAGGAGTGTGATTTCTGGATTATATGGTAATAGTATGTTTAGCTTTGTAAACTGCCAAACTGTTTTCCAAAGTGGCCACACCATTTGTATGTTATGTACTGTATTCCCACCAGCAGTGAATGAGAGTTTCTGTTGCTCTGCATCCTAGCCAGCAGTTGGTATTATCTTTTTTTTTAGCCCTTTAAATAGGTTTGTAATGGTATCTGATGTATCTCATTATTATTGTAATCTGCATTTCCCTATTGACAAATGATTTAGCATTTTCTCACATGCTTATTTGCCATCTGTATATCTTCTTTGATACAGTCTCTATTTAGATCTTTTACCTATTTTTAAATTTATTTTTAAGTTGAAATATAGTTGATTTACAATGTTATATTAGTTTCAAGTATACAACATAGTGATTCAATATTTTTATCAATTATATTCCATTTAAAGGTATTATAAAATATTTGCTATACTATTTGTGCTATGCATTACATTCTTGTATCTTATTTATTTTATACCTAGTAGTTTGTACCTCTTAATCTCCTTCCCCCAACTTTCCCCTCTCTCCATCATTCTCCCCAGTGATAACCACTAGTTTGTTCTCTGTATCTGTGAGTCGGTTTTTATTTTGCTTTATTCATTCATTTATTTCATTTTCTAGATTCCACATATAAGTAAAAACATACTAAGCATAACACCCTCCAGGTCCGTCTTTGTTGTTGCAAATTTCAAATTTTCGTCATTTTTTATGGCTGAGTAATATTCCATTCTGTGTATATACCACAGCTTCATCATCCATCTGTTGATGGACATTTAGGTTGCTTCTATATCTTGACTATTATAAAGAATGCTGCTATGAATATTGGGGTGCATGTATCTTTTCAAATTAGTGCTTTCATATTCTTTAGATATATACCCAGGAGTGGAATAGCTGGATCATATGACAGTTCTGTTTTTAATTTTTGAGGAGCCTCCATATGGTATTCCATAGTGACTGTACCAATTTACATTCCCACCAACAGTGCACAGGGTTACCTTTTCTCCACATCTTACAAACATTTATTACTTGTTGCATTTTGGAAGGTAGCCATTCTGACAGGTGTGATGTGTTATCTCGTGGTTTTGATTTGCATTTCCCTAATGATTAGTGATGCTTTTAATTGAGTTGTTTATTTCTTATTGTTGAGGGTTTTTTTTAACATCTTTATTGGAGTATAATTCCTTTACAATGGTGTGTTAGTTTCTGCTTTATAACAAAGTGAATCAGTTATACATATACATATGTTCCCATATCTCTACCCTCTTGTGTCTCCCTCCCTCCCAACTTCCCTATCCCACCCCTCTAGGTAGTCACAAACCACCAAGCTGATCTCCCTGTGCTATGCGGCTGCTTCCCACTAGCTATCTATTTTACGTTTGGTAGTGTATGTATGTCCATGCCACTCTCTCACTTTGTCACAGCTTACCCTTCCCCATCCCCATATCCTCAAGTCCGTTCTCTAGTAGGTCTGTGTCTTTATTTCCATCTTACCCCTAGGTTCTTCATGACCTTTTTTTTTTTTCTTAGATTCCATATAAATGTGTTAGCAAACGGTATTTGTTTTTCTCTTTCTGACTTACTTCACTCTGTATGACAGACTCTAGGTCCATCCACCTCACTACAAATAACTCAATTTTGTTTCATTTTATGTCTGAGTAATAGTCCATTGTATATATGTGCCACATCTTCTTTATCCATTCATCTGTTGATGGACACTTAGGTTGCTTCCATATCCTGGCTATTATAAATAGAGCTGCAATGAACATTTTGGTACATAACTCTTTTTGAATTATGGTTTTCTCAGGGTATATGCCCAGTAGTGGGATTGCTGGGTCTTATGGTAGTTCTATTTGTAGTTTTTTTTGTTTTGTTTTTGTTTTTGTTGTTTTTTTCAGTACACGGGCCTCTCACTGTTGTGGCCTCTCCCGTTGCGGAGCACACGCTCTGGACGCGCAGGCTCAGCGGCCATGGCTCACAGGCCCAGCCGCTCTACAGCATGTGGGATCTTCCCGGACCAGGGCACGAACCCGTGTCCCCTGCATCCGCAGGCGGACTCTCAACCACTGCGCCACTAGGGAAGCTTGAAACCCTGGTTCTTTAATATTGTGTTTGGGGGGACAATTTTGAGGGCTGAAGGGAAAAATAACATATGCTTAGATATATTTTTTGTTATTTATGGTTATGAATAACATTATGGTAACAAAACATGAAGAGCAACAGCAATATCTCTGAAAATGCATTTTGGTTTGCCTAGAATTCACCAAAAAATCAATCTAAAACTCTTATACTCAACTATACTACCCTACTTAAGCAATGCAGGGCATCATCCAAGCAGAATGTTGTCCCTAAAATATCTGTGTCATAAAACTTTGAAAATGAAATTCAGTTCAACTCAACTCAATTAAAAAAAAAATGGTGTCTTGAGTGCTTACTATCTTTTTCCAAGAATAACTCTATTCTTGATAAATGAAAGTTGGTACACCACAACCTTTATCCATAAGAAGCCCAGTGTTGCAAGAAAAATATACATATGCACAACTAATTATAATACAAGTCAAAGTATGATTGATGCTAGAATTAAAATTCACAATTATACATATGAATTACATATATTCATTTTATTCATATGTAAAGTTTAATATACTTCCAAGCCCCAAAGTACTTCCATAACAAGTAGTGAGGGAAATTTCAGGTCTAGATTTAGCAACAGTGCAATTCACATATCATTAATGGCAGAGTATAACTGAGTAATAAAATTCTGGGTCATTCTCATTTTTGTTATTTTGATGAATGTTTCCTCAAAACTTCTCATGGTCTGTATAATAGTCCCTAGAATTATTCCACTGGTTTATTTCCCAGACTGCTCAAAGATTTCAGGTAAGGTAGAAAATCTGAATGAAGACTGGGTAGACATATGGAATAGGTAAATTTTGCACAGGCTTGAGAAACACAGAAGGAATATTATAAAGTGAAGTAGACTCTGGCACCCTGTCCACTTTTTACAGAAAATGTCAAGTTTTGGCTAGTTCAACATGTCATCAATGACCTCTTAGATAAAAGCATAGATGAGAACAGCAGCCGTACCTGGATATGGTGCAGTTTCCTTACTTAATTGTTTTTCTATGGTCACAACTGAAATGTAGTCACACATTCTCCCAACATGACTGCTAATGGAAGAGGTTTTTTAAAATTATGTTATGTGAGGTAATTCTAAATGTCTGCTTGTCTATCCACCACATGTTGGTATTGTGTCTAGCTACCACAACAAATTTATATGTTTATAAGAAACTCTGGATTCCTTCCACATATGGTAGTAACAAAATAGACATTCCATTCTCATTGCTTTGTACATGGAAAATGCCATTTTTAGAATTTTTCTAAGTATGCCAAGAAACTGTACTGTTTGGCCTGAGAAAGCTCAATGGCATGTATCTGCCAGCTCCTGCTACTATTGTGAGGTCATTGCTAAGCATTTTATAAAGTTCTTATACCAAGAGCTTTTCCACGCTGGTGATTAATAGGCTTTTCCTGAGAAGTAAATGTAATACAGCTACTTTTCTGTTTGATTCCAAATAAATTATGTCTATAAACATAAATCAGTATATTCTTTTGGCCAAGTATATATATTGTTTTACGTATTGCATAAACATAAGATTCAAACAGACCTTGAAAAATCGTCTAGTATATCATCCTACCTTCATTCAATGTAATATCCAAATAATATTCAAAATATGCAACAACCAGTATGACCACTGCACCATATATTAGTCCTTTAGGTGCTGGATAAGGGATGGTTCAGGGCTCTGGTGTAGAAACCAAGTAACCAAGGTAACAGTAAAGCATTTGGGGAATTAGGGAGCCACTTTTTATCAACCTGAATAATTGATATAGGTCAGTACAGGTCCATATTTTATCAACTGGTACATACTAATATCAGCCCTGGTAATATCCAAACTAAGCATGTTTCCTATGACGCTAATACACATCTCTAATTGATCATGGCACCATTCCTACTGAGTTCAAATAAGATCTCAGGTTCTATGTCAGGTATTCTTCAGGGCCTCATTATCAATCAAACCAAGTTGTCTGTTTTGAGGAGAAAAACACAAAAAACAAAAATACTGTTCATCTGTGATCTCAAAGAATTGTACAGAAATAAGAATTCAAAGCTTTCTTTTAATGCCAGCTATTTATTATGGTCAATGTTATCAAGGAAATCTTTCTCACATCTTCCATATAACACTCATATTTCCTACTCAAGGAGAAGGCTTATCTAATTCCATGAGCTCACATTGATACTCAAACACATCTTTCTTTGAAGTCTTAAATATTTTTTCTGAATCAAACAAGTTAACGATTGTATACACAATAATTTGTATTATCTTCTAATTGTTTCATGTTTGGAAGCCTTGCTCCTTTTAGCAAGGTGAACTGTGGTTTAAGGGTCATATTTTATATTTATTGTGGATTTACCGCTGCATTGTACAATATATATAGTCGATATTATTACTATTTCTATTGCTTATATTTATCACATATATAATATACATTATATACATTGCTTATATTTACTATTATTTATATATCTATTGCTACTTCAACAAATTATTACAAACTTGCTTAAGGTAACACAAATATATTATGTAGGTTTGAAGTACAACATGGATCTCACTGGGCTAAATTAAAGGTGTTATCAGGGCTGATTCTTTTGTGAAAACCATAGGAGAGATCAGTTTCTTTGACTTTTCTAGCTCCCAGGGCCATCTGCATTCCCTGGCTCCTGGCCCCTTTTTACCATCTTCAAAGTCAGCAAGCAGTGGACCAAGCCTTTCTGATGTCATATCACTCTGAGTTAGTAGAACTCATGTTATTAGATTGGGTTCAGCCAATTAATCCAAAATAATCTCCCACCTCAAGGCCTTTACCCTTAATCACATCTCCAAAGTCCCTTTTGCCATATAAGGTAACATATTCACAGGTTTTGGGGATTAGAGCATGAACATCTTTGGGGAGACATTATTCCACTTACCACAAAACTAATTAATTTATTCATCCAAGTTCATTTTGTTTTATCCTCAGGGAAAATGAATAGCTAGTCAATAAATTAGATGCAACTGAAAACTACTGAATTACTTTATAGATGTGGGTGAAAGGCATCACTTCTCCTGGTCAGTAGTAGTATTTATTTTCTTCATTTAAATATATTCTAGGTCAATTTAAAGTCAACGATAATGATCCTGTTGAGCACTGAAATCCCTTAATGTTAAAAGCACCCATTTCTTCTTCCTACTTGTACTGCCCCTCACGTGACCATTTCTGTAGTAAGAGCCTATAATGGCATTCGGTTGGCAGATGTTTTTCATGGGAAAAGTTTCCAAAGTTACCTAAGGCTCTTCTCAAGTCTTCTGCTGACCCTGGTACATACTATGTGATTGGTTGTCACAGTGTTCAAAGGCCTCATGGAGAGGACATGAATATTAACATGTGCAGAGTCCAGGAGAATTTGACCAGGCTGAACCTTGGAGAATTATATTCTGTTTCAATTTTGTCATTCCAGTATATTAATTTTAATCCTGGCTTTATTGCCTATTATCTTTTCACTTAACCTTTCTTTGATTTAGTTTTCTCATCTATAAAATAAATGAGATAATGCAATTATCAATATTCAGGAAATGTTTTCTTTTTTCCATTTTCTCCCTCATTTTAAAATATTTTTAGTGGAAATGACTAACTTTGACATACCTTATTAATTAGTATATTTCTTACCATTCACTTACTACCTTATAGAAAAACACCCTTTAAATTTTATGAACCTAACCTTTCTTCCTATCTTCTCATAACTAGTTGTATCAAGGAATGGACAATATATATTATTCATGAAAGCAAACTATTTAGAAATTTTCATATATATTACCTTTACAATTTTTTCCTACATTTTATTAAACAGAGACCATGTCTAATTTATCATTTTTTCTCGTATACATCTAATAACTGCTGTGCATACAATAGATATTTGTCAGATGAACACACAGGGCTTCAAGTCACTGCATGTATTTGTTTCCATATTTTTGGTGAATTCAAGTTATAATAGTTTTATTTATAGATGATGAATCTGCCTCATGTATACCTTCCTCAGAAGTAGCTTAAAGAACTTAATATAAAGATTCTCTTCCCACATCTATAAATATCCAGGAATTCAGTGTCAATATTTAGGCAATCTCATTATAAAATATTTATCTTATGGTCTTAATTTAAATTGCCTCTGTTGCTTTAAAAGAAGAATACAACTAAAAGTACAAATTATTCTCAATTGTTCTTGGTATATTTAGAGTGGTGTGATTTCTTTCCTTGGAAACAGATTGGTAAGGTACTGGCAGAACAGTGATAAGGTCCAGGCTTATAGGATAGGACCTATCTGGACAGTCCAAGAAGGAGAAGGAGAATGTTTCCTCTGGGCTCATGAACTCATACACATCTAATTCCAAAAACTTATTGCCACCATCTCCACTGCAAGGCGTTGAGATAAAGACAGTACCACCTTCACTCACTCCACCTTCTATTTCTAACTGCCCTTGATAATTTATTTTCTATTCCTTAATCATTTGTTTTATGTAAGCATACATAATGGTAAGGGAAGTAACAGTAGAAATAGAAAATCTGTAAGATGATTTGCCCTGGTCATTGAGCCTCATTTTAATGATCCTGATTTCTAACTTACTTGATCTTGCAGCTATAAATTATTCTCTTTAATTCACAGCATAAATCTACTTGCACTTATTAAAATGTGGTCAGCAAATAAATCACTCTGCCATTTAAAATAAGGTTTCATTTTGATTTCAAAGGCACTATGCTTGTGTGAGAATGATAGGTTTTGCTCTAAACATGCTGACTCCATAATGCTTTAGCGGATGATGGAAAGTAGCAAGAAAGGTGAACAAAACCAGTTAACTTATGAGTACCTAATTTTTCCAGCACTTTGTTGAGGACTTAATAATAAATTTATGAATTTAATCAATTCCAGAACTTGTGCCCTTCATCCTTAGTCCTTTCTTTCTCCTTGTTGCCTTATACTGTATATTTCAATTTTAAAAAATTACAAAGTAATTGAGGTTTGCTGTATATTGCACTGCAAAAATAGCCAATGGCTATGTTTCACCTTTTCTTTGTTCTCTTGAATGTATTCTCATACCATGTTTCACATTGGATAAGAATTGTGTATTTTATTTCTGTGAAGCCAGGCAATACGGGAGTTTTACTGCATGCTGGTCTTCTGATCATCCCCTGTATGAACAAAACCTTGGATGTCACAGCCACTGGTGCCATGCTGCTCATGCAAGGACTTGGGCATGTGCAAGAAAATTTGGTTTTGAAACCATATCTATCTTATGATTTCCATAGTAAAATAGCCATTTTTCCTCCTAGTTAAAACCCACACATCAAGAAAGTTTTGGTGTGTTCCAAACCTTCTTGGCACCAAGGCATATTGAACAAAGGCTGTGTGGCAAACTTACTCAAGAGCACTGTCACCCTGCATGTGTTCCTTAGCATTATGCCAGCACCTGGAATCATGGCTTCTCCTAAAGTCATTTGTTTAAGATTCCAGCATGTTATTCTCCTTCACATATGCTACTGTTCCTGAATATAAAAAATCACCAGATTTCCTCCTCACAAGCTTGTTTGCCTTTCTTGCTTTCTTTCTGTTTTCTAATATTTTAGCAATAATAACAGCTACATTTATTGAGCAGTCCCCAAGCATCAGACTCCAAGTTAAGCACTTTATGAGCATGATGATACTGAAGCAGCATCATAACCTTATAATACAGGTTCAATTATCAAACCTATGTTTTAGGTGAAGAAACAGAGGCTAAGACTCTGTGTTCTAAGGAATAATTATGTCACTCAAAATGGAGCTTTTTGATGGTTGGTCTAGTGTGGATATGGAATAACACCATGCAGAGGCATACGAAAGTGAAAGAGACTTATACCCACGAGTCCTAGAAGAGGGAGGCACACCACACCATGCCATGCCACAAACAGGGGACCACACAGGAGGAGGGCCACGGGAGTGAACTCAGCAAAGCAGATGGGGAGAAGAGACTGGGGATCTGTGGGCAAGTGCCTTTATTAGGAGTCAGGGTGGGGTACACAAGCAAAGAGGTAAGGGGAATTTCATCAATGTGTTTGAATGTCACTAGGTCAGTCAGAGGAAGGCAAGAAGGGGAACTTCTTCAGAGACCAGCCTTATCACACTGGTATACCTGGTCACTTGGGAGTGGTACCCACAGCCTGTTTATGAGGATTTTGAGGCATCAGGAAAATCTGAAGTTTTAAAAATTTACAATATAGACTCTAACCCAAATGTGTCCAATTCCCAAGTGTCTCCTCAAAACCACTAAACTTTCCTGCTATTGATAAAATCCCTTTGGTCACAGACCTTTACATATATTAAAATATATGTGTGTGTGTGTGTGTGTGTGTGTGTATGTGTGTATGTGTATCCTCATTTCCACGCTTTGTATTCAGCTACTTCAAGTTAAATAATTCTAAAATCTTATATTTGTAGCCTTTTAAAAAAATTGAAGTATAGGGGATTTACAATACTATATCAGTTTCAGTGAACAACATTGTGATTCAATATTATTATAGGTTATACTCCACTTAAAGTTATTATAAAACATTGGCTATATTCCCTGTGCTGTACAATATATCCTGTAGCTTGTGTATTTTATATATTATATATAGTGGTTTGTACCTCTTAACTCCCTACCCTTATCTTTCCCCTCCCCCATTCCCTCTCCTCACTGGTAACCACTAGTTTGTACTCTATATCTGTATGTTTCTGTTTTGTTATATTCATTAGTTTGTTTTATTTTTTAGATTTGACATATAAGTGATAACATACAGTGTTTGTCTTTCTTTGTCTGATATTTCACTAAGCATAAAACCCTCCAGGTCCATCTTGCTGTCAATGGCAGAATTTCACTTTTTTTATGGCTGAGGGATATTCCATTGTATATAAATACCACATCCATTAATTTGTTAATGGACAAACAGGTTGCTTCCATATCTTGGTTACTGTAAATAATGCCACAATGAACATTGGGGTGCATATATCTTTTAGAATTAGTGTTTTTGTTTTCTCTAGATATATACCCAGGAGTGGCATTGCTGGATCATATGGCAGTTCTATTTTTATTTTTTTGAGGAAGCTCCATACTGTTTTCCATAGTGGCCACACCAATTTGACAGGTGTGATGTGTTATCTCATCGTGGTTTTGATTTGCATTTCTCTGATGATAAGCGATGTTGAGCATGTTTTCGTGTGCCTGTTGGCTGTCTGTATTTCTTCTTTGGAAAAATATCTGTTCAGATTTTCTGCCCATTTTTTAATTGAGTTGTTTGGGTTTTTAATACTGAGTTGTAATATATTTTGCTGTTTATATATTTTGGATATTAACTCCTTATTGGTCATATCCTTTGCAAATATTTTCTCCCATTCATAGGTTGTCTTTTCATTTTGTTGATAATTTTCTTTGCTGTGCAAAAGCTTTTAGTTTAATTAAGTCCCATTTGTTTATTTTTGGTTTTGTTTCCTTTGCCATAGGAGACAGACACAAAACAGTATTGCTAAAATTTAGGTCAAAGAGTGTTCGACTTGTTTCCTTCTAGTTTTATAGTTTCTGATCTTACATTTAGGTCTTTAATTCAAGTTCATTTTTGTATATGATGTGAGAAAATGTTCTAATTTCATTCTTTTACATGTAGCTGTCCAGTTTTCCCAGCACCACTTACTGAAGAGACCGTCTTTTCTCCATTGTATATTCTTGCCTCCTGTGTCATAAATTAATTGAACATAAGTGAGTGGATTTATTTCTGCATTTCCTATTCTTCTGTTCCATTGATCTATGTGTTTATTTTTGTTTCAATAAAATACTGTTTTGATTACAACAGCTTTGTAGAATAGTCTGAAGTCAAGGAGTTGTGATACCTCCAGGTGTGTCCTTTTTTCTCAAGATTGCTTTGGCTATTCAGTCTTTTGTGGTTCCAAATTAATTTTAGTATTGTTTGTTCTAGTTCTATTGAAAATGTCATGGGTATTTTGATAAGGATTGCATTAAATCTGTAGATTGCTTTGGGCAGTATGGACACTTTAACATTCTTCTAATTCATGAACTCAGAACACCTTTCTATTTCTTTGTGTCATCTTTGATTTCATTCATCAGTGTTTTATAGTTTTCATAGCAGAGATCTTTCACCTCCTTGGTTAAGCTTATCTCTAAGTATTTTATTCTTTTTGATGTGATTTTAAACTGGATTGTTTTCTTGCTTTTTCTTTCTGATAGTTCGTTATTAGTATATAGAAATGCAACAGATTTCTGTATACTAATCTTGTATCTTGCAAGTTTACTGACTTCATTTATTAGTTCTAATAGTTTTTTGGTGGAGACTTTATACTTTCAGTATGAGTAAGCTGAGGGTTTGTCATAAGTCGCCTTTATTAAGTTGAAATATGTTCCATGTACACCAAATTCGACCAGAGTTTTTATCATGAATGAATGTTGAATTTTGTCAAATGCTTTTTCTGTGTCTATTGAGATGATCGTGTGATTTGTATTTTTCCTTTTGTTAATGTGATGTATTACACTGATTGATTTGTAGATATTGAACCATCCATACATCCCTGGAATAAATCCCACTTGACTATGATGTATGATCCTTTTTATATATTGTAGAATTCATTTTGCTAATATTTTGTTGAGGATTTTTGAGTCTATATTCATCAGAGATATTGTCCTATAGTTTTCTCTTTTTGTAGTGTCTTTGTCTGGTTTTACCAACAGAGTGATGGTGGCCTCATAGAATGAATTTGAGAGTGTTCTGTCCTCTTTAAATTTCTTGGAATAGTTTGAGAAGGATAGGCTCTTCTTTGTATGTTTAGTAGAATTCCCCTGTGAAACTATTCAGTCCTGGACTATTGTTTGCTGATAAGTTTTTTTTTTTATTACTAATTCAATTTCACTACTAGTGATTGGTCTATTCACATTGTGTATTTCTTCCTGATTCAGTCTTGGAAGAATGTATATTTCTCGGAATTTATCACTTTCTTCTAGGTTGTCCAATTTGTTGGCATAGAACTGTTCACAGTATTCTCTTATAATTTTTTTGTGTTCCTTGTGACATGGGTTGTAATTTCTCCTCTTTCATTTCTTATTTTGTTTATTTGGGTCCTCTCTTATTTTTTCTTGGTAAGTCTTATCAATTTTCTTTATCTTTTCTTTACCTTTTCCAAAAACCAGCTCTTAATTTCATTGATATTTCCTATTGTTTTTTGGTCTCTATTTTATTTATTTCCCTTCTGATCTTTATTACTTCCTTCCTTCTGCTGAATTTGGGGTTTGTTCCTTCTTTTTCTAATAACTTTAGGTGGTAGGTTAGGTTGTTTGTTGGAGATTTTTCTTGTTTCTTGAGGTATCATTGTAAACTTTCCTCTCAAAACTGCTTTTGCTGAGTTCCATAAATTTTTGAAAGTTGTGTTTTTATTTTCATTGGTCTCAAGGTATTTTCTGATTTCTTCCTTAACTCTTCATTGACCCACTGGTTTTTTTAGTAGCATGTTGTTTAGTCTCCATGTGTTTGTGTTTTTGGCATTTTTATTCCTGTAATTCATTTCTAGTTTCATACTGTTGTGGTCAGAAAAAATACTTTATATAATTTGTATCCTCTTAAATTTGTTGAGATTTGTTTTGTAGCCTAACATGTGATCTGTCCTGGAGAATGATCTATGTGATCTTGAAAAGAATGTGTCTTCTGCCATATTTGAAGGGAATGTCTTGTAGATAACTATTAAGTCCAACTAGTCTAATGTGTCATTGAAGACTACTGTTTCCTTGTTGATTTTCTGTGTGGATGATCTTTCCATTGATGTAAGTGGAGTTTTAACATCCCCTACTATTATTGTATTATTGTCAATTTCTCCCCCTTTGTCTGTTAATATTTGCTTTATACGTTTAGGTTCTCCTGTATTGGGTGCATATGTGTTACAGAGAATAATACACTTTTCTTGTATTGATTCCTTTATGATTATCTAATGCCCTTCTTTGTGTTGTGCTATAAACTTTCTTTAATCTGTTTTGTCTGATTTGAGTATTGCTGCCCTCTCTTTCTTTTTGTTTCCATTTGTGTGGAATAGCTTTTTCCATCCCCTCACTTTCAGTTTGTGTCTGTCTTTAGCTCTGATGTGAGCCTCTTATAAGCAACATATAGATTCATCTTGCTTTTTAATCCAGTCAGCCACCCTATATCTTCTAATTGGAGCATTTAGTCCATTGCATTTAAACTGATTATTGATTGGTATGTAGCTATTACCATTTTTTACTTGTTTTCTGGTTGTTTTGTAGTTCTTATCTGTTATTTTCTTCTTCTTTTGGTTTCTTCCCTTGTGTTTTTTTTTGGTGGTACGCGGGCCTCTCACTGTTGTGGCCTCTCCTGTTGCGGAGCACAGGCTCGGACGCGCAGGCTTAGCGGCCATGGCTCATGGGCCCAGCAGCTCCGCAGCATGTGGGATCTTCCCGGACGGGGGCACGAACCCGCGTCCCCCACATCGGCAGGTGGACTCTCAACCACTGCGCCACCAGGGAAACCCTGATGATTTTCTTAATGATATGCTTCTGTTCCTCTGTCTCTAGTTGTGCATCTATTATAGGTTTTTGATTTGTGGTTACCATGGGCATATATATGCTTACCTATATCTACTAGTTTTAAACTGGTAGTCATTTAAGTTTAAATACATTCTAAAAGATCTACATATTTTTAAACCCTTCCTCCACATTTTGTGTTTTTGATGTCATATTTTACATCTTCATATTTATCCCTTAACAGTTTATTGTAGTTATAGACGATTTTACAGTTTTTTTGTGTTTTAATCTTTGAACTAGCTTATTTAAATGGTTGACCCACAGCCTTTACTAAGTAGTCTTTACTAGTGGGATTTTTTTCTTTTCCTATTAATTCTTATCTCTTGTTGTAGCCTTTTCTTTTCCACTTAAGAAAGATCTTTTAACATTCTTTAAGGGTTGGTGTAGCATTAATGAACTCTTTCATTTTTTTGCTTGTCTGAAAATTTCTTTATCTCTCCTTCAACTCTGAATGATAATCTTGCTGAGTGGAATACCCTAGGTTGCAGTATTTTTCCCCCTTCATCACTTTAAATGTATCACACCACTCCCTTCTAACCTGCAAATTTTCTGCAGAAAAATCAGCTGATAGCCTTATGGAGGTTCTCTCATATGTGACTCTTTGTTTTTCTCTTGCTGCCTTTAGAATTCTCTCTTTACATTTTGCAATTTTAATTATGCTGTGTCTTGGTGTGGGTCTTTTTGTGTTCATTGTATTTGGGGCTGTGTGCTTCCTATACCTGGATATATGTTTCCTTCTTCAGGTTCAAGAAAATTTCAGCAATAATTTCATCAAATACATTTTTTGACCCTTTTCTCTTTCTCTCCTTCTGGGACCCCTATAATGCAAATGTTAGTATGCTTATTGTTGTCCCAGAGGTCCCTTAAACTGTTCTCTTTTTTTTTTTTTTTTGCGGTATGCGGGCCTCTCACTGTTGTGGCCTCTCCTGTTGCGGAGCACAGGCTGTGGACGTGCAGGCTCAGCGGCCATGGCTCACGGGCTTAGCCGCTCCGCGGCATGTGGGATCTTCCCAGACCGGGGCACAAACCCGTGTCCCCTGCATGGGCAGGCGGACTCTCAACCACTGCGCCACCAGGGAAGCCCTGTTCTCATTTTTTAATTAGTTTTTCTTTTTGTTGTTCTGATTGGGTGGTTTCCATTATCCTTTCTGATCACTTATGCATTCTTCTGTATCAATTAGTCTGTTCTTAATTCCTTCTAGCATGTTTTTCATTTTAGTTTTTGTGTTCTTCAGCTCTGACTGGTTCTCTTTTTTATATTTTCTAGTTCCTTGTTAAAACTCTCATCTCTTCTTTTCCGTAGTTTATTAAGCATTCTTATTACCAATACTTTGAACTCTATACATGTTACATTAGTTGTTTTTTCAGGGTATTTTTCTTGTTCCTTCATTTGAAACAAATTCCTCTGTACTCTCATTTTGCTTAACTTTCTCAGTCTCTATGAAATTAGAGTAAAATGGTTATCTATCCCAGTCTTGAAAGGGTATCCTTGTGTGGGTACATCACTGTACCGTCTATGTGTGCCCAGTGCCTTTGTTGGGAGAGCTGTGTCTGAAGTGAATATGAGTCACATCTCCCCCCAAGTTGTGCTGGCAGCTATCACCTTGATGAGAGTTGAGGCTGGAGATGAAGGGGCTAGAGCCAGAGCCAGTTGTGAGCTGGGGTTTCTCCTATACTTAGTGACCGACACCATGCTGTTGGGGTGGGGGAAGGTCCCAGGGTGCTAAAGCAGAAACCCTGAGGGAAGGGTCTGAGCTGGTTCTATTGCCTCTAAGTGCACGCTCTCCCCGCATTCTGCATTGGCACATTTGCCACAGAAAGGAGCAGCGCTGGAACAAGAGGAGCCAGAGTAGGTGCACACTTGAGTGGTCCAGGCACACCAGTCAGAGTTCCAGACCACTCCCAATTTGCTGCCTCCAAGAGCACCAGCAATAATCACCCCTGCCCCATTCAGACGTAGTGCTGGGTCTGAACCAGTTCTGTTCTCCACAACTGCACACTCCATTCATCAGTGGCAGTTTTCATCCAAGTGGGTAGTTGTACCACAGAGCAAGAGGTGCCAGAGTGGGCACTTGGCCTGGGTTGGGGCATGCCCTGGCGCAGTTGCCGGAAACCATCCAGAATCTCAGGTGGTCTCAATCTTCTTCCTCTCCTTTGGTTCGGGAGCAAACAAGCCTGTGTGTACACTTTTCATGAGTGGCGTCCAAGTTTCTCATAGCCCCCCTGCCAGTCCCACTGGTTTTCAAACCAGCCAAGGGGACTTATCCTCCCAGTGTCCAAGCCCAGGACTGGGACATCCAATATGTGGTTTGAACCACTCACTCTTCAGGGAGGATTCTGAGTCTATGTAACAGGTCCTGACCTGATTGTTTCTCTTTCCTTCTTAGCCAAATCCACGTGGATTGTTCTTACAGTCTTGGCTGTATAAGAGTCTTTCTGCCAATCTCCGGTTTGTTTTCAGTGAGAACTACTTCACATGTAGATGCATTTTCGATGTGTTCTTGGGGGGAGGTGAGCTCAGCATCCTCCTACTCCACCATCTTGACCTCCCCAGTTATATCCTTAAATACTGGTTGTTGTCTTACAATATGACATTTGAACAGATTAATCATTGTCACTAGATCTTCCTCAGAAGACAAAAAAAGTCAGATTGAACATGCAAATTTTAGTCAGCTTAAAAGAGTTTTTAATCAAGAGAGAAAGAACAGAAAAGTATGCCTTTATTCATGGGAGAAATAAACAGGTTTTCAAATGTAAATGACAAGTATTATTAAAATAGCTCCCTGTGTTTTTATATCCAGTTTAGAATTTATAAATATGGAACTTAAAATAGACATTTTAACCATTCAGTGTAACTATTTCTCTTTGAAATATACATTCTTGTGAATTATTGCATTCAAACAAAGAGCTCAATTTTAGTCAGATATAATTTTATTACTATCACTGCATCTTACTCCCACTGGCCCCCAAATTAGATCCACTTTTGGGTTTTATTAAAAATACAGAATATTAAATCTCAGAAAAACATCAAGGTCATGAAGTAAATCCCCTCCTTTGAGAAACGAGGAAAGTAAGTACCAATTCCATGATGATAAAGTGTTTACATATGTATATGGCTACTCAGAAAAATTTTCCAGTCTCCTTGAAGCTAAGCTCCTTGTATCTAAGCTATGTATCCTTGTGACTAAAATCTGTGGAAGGAATGAAAACAGAACTATATTTTGGTAGCTTCCAGAAATCTTCCCAAAGGGACAATTGGAATGTTTCTTTTTCCCTCTTCTTTATATTTTCCTTATTTTGCTGCAGGAGCTTGAAGGTGACCCACTTAGGCCAAAAGAATGAAGGTTGTAGCCCAGAAAGGGAATAGAAAGGGAAATAAACTTCACTTAAACCACTGCTATTTTTCTGTCACTCACAGATAAGCCTAATTCCAGCTAGCACACAACTACATTGTCAGGAGATAATCATAAATCCCTTCTTCTTGTACCCTACCACAGCCTACATTTTTACAGACAGGAACATGGAAATAAAAGAGATAAATTTTCCTCAAATACAAGCCAGTAAAATTTATGCCCTTTGGATAGATTAGTGAGTTGTGGGAGTGAAAGTAAATAAGAGTATCTATAGCTTTATACCTGAAGAGTTTTTTTCATTTCTATTTTTAAGAACTTCACTGAGGTATAATTGATGTAAAATCAGTTGAAGAATTTAAAGTGTACAGTTTAATAGGGTTTAATATATATGTACACCAGGGCAGAAACCAGAGTGAGGTGAGTGAAGCACGCATCTTGGGTGCATTATTTAAGAGAGCACAAAAAACACAGTTATTAAGGTAAATAATATTTTTTAAAAATTGAATTGACATGCTATACCTATAGGCCATCTACCTACTTTTGTAAATAAAGTTTCATTGGAACCAGAGCTTGGAGTAGAGTGTGCTGAGTGAGATAGGGTCCTGTAAGTGCAGTCAAATCTTGTCTTTACTTAAAATTTTGATATTTTGTTCATCATGTTTTTAAAATAATTTGAATGTTTAAAAATATTGCACTGAATATTATTTATCTTGATTACTGAGTGTTTGCCTTCTCCCTTCATCCCCTTCTGACATCTCACCAAGTAAAAGGTGCAATCTAAGGAGAATTTACACTGCCTTAAGAGAAGGCTTATACTGGAAATCAGGATAGCCAGCTTTGTTTCTGACTGACATTAGGGGAAGGTCATTTCACAATGTTGTGCTAAACACTTTCCTGGGATAGCATGCTATTTATCACTAGAAGAAATTGTTTTGTAGTACAATGTGTCAGAAAAAGATTTTACTCTTAAGTTGATGTTTATTAGTAGGACTTAGGCAGAAAACATACTGGAATTTGTACCAAAACACATGTAGTCAAATCATTAGTTAGAATTGCATTTTGGGGTTTTAG
Source organism: Monodon monoceros (assembly GCF_005190385.1). Taxonomy (NCBI): domain Eukaryota; kingdom Metazoa; phylum Chordata; class Mammalia; order Artiodactyla; family Monodontidae; genus Monodon; species Monodon monoceros. The sequence goes on from NW_021703777.1 coordinate 111,204,681, forward strand.
AAAGTATTAATTTTAAAATATGTTTGTATAAGCAGCATAAAACCAAGCTATGTAAGGCAAGTGCAATGTACTCAGGAAATATCTGACTTAAGCTGTATGTGTAAATAGATGTGAATATGTATCAAAATAACACACAGATTTAGAGGGGCTTCCTGACTCAGATTCATGAAGAATCACGTTTCTGAAATTCTTGGACTGTTACTCATTTTCAAAGGGGCATATGTTAGAAAATAAGGAATATTAAGTTTGAATTACAGTTTTACAATAAGTAGCGTATTTGCTTTAAGCATCGTCATCTTGAGAATTAAACATTGATTCAAAGAAACATAGCACCATGTACTCTTCTGTTTCTGGGATAAATAAGAATATGTTGAGAAGACTATAACGATGAGACTATTCCATTAATGTCTTATTTACGTGAATACAACACATCATTTTAACTTTGTATCGATAACCTGTGTATTGAGCTTCTTATCCATTTGTTCATGTACTTAATTTATTCATTAGTGTTTTTTAAGAATGTTTTTGGTGGTAGTGGGAGTGAATAGTCAGGGATGTCAGTTCCAGGATTTAGCCATTGATCTGATATTTTTTTCACTCTTTCCTTCTCTTTTTTCCTACCTCTCCACCTTCCCATTTCTATTGTTTGGTAGGGGGAAGCATCCAAAACTGAGAATAGAAAATAGGACAAAGGCACTATAGTGGTCTTGATGTTGGCTGCCATCTCATTTATTTTTCCAAGAGTTAATCTCTTGCCAATAGTCATCACTGAACCTATATTGGTAAGATGTATGTCACATGTGATTCACTACTGTTCTACCTGCTGAACAACGGAGCAATAGAAAAGAGGAAACAAATACTGTTTTACCAGCCAAAATGAATTTCCACTCACTGGCAGGTGGGGTGGACTGCTTACACAATCCTATACATGCCCTGAGGATAACCATCCCCAAGGGATCATATTCTCTCAGCTGTAGGTTAGTGACCCAGCACTCAGAGGGTGGAGAGGTGCCGGGAACAGCACAATTGTTTTGCACTGAGATAACCTTCTCCATTGCACTTAGATATCTCAAAAAAAGACAAGGAGATATCCCCTCTTTGTTTCCCCCGCTCTACCCTAGACTGAACTGAAGGTCAGTTGTGGTGAAACATCATCCTGGAAACATTCCTTATCTTTTGGCTACCTGTTTTGGGCTCATTGCTTGCTTATCAGATCATGTTTATATATATTACCTGCCTTTTCCTCAGAGTTATTTGCATTTCCAGAAGAGGGTTATATCCAAGCAGTCCTCATTCATTGAAGATTGAAATGAGTGCTCATTACAGTTTGGTAGGTACTGGAGGACTCATGGATCTCTACTAAGGTAGTGGCCCTGACAAGGCAAGACAATATGAATACTTCCAGAAATGCCCCTCCTTGTAGGGAAAGAATATCTGAAATTTTGGAAGGGAGAGACATAGTAACTGTCTTGCACTTATGAGATAATGGAAGCAAAGTTAACATACAAAATTAATAGTCTCCGATTATGCAAACAATGAGACAGTGTAATGGAAAAGAAAACCACACTTACGTGGCTATAACATGAGGTAAATTACTTAAGAATAAACTTAAGAAATATGCAAAACCTATATGAGGAAAAGTTTAAAACTCATGAAAACCACAAAAGTAGGCTTCATCAAATGAACAGTCATCTGTTGTTCTAATTCAACATTATAAAGCTGTCATGCATGTTGTTACCTTTTTTAGATAATTTATAAGTTTAATGTGATCTTATTTAAAATACCACCAAGTTATTTTTTTCCTGGAGTAGACAAGTTGACTCCAAAGTTTATATTGAATAATCAAAGTACAATATTTGCTTATAAAACCTTGAAGCAGAAGATTAATTGCAAGTGATTAGTTTAATAGTTATTAAAATGTGCTCCAAAGCTTCCATACTTAAAATAGTGTGATGCTGAGAAAAAATCAGATGCTTAGTGAAGAAGTACAGAAATTAAAAAGATATAAGATTGAAAATATCAGAAGGAAGCATAATTATCTGCCGTTCATTACGGAATTGTTAAAGACTTTAGCAGAACACCAGCAGTTAATACCACTAGTAGAAAAGGCAAAAGAAAAACAGAATGCAAAGAAAGCACAGGAAACCAAATGAAGAAGATGCTTTGGGATGTGTACACATTTCTGCTTCTGCACTTATTTTCAAGGAAACCATTAAGTATAAAGAACTTTGAGCAACATCCTAATCGACTCAGCGCACGTTTGGCAATAGTCCCAGTCTGTCTCGTCTTCAATGCATGGATTCATAACCTCTCCCTGCCTGCATCATGTGCATGTGGTGCATATTAAATAAAAGTGGTGTTCAGAGTGCTTGCCCAAATCCCATTATATGACATTCGATCTGAGAACTCCTGTTGGTTCTCTGGATAGATAACTACCGTAATGAACCGTAATGAACTACCGTAATGAAAATGGACAAATGATATTCTCTACCTGTAATTGTTATAATTAATCTTCCAATCTTCCAGCTTGGTTAAATGCTTAAAATTTATAAATGTCAGATCTTGATTAAAAAAAATAAATAAATAGTGTGATGCTGACACTTTAACAGAAGATTAAAAGGAAAGAATGGCAAAGTCAGAAATAGACCCATGGGCTTCCCTGGTGGCGCAGTGGTTGAGAGTCCGCCTGCCGATTCAGGGAACATGGGTTCGTGCCCCGGTCCGGGAAGATCCCACATGCCGCGGAGCTGCTGGGCCCGTGAGCCATGGCCGCTGAGCCTGCGCGTCCGGAGCCTGTGCTCCACAACGGAAGAGGCCACAGCAGTGAGAGGCCCGCGTACCGCAAAAAAAAAAAAAGAAATAGATCCACATCCACATGGAAATTTAATATATGATAAATGTGGAATGTCTAGGCAATCTCAAAAGAGGTCAAATTTTAATAAAAGATGTTGGGACAAACAACAGTGGAAAAAATTAAACTTGAAACCATACTTCACAACACTGAAAAAATGAACTCCAAATAAATCACAAAATTAAATATTAAAAAAACTACAGAAGAACTAGAAATAAAACATGCAAATTCCTTTATATTCTGGATATAGGGAATGTCCTTCTAACTATTATCTAAAATCAGAACCAAAAAAAGAAAGATAGATAAGATGGGTAAATTCAATTACCTCTAAGACACACTTCTGCATACCTCACCCCCAAAACTCCAAACAAAAACTACAACAAATAAATTCAAAAGACAAATAATAAACTGGGAGGAAATACATGCAATATATATAATAAAGAACTGATAATGTTAACAAATAAACTTTAAAAAACTGATGCTAAAAAGGCTAAATAAAAACACTAGAAAAGGGCACATAAGACTCAAAGAGACAGTTCAGAGAAATACAAAAGAATATGTGTAAATAAATATCCAGAAGTAAAGGGAGGACCTGAAATATATTTAAAGAAAAAATGGCCAAATTTTTCCTGAACTTAATAAAAATTATAAACCCACAGATCCAAGAAACACCAATAATAAAGCCCAAGCAGGATAAACACAGAGAAAACCACACCAAAGCCCATCATGCAAAACTAGAAGGAGAAAAAAATGAAAGCAGCCAGGGGGTGGAGTGGGGGAAGGAGCACATTACACATAGTTAACGCCTGAATGTGTCCTCTCTTCAAATTCATATGTTATAGTTCTTACCCCCAGCACTTTAGAATGTGACTGTGTTAGATGTTAGATGAGGTCATATAGGAGGGACCTAACGCTGTCTGATTCGTGTCTTTACAAGAAGAGGAAATTTGGACTCAAAGACAGAAGAGGCTTGCCCAAGGAGGAAAGACCATACAAGGACACAGTGAGAAGGTGGCTACCTACAAGCCAAGAGAGAGGCCTCAAAAGAAACCACCCTGCCTACACCTTGATCTTGGATGTCTAATTGCCAGAACTGTGAAAAATAAATTAATTTTGTTTAAGGCACCCAGTCTGTTGTATTTTGTTATGGCAGTGCTAGCAAACTAATACACACATGGACAGAGAAACAATTATCCCAGATCAGCTCTTCATGTCTATAAAGTATAGAAAGGCACATCTCAGGGGCTGTGTTGCTATTAATGTAGGGCATTATGAGAGCACAGAAAGAAATGGAAATAAGTTATTGGTGGACCTTCTATACCATATTAAAGCTCTTTTAATCTTGTAACTCTTGCCCAGCACTTTCCAAAGTATGATCCTAAGAACTCAGTTCTATAGGATGCCAATAACTTTTCTCTTGAAAATAGGAAGAGTTTTAGAAAATATTGTAATTACTATAAACCAAATACTTTTGTTGTTGTTTCTTCCACTGTTTCTATTTATTTTTTATTGAAATATAGCTGACATACAATATTATGTTAGTTTCAGGTGTAGTGATTTGACATTTGCATACATTATGAAATGATCACCATGATAAGTCTAGTAACCATCTGTCCCCATACAAAGTTATTACAATATTATTGACCATATTTTTTTATGCTATATATTACATACCCATGGCTTATTTATTTTATACCTGGAGGTTTATATCTGCTAATCCCCTTCACCTTTTTCTCCCACCCTCACTCCCTTCCCCTGTGGCAACCACCCATCTCTTCTCTGTACCTATGGGTCTGTTTTTGTTTGGGTAAACCAAATACTTTTTTTGTTTCAGGGAAAATGTATCCACCAAATAGCATAAGTAATGTGCAATTAATTTTCACCAAATGACCTAAAACAAACATTTGAATTAATCTATTTTGGACCTTACATGTTCACTGATAATATCTGAAAACTGCCGGAAGGAAATATATCTTCCTCCAAAACATGTTTGAATTATGCTGATCTAATCAAAAGATAGAATGACCACAAATTAAACACTTGAAATATTCTTAGTAATTCTTGACTGATTGTGTGTAAATGTTTTGCTTAATTGTGACCAGGAGTATGAAGTATGGGGGAGACAAGAACAGCATTTCTGCTTTAATTAGATCTCCATGTATAATTAAATAGGCTTTGAGCTACATTTTAGGACAAGGGAAAACCAACTCTAGGAGGCTCTTCTACTTCCAGTCTGGACTTTTACAACAAATTAAGGTTTTGCTGGAAAATATTTTACTGATAATCTCACAAAAGCCTATCATGACTAAATTCACAATGATGGTGGTTTTATGGTAAATGAAGGAGTAGAATGCATATAATAACTTCTTTTCGAATCAAACCCAACTGCCTGCTAGACAGTATTCTAGTATACCTTCATTATGACTAGGAATAGCCAGCTGCATTTCCATTTTCATAAATCATTATTTGATGAACTATTTCTTAAGATCTGTGGTAATTCTAAATTCTGTGGATTTAGCTCTTGTTGTGTCTGTTTCCCAATCCTTTTAAGATTAAAGTGCTTCAAATTTACTGTGGTTTTAATGACTCAGAATACTCCCACCTGCCACAGAATATCATTTGTTTGTTCAAAGTGACCTTTGTTTTCTTGGGAAAGAATACTATACAGATGACATGGTTTTTCTAGGTTTCCACAGCTGCTTATGAGAGCCCGTTGTCAAAGAAAAACAAAATCAGACTGATGTATTTACTTTTTAAAGCAGAGAAAATGTAAATAGTTTTATATGAGTTTTAGTTTCATAACAGTTACACTCTCCATCTCAATTATTCAAATATGAATAAAAGTGAATTCCTTCAAGATTGGTACAAAGCTAAATGCTTGATTGAATAAACAGACTTATGAACAGACTTCTTAGGAAAATAAATGGGGGGTGAAAGGGAGTTGAAACAAACGAAAAAATCCCCGTAGAATCATAGAATGTTAGAGCTTGCAGTTCCCTTAGAAACTTAGTTTTCAGATAAATAAACTGATAACTAGATAGTTTAAGTGATTCGCCCAAGATTATACAAGTAGAAGATTCTATGGCATTGTCTTGGAGCTGAAACAATTTGAGTGCCAAATAAACAATTACTCAACCTGTTCCACTTGAAGTGTATTTCAACATTTAGGAGGTTGAGTGTTTGTTATTAACATTTCCTATAGCTTGTTCCCTAAGTGTGGGAAATCTCTGCTATGCCACTACCTGACTTAACAAGATCAGCTATTTACAAACTGTCGGCCTAGCCAGGACTTATTCTCTCCATGAAACAAACCACTGTTTTCAGAAGTCTCCTCCCAATCGCCCTTGGCATTTTCCTTCTTACTTCATTCTCTTCTCTAGGCTCCACAATTTACTACCTGTTAATTCATCTCTGTGGTCCTCAGTTTCCTCATTTGGAAAATGTGAAGTGTAATAATAGGACATCCCCCACAGGGTTGTTCTTAAAATGAACCATGATAATGTATGTAAAGCATTTGGCATGGTGCCTGGAGCAACATAAGTTCTCAAAATTCTAGGAGTGATTTTATTTAAAAAGCAACCTAATTCTGTTAAGAATTTCTCATTTTTATTTTTTCTTGTTCTACTTTTACGTCTGAGGGGAAAAAGAAATACTGTATCTGGCAATAAAGCATGCAGAATCTTGTCATTTTGCTTTATTATGACAGTGTATTCCTGTCTTCAACTATCTGATTACTTAAATGGAAGTGAATGGAAGGGCAGAAAAGAGAGAAAAAATAATTTTTTGTGACTGTTGTGTTTGTTTTTATCCTGTTAATGGCATTGAAAACAATAACTGGTTAGCGTTACCTGTCTTATTCAAAATATGACTCTTTTCCACTAAATATTTGTTTATTTATCACAGATGCACTATTAGTGCATGTGTAAAACTCTAGTTACAGTGGTGATGTCTGTTTTTGCTCTTCCCTGTAACCTCATTTCTTTATAAATTTATCACATAACATTTTCGTAAATTTAAAATTCTAGCTATTTGACAAAATAATTATTCCAAATAATGAGATAAAAATTTATATAACTCCAAGGTAAAAGTCATTAGAACTTTTAAATTTTATGATTTATCCTATAAGTGATTCTCATCCTCTTGATTTCAGCCACTGTACTTGGATTTGGAACTAGGGAAGAAAAAAAGATGTGACCAATTCAAAGTTGCATTTATTAATCTTGAATGACAGTACAAAGTCTGGCACTTGGTTGGATCAAAACTAGAAGAACGATTACAGCCTATTCATTGTTATCATTTATATAAAAAAATTGTCAACCACTTTAGGAGACTATTCCCTACCCTCTGCCCCCCTTCATTGGGAATTTCCCACATCAGCAGTGCCTGATGTACTGCAGAGTCCAATCAGCTTTGTGAGTAGCATGTAACCAGGAAGGATGAGAATCCAAAAATAACAAGGCAATGAATGACCAGTGATCAATCAGAATTTTCCATTCCAATTTGAAACAAGGCACCCAGAAAACATGATTCAGAGCCACAACGGCCATGGTAAGCCATGTGAATTTTTGTGAATAATTCTAGGCCAGTTTGGAGCAAGAAGTAGGAGACATGACAAGAAAGGAGCAATGAGAAATAATGTGACTCCACAGAGATGGAAAGAGTGGCTCCCTCAGGCCCTGACAACTTCACAATGCATAACTCACTTCCACAAATCTCCTTGTGCTTTTCCCCCATACCCCTTCAGTAAATTTCCTCTTTGCTGTGGTTTGAATGTTTGTGCCTCCCAGTCCCTCCCAAATGAATATGTTGAAATCCTAACCCCACAAGGTGATAGTATTAGGAGGCAGAGCCTTTGGGAGGTAATTAGGTCATGAGGGCGGAGCCCTCCTGAATGGGATTATTGCCCTTATAAAAGAGGTTCCAGAGAGATCCCTCTTCCCCTTCTGCCATGTGAGGATACAACAAGAAGCCTGACACTCAGAAGAGGGCCCTCACTGTGCTGGCACTCTGATCTTGGACTTCCATTCTCTAGAATTATTGAGAAATAAATTTCTGTTGTTTATAAGCCACTAGGTTATGGTATTTTGTTATAGAAGCCCGAGTGGATCAAGACACTGTTTATTTGAATGGATTTCTCTTTCTTGCCATCAAAGAAGCTTCAATACTACTCTTGGTGATGCACTTTGCAAAGTGATCTAATGGAGCCTGTGAAGGCAGGGTCATTTCAAAAAGACACTCTGGGTCTATGTTGTTGGCACAGTGATTCAAATGTCCTGCTCAGTGGCTTAATTCACATAGTTTAGTTGTTTGAATATCAGCAAAATTTGATGATACTTTCTCAGGGATTAACTTTTGGAGTTAATAGTCTCAAGATTTGTCTGAAAATATTACCAATAAGTTACTGAAGAGACTTTCATAATATGACAAAGTGGCCCAAATGAGAGTAATTTCTTATCTCCAGTTGGCTTTGGTATTAAATACAAAAGGCTAATTCTAAAAGCATGTACTTCTGTCACACTCTCTTTTAAACTGATTACAATGCCAAATCAGAGACATAAATGTTTAATAAAATTTGAAATATATTTCTTCTTAATGCTGAATTTAATACAAGCATCATATCTTTCACTTCTGGAATCTCCACATTGCCTATAGAGTAAAATCTAGATAGCATGGCACAGGTACCATAAATGCAGCGTTAATATGCATTTTCAGACTCAGCATTCTGACACTGGTCACTCTCTAAGCTACAGTCACAAAGAAGCACTTGCTACTTGCACAAAACACCATGCTTGTGATTTGAACATTCTAATACTATCAAACTAATATCCAAGCAAATCCCATTTCCCACCTCTCAACCTCAAATCTGGAGCTATACAGAGGTCAGCATTTGGGAGTGAAATATTCTGTAAGGAGATCAAAGACTTTAGGGAAATAAAACAGCTGGTGTTTGTGGTTTGCAAGAAGAGAGATTCACTTGGGCAGCAGAGCAGGGTTACTTGGGACCTTGAAGAGAGAGAAGGGATCACAAGTTGAGCAGATATAAATATTAACCCAATATTTATTTTCTTGATTTTCTTTAGGGACACTGGAGACAAAGAGAAGGAAAGGTTCTTGCTAATGACTGACAAAACTTACCATAAAACACTTTTTAAAAAAAACTTTTTTCTTAAGCCAGTTTGTTTGGTACACAGAAACCTCTAACAAACATTAAGGGTAGAAGGATTTTTTGCATCAGGATTGTTAATTCCTGGAATTGATATGTGGCATGAGACTGGAAGTCTCAGAGTCTATAGCATTTTATTTTATTTTCAATGTTTATATGTGGGTTTCTTTTTCATTTTCATGTCTTTTCTCTTCTCTTCCATTTCTGAAGGACAAGAGAATGATTCCATTCTTTGTTGAATGTCAGGTCTCACTATAGCTAGATATAAGTAGGGAAAAAGAACTTTACGATGCATAAAAAGAGGAGAGGCAATGTTTGAGGACTAACATAAGATAGAGGTCGTTGCTTCAAATTTAGCTTCTAACATTGTGGGCAATTGAGAAATGCCAAGAGCTGAGCAAAGGGTTTTGGCAACCATGAGATTTGGGAACAAAGTCCATGGCAGAGGCCATGTTAATTCTCATTGGGCCACTGGCGGTAGAGATTATGAAGTTTCAACAGCAAAAGCACAGGGTTTTGGATTCTACATGGTGAAAACATATAGCAGTAAATTAATTATTTAACAGAATTTCCCCTTAAATGAGTTTGTTATTAATTTTTTTAATATAATAGTGTTTATTTTTACTTGTTGACAGTTTGCTTTATTTATTTATTTATGGCTGTGTTGGGACTTCGTATCTGTGCCAGGGCTTTCTCTAGTTGTGGCAAGCGGGGGCCACTCTTCATCGCGGTGCGCGGGCCTCTCACTATCACGGCCTCTCTTGTTGCGGAGCACAGGCTCCAGATGCGCAGGCTCAGTAATTGTGGCTCACGGGCCCAGTTGCTCCGTGGCATGTGGGATCTTCCCAGACCAGGGCTCAAACCCGTGTCCCCTGCATTGGCAGGCAGATTCTCAACCACTGCGCCATCAGGGAAGCCCTGTTATTAATTTTTAACAACTAATATTCACAGATTGATACCCTGGATAATGTTAAACTGAGAAGATTTTATCTTTTCTCCATCCCCCATTTTGCCAGAAAACATCACATCTCTGCTCTGATCTTTGATGAGCATGTGATATGTCAGTAAAATGAGGCAAAATCTTAAGATTTTTATTTCTATAACTCTTCGGAAGAACAGATGTCTTTCTGCTGGAAATACTGCCTTGAAGAATTTTGTAAAGTTGAAGCTGCTGAGGACCACCATGGTGAACATCCTGCCTGTGAATTGTTGACTTAAAACAAATAGACTGCCAGATATTTCACCAGCAAAGATGGATTTATTTGGGATCATCAAAGAATTGCAATTCATGGTGTGCAACCATGGGGAGCCATGTGTGAGTCCCCAGGCAAGGGAAGGAGAATGCTTTTATACAGGGAAAAAGGAAGTTTGGAGGACTAAAGTCAACAAAGAGTCCATGGTTTTTCATTGGTTGAGCCCTTGCCAGGAAAGAAGAGGAGTCTTTCTTCCTCCTGTTGGACTCCGCTATTCTCCCAGGATGTGAGAGCTTACCCTACTGCTCTCCCAACTCTAATTGAGGTTTCTGTTTATTAATTTTTTACATAGTGAATCCAGCTTGGAAAAATAGAGAGCCCAGGAAATGGAAAAGAGGAGAGAGAGACCTGATGACACAGTTGGAGCCCTTAGATCCAGAAGCATCGTAGATTGTTCTATGAGGGACAGTACATTTTGCATTTTGATATAAGCCAGTAGAGTTGAATTCCTGGCTGATACCGTCATTTTGTTTGAAATAGTTTCTTTTAAGAACTTGCATTTACTTTTTGTGAGTTCTTTTTGGTAGGGGACTAGTTTTACGATAGTCTTTTAATTTCTGTTGACTATTCAGATATTTAAATGAATTAATCCAACCTCGGAAATGTTACAGATGTTGGTTGATGACTTTGGAGATAGGTGCTGAGAAACAAATTAAAATCCTACTAAGTTCGTAAGTTAGAACCTGTTTGCTGAGAGTGAGAAAATTTGAGGGGAGGATAAATTTAGAAGTTAGCTTTTAATTTCTTTTTATTAAATCTAAAAGAAGAATTAATTTTAAATTTCTTTTTTTTTTTTTTTTTTTGGTACGCGGGCCTCTCATTGTTGTGGCCTCTCCCGTTGCGGAGCACAGGCTCCGGACGCGCAGGCCCAGCGGCCATGGCTCACGGGCCCAGCCGCTCCACGGCATGTGGGATCTTCCTGGACCGGTGCACGAACCCGTGTCCCCTGCATCGGCAGGCGGACTCTCAACCACTGCGCCACCAGGGAAGCCCTTAAATTTCATTTTTTGTGAAATCTTAATAAGTAAAAGAGGATGCTAGTTTGTGGTACTTTTATTTGACTGGCATTCTATTTGAGCTAAGCCACCATATGGTGCAAATTGAAAAACCCCCCCTAGTGAATAGGGTTGAATATTGTGACTAGGCACACTTTGGAATTTATAAAACTTTAGGGAATGATTTTTCAATCTAGCATTTGCTGAAACCTTGGAGATAACCTAGTTAATGTCTGTTCAGACACATTTCTGAGGCAAAAACAGAACTTCCCATCTCTCTTTTCCTGGGAATATCTACAAAAGAAGCAGTTGTATACTTTCGGGGAGTGGATTTTAGAGGATGAGAACAGAATTACCTTGATGTGCTTTGTATCTTATCCCAGTGGGGGATCATAGGCTGGCTTCTGAAAACCCATCGAGCGTAGGAGAGATGGCAGTTGTCAACCTTTTTCTCATACCTGGTTCACATTCCCTTCCTAGATTTCTGTGACTAGTAATAGAGGTAAAATCTAATACATGGCCCTTACTATATATCAGGCATTGTTCTAAGTACTTTATATATGCTTATTGATTTAATCCTCATAAACACCTGATGAGGTGGGTAATTTTATTATCCCAAATTCATGCATGAGGGAAGAGTATAGAAAGGCTAAGCAACTTGTCCAAAACCCCACAGCTCATAAAATGTAGAGCTGGGATTTGAACACAGGTGGTCTGGTCTATACATTTCTTGCTCCTCTAAGGGTAAAAGGAGGTGCTATTCTGGTAGAGAGGGTGTAAGATGTTCACTTGAGCTATATTTTACCAAAAAGCGGGCTACTGTGCCTCTTTAGCTTTTTCTGGTACAATGTAGTTTTATCCAGAAATGGACACAAGGTCTTTCACAGGGCCCAAGTATCTGTCTCTCTATATCTATCTATGTATCTATGTATCTATGTATCTATGTATCTATGTATCTGTCTATCTATCTATCTTCTCTCTCTCTCTGTCTCTGTCCCCACCTCTTCCCTCCCCCATCTCTCTGTCTCATTTTTTTCACCACTAAGATACATCTGGACATGTTGGTCTCAATATTAATATTTAAGAGCAATGCAGGCTTCTGTGTGTCAGCTAATCCTTTACCAGAAATCTGCATTGAGACCTGTTCAGATATTTAAAAGGCCATTTGATCTCTATTCTGCTTGTGTTGTGTGTAACCATTTGGAGATCAGGTGGGATTGATTATGAGTGATTGGCAGGGCAGGATTTGGGCTGTTTATGTTGTTCAGAGTTAATACCATCCAGTGGTATGAAAACATCACTTGATTTCTGTGTTATTAACTCGCCTTACAGTAATCAAGACTTTTTAAAGATTTATAATGTGTGAACAGTTACATTCATTGACCATCAGACTGTGGGCCCTAGTTGACTATACAAAATATTCTAAAGTAGTTCTTGCACTTGAGTATATGAATATTTTTAAATGACACAGTGAGGGGTTCCTTGATGATTTTCATTTATCTTGCACCTATTTGTCATGCCTTATTTGTCAATTAACACAAATCCCAAATACATGTTTTTTTTGTTTGTTTTTTTGTGGTATGCGGGCTTCTCACTGTTGTGGCCTCTCCCGTTGCGGAGCACAGGCTCCGGACGCGCAGGCTCAGCAGCCATGGTTCACGGGCCCAGCTGCTCTGTGGCATGTGGGATCTTCCCGGACCGGGGCATGAACCCATGTCCCCGGCATCGGCAGGCAGACTCTCAACCACTGTGTCACCAGGGAAGCCCCCCAAATGCATGTTTTTTAAGAAGTTTTTTTTTTTTTAATTTCACTGTCTGATGCTTAGAGAGAAAACTATCAGTGGGTCAGAGAGAACAGCTCATATATAACAGGCCAGAGATATACTAATGCTAGCTGGAAAAGCAAACCAGATGATTATAGCCTTTGAGGTTTGGACTTCTTGAATCTGCATGTAGAACCTGAATTTCAAACCATTTAAAAAAAAACAAAACCATTTAGATTGTATATAGTTAATCAAAGATAATGTTGTCCTGAAAAACAAAATGTACTTAGTACATTACTGAGACTAATGGCATAAAGTTGGTGCCCGTTAGTCAAAGACCACCAAGAATACATCTGTAGTCAACTAAACTTTATTTATTAATATCTGTCACAGCACAGAAGACCTTGTACCATGGGAACCATGGGGTTCCCCAGTAAGAAGTGGTAGAAGGAAATTGTTATAGGATTTGGGCTTGTGGCAGGTGATTTGGGGGAGGGTTCAAGGAAGCTGTTAGAAAGAAAGAGTAATTCTATGATTGGATATCTTATCTTAGAAGCCAGAAGAGTGAGGCTAAAGCTATAATTCATTTAACATTTTAAAAGTTACAGTCACTCATGTCAGCTGGGAGAGAGAAGTATTTGCTCATTTTGGAGTTTTCATAGTGACTTAATGTGTATCTGTGTTCAAACATGATTATGAACTGGTTTTTGTCTCACTTCACCATGGTCACAGAGTGGCCTTCTCTGATGTTGGTTGTCTGTGGAATTATGTTTAACAGAAGAGCATGGCCTCAATGTGAGTACTAGTCTAGCTCTGGGTACTGTTTGTCTTAGTCAGCTCTGGCTGTTATAGCAAAATCCCATAAACTGGTGGCTTGTAAACAAGATAAGAGGCTCAATCTCTATAGCCTAATTACCTCTCACTTCCAAATGCTATCATATTGGGATTAGGGCTTCAACCTATGAATTTTGGAGGTACACATTCCGTCCATTGTACCTTCCTTCAAAGGATGAAGTATAACAAGAATAGAAATAGCAACAATTACCACTTCCTTTTAAGAAAAATATTGGAGTTAGCTGTTTCTTCAGCTAAATGTATGGGAAAATAAATGTTTTGCTTCAGAGTGGGAAAAGAGCTACCATGATTTCAAGTTAACCAAGTATTCAGCAGCCCTTTCCTTTAGAAAGCAGAATTCCTCTGGTTCTGAACAAATACCCTTACACTCACCCTTTTCTATTCTTCAAACCAGGCAGTGTTCACAAGCAGTAAGACCACTGTCTTAGGAAAATAATAGGTAACAGAGCTCTTCTGCAAATTGTAAAATATTCTGTCTCATTAAAGAAGTGTGAACTCAGCAGTGTGATATACTGATACTCCAAAATCTTAGTGGAACTTAATTTTTTGCAGTTTATTTCTTAAGTATTAATTTTTTGCAGTTTAGTTCTTAAATAACTTTTCCATTTATGTATGGGAAAATTGGAAAACTTCAATAATGAAATCAGTCTCACCATGTACAATATGATTTACAATGCTGTCTGCTCTTTGTACTAGTTGAAGACAAGCTCACAAATCAGTGTAGATCAAGGTTTTTTAATTTAGTTTTAGGATCAAGTTTTTGCTGTCAAAATTCCATTTATCAGGCTGATATTTGGAAAATGTTCTAAAAACATTTATTTCAGTCTTTAAGATCTTTAGCTGGAAATTGAAGAATAATAAAAAATAAAATAGTATTTTCCTGTATTTGGTTGAGCTGAATAATGAACTGTTCTTTGTTACTTAAGACTAATTTTTAAGATTTCCTCTACCACATCTCCTTTATTTTAACAGCTTTTATTCAAGGTCCCATTCAGATTGCTCAAATCCATCATAGTATACCAGAATATATTGTTCTTCTATTGAAAATTTATTTAGACATCCATCTGGGATTTTAGTCCTTCAATATAAAAAACAATCACGTGAATGAAATATTCTTTGCATTATATACAAAAGTAATATACAGGTTCCTTAAACAATTGTTTATTCAGTAATAGGATCTAGAAAACTGTCTACTATCATGTAATCGTTTCAATGTGTTAAATTTTTTCTTTTGATTATAGTTAAGCTCTTTGCATGGGTAGCATGTAGAATGATATCTGACTCATGGTAACCTGCTGAACTCACAGTGTCCAGATTCTGCAGGTGTGGAAAAATATATAATTCTTATAAGACAGATGAGCCCCTCAGGTTCCTAGAGAGTCTGTGCTTTGTCCAAAACAATTCATTTCTTTTATGTTTGGTCTAATTTTTCATTTGATTACATTATGGGTTTTTTCTTTTCCCAGTAGGAGCGTTACTTAGTAAAGTTCTTAAGTTGCCTGAGGGGAGAGATTGTATCTAATACCTGCTAGTTTGCTAGAGGTCCAAGAACAAAACTAGTCACTGGTGAATCCTCAAAATATATTCCTTGACTTACTGAAAGGTAGTCTGGGCTATTGTTTGAATTATATTTCTATTTCTACCCTTGTGTTCAACAAATTCAGATGACTGTATGAGAAATTCTGCTTTACTGAGCTTCAAATATTTGAGAGTGATTTTATCTCCTCATTCTTTTCATGATTAACTGTGAAAAAGTTTGAATTTGGATCATTTTCAGTCCTTCCTTAGGACCACAGTAGAGGGCTATTATTTTGATCACTTTGCAGCTGCAATTATAAAGATATGCTGAGCTACTAGAATCACAGATAACACAATTAAAAATATTTTAAGAACCCTAAAATTCATCATAATTTACAGGTAAAACAATAGACCCAAGGAGAAGATAGACCCATTTCTATTAGGTTTAAGAATAGGATTTAAAATATGATCTAATTCTCTCAGATAAATTATGCTGTTTATTGATACAAAGATCTTCATTACTGATGACCCATTCTCCTTGAGTATGCAAAAAGCACTATCCCTAGGGATTACTTGAAATAATCAAGGTTTTTTCATTGTTAACGAAAGATATCATTGATACTATAGATACACTAGTATTAACATTACATTTTTAATAATACAAAGCATGTATCACAAGGGCATAGTTTCTCATAAGTAGTATTACTAGAGGACAAAATGATAGAGGAAGCAGAGATATGCATACCAGTATATAATATAAGGGACTTAAATATTAAAATATAGACTTTACTAATGAAAAAATCAAATGTATCAGAAAATATGTACAGAATATCAGAGAGAGAGTGAAATATTCAAAATTACCAATATAGGAAAGGATATATAAAGAATAAATAGAAGAGATTAAGGGGATGGCCTGGCAGGGCTCTGTAGGTTACCTCTTCACTAGGGCAGAACAGACATTAAAAAGGATGTTCTATGCTTATCAGCTACTTGAAGTAGACTTCTATTAGCCGCAGGCCAGCCAGTTCCTGATTTACGTGTCTGGTATAACGGGAAGCTGCTTCCCTGCTTACACACTTCCCTATACCTAGGACTACTTAACCTTCACCTATAGGCTCAGCTCTAACACAGTCTGTTGGATGACTTTGGCCCAAGGCAAAAAATATTACAAAGATCCATGGATTCATAGCATGACAGTTCAGCATCAAATTGGCTGTATTGCTCTATTGCTAGAACCCTGCTCATCTTGCATCCTAATTCTGTTCAGTATATCTCTTTGCCTTGTTCTTTGTGGCTCGGCTTAGTCTTGTAACCTGTGTCTACTGATTGGTTTTCGTCTTATTCTTCATGAAATAAGCTTTCAGTAAACCCAACACATACTATTTAAACAGTAAGGACAATTTATTTGTTCCCATTACTGGAAGATTCAGGATAATTTGAGTTTCAGGGATTGTTTGATTCAGCAGCTCAAGATTATTATCAGAGACCTAATTGCCTTTCCATTTCTATTCTGTCTTTCTTGCATCAGCTTAATTCTAAGGCAAATAATTTAATTCACTGTTGCAACAGGTAAGACCCGAATTCTTAGAGACTACACAATAAAGATTAATATCCTGCTCACATCATCATCTAATGTGAATGTTTCTGATTGAGCAGCCTTCTACGTTGTCATTGAGGGACCAAGGTTCCTCCCAATGTGTGGTTCCACTCTCTTCTGAGTCCTCAGAGGTCTCTACAATCAGGCGAAGAGAGCACGGGGGAGGATACCTACATCTTATCACTTTGCTGAGAAGTGACACAAACACTTCAGGTTACATTGCAGTCACCAGAATTTAGTCACATGGATATGTGATATCCCTAAAGGCAGAGGGTATGGAAATCATCTTATATCCTCAAGAAGGAACAGGAAACAGGTTTTGGTGATCACATAGCATTCTCTGCTGTAGCTGACTTCTCAACAGAAAGGAAAAATGGCTGTAGCACTTCTACGATTCACATCCCACACCACATCATCCCAAACTGTAGAGTGGACTGGTTTCTGGTAACAAATCAAATGAGAATGAGAAAACCTCTTTCCCTAAATCTCCAGCAAGCCTTCACTTGCCTCTTATTAGCACAGAGAGTCTTAAGTGAATTACTGAGCCAGACCCTTATGCTAGGCCAGGAAAATACCATGTATTGCTTCATAGTCACCCTAACGACGTAAAAATAAATGAGACCACTTTTAACCCATTCAACCCTTCTCCTGGAGCTAGTTGTCCTGAAGGACATGGACTTCATGCAGAATGATACATTCTTATATTATATTATTGGTAGCAAAGGGAAAGGAAGAATCTATATTGTTGTGTCCCCTTACCATGCATAAGTCTTTGTCTCTCTCTAAGATGGATTTGCCCACCCTTGTGCATATACAGTCCTCATGGGACTTTAAATCAATCCCCAAGTTTCTAGTGTAAATGACTACTGTGTCCAAACTTCAGCGTGCCATCTACTTCAAAATCTTTCAATGCTATGCTCTACTGCCTGGGAAAATGTCTGCCTGATTTCTACCAAAAGCGTCTTCACCCCTCTAACTCTGCAAAGCCAGTTTATTGACTGTCTTGATAGATAGACCTTTTCTGGCTTTAATCCTTGTTATCAGATCACAATCTGGTCTATCAGATCACAATCTAGACTCCAGTACTGACATTCCGAGGAAGTCAGGATGAAGATTGCTATCCTTGTCTCATGATTTAAATAACTGAGATGTGATAATCTCCAATTTTGATGGGGAAGAAGTAGAGAACAAGAAGAAAGAAAGTAGGAAGAGGACCTGAGGGACTGCTATGTAATAACTGTACTTGCAATTATTTTTGAGCTCTTACAGATGGTGGGCCAGACAGCTACATAAAGTCTTATTTTATTAAATTTTCATAGCAGCCCTATGTGATAGATACTCTGCATTTGCTGTTTTACAGATGAGGAAATGGAAGCTTGGAGTGGCTAAATGTCTTCCCCAATGATGTACATTTCAACATACGTAGGCCATGAGTGATGAGGCCAACATATAAAGCCAGACTGTATGCCTATGACAAAAGAAAAAAAAAAGGTAAATTGGGACTCTAAAAGTAAAATGTGCCAATTTCTCAGTTTTGTCTAAAACTGAACCCTTTTACATTTATTAAATCAAAATTCTGTTTATTCATTTACTATTTTGAGATACTTAATATTGCAAGGCACTGTGCTAAGATGTGTGAGTGGATGAAAGGATGAATTATTGCACGAGGTGGCCTTAAGGAACCTCTTATATAGGAAAAATATATCAAATGTGATATTAGTATATTTAAAACACAGTAAATTCAATAGATAAAATACATTAGATATTAAATATGTAAATATATTAAAATATAAAAATATCAATGTCAACGTGTATGTCAGAGATTGGTGGCCCACTTACAATGACTAAAGAGTAAATAAGAGGTGTGGAAACAGAGCATTGGGCATAAGCTGCTTTTCTAAGAATCTTTGAAGAGAATAGACCTGGTGTGGCTTAGGGTCAAAGAAGAGTTATTACATCATTTTATTTTAGAATTTAAGAAAATTGAATAAATATAAGTTCAGATGAAAGAGCAAGGAAAAGGAGAGCCTGAAAATTAAACAGAAAAGGAGGGAAAAAATTCAGTCACTTTTGTTCCATAGATGTATATAGACTTTTTTTTTTCACATACACACACTGTATTTTATTTTTACAAGAGAGAAATAAACTGACACCAAGCATTGTAAATGGATGACCACAATGTATATAGACTTTTAATGGCCCACAGTCATTGGTTTCTAAACAGTACCTTCTTCCCTGTGTTTTTCTTTGGCTGTTTATTTTAATCTCCTTTGGATGTCAGGCTCAGAGAGTTGGGTGACTTAAACTCCTCAGTTCATGCTACAGCATCATGACCAGTGGTTCTGTGCAATATCCTGCTCTTACTTCAGTTACTTACATTTTTGTTTCCTCTTATGTCCCCACTCCCAAGTCCCTCCTCTCCAGTACTCCAAAGGCAACCATTTAAATCAATTTAATGTGTTTACTTTTGTTTCATTCTGTTGGTGCAAAATTTATGTATATTTTGAAATTATGTAAATGGCGTTGTTTTACATATTTCACTTTTTCTTTTGCTGTCTTTATCTCTTATTTTCCCCTCAGCACCATAACTTTAAAGTTAGTCACACATGTTGCCATGTGTTCTCCGTTGGTTCTGTCTCCTACGTGAGACCCCACGGTGTGTATTCCTCCCATTTTTCCTTTGACTTTCCTAGTTTGGGACCAGAGGGACTCCAATTCTTCACCTCCACAAATAGTGTTGCAAAGAACGGCCCTAGTGCGTCACCTATGGCTCAAGTTGAGAATTTCCTTGGGATAAAAAAATATAGAGAAAATTTTTGGTTTCTGCAAAGAAAGCTACTAGGATTTAGACTTAGATAACATTGAATATATAAATTAATCTATGGATGTTTGATGTTTTTATAATATTAACTCATCTCATCCAAGAGCATAAAAGTCTCCAAATTAAATTTTTTCTCTATAGATGTCTCATACATGTTTGATTTACATTATATTTAGGATGCTTCTTAGTTTTTCTATTTGAACTTATTTTTATATATAGTACCTTATTTTTAATTTTTTTTTTTTAGTGATTATGCTGGTGTCAACAAATTCAATGTAACTGATTTATATCCAGAAAATTTATTGAGCTCTCACTTCTTCAAATAATCCATCTCTTCTGTTAGTTTTTTCCTGGTAGATAATCATATAATCCGTAAATAAGAAATTCTCTTCCCTTTTAATACTTAAGCCTCTTCTTTTTCTTTCGTTATGGCTTGGACCTAGAATTCCAGTATCATGTTAAATCAGTGATAACATACTTTTTTCTCTAGCCCTTGAATTTAAAAACAGTGAGTACACCGTTATTTCTTCCATTATGTTTAAGCTTTGCCACAAATATTTTTTATATAAAAATTTTACCAAGTTAAAAAAATGTCCTTCTCTTCCTGGATTGCCAAGAATTTTCATCATAAATATCAAATGTTTCTTCTATATTGATTGAGATATTCCTTAGTTTTATCATTTAGACTAAGGATTGACAAACTTTTTCAGCAAAGGGCCATAGAGTAAATATTTTAGGTAGCAGACTACATACAGTTTCTGTCACATATTCATTGTTTTGTTAGTTTGTTTAGAACCCTTTAAAAATGTAAAAACCATCCTAATATCAAGGATCATATAAAACCAAGCTACAGGTTGGGTTTGACCCATGGGCTGTAGTTTATCAATCCCTACTTTAGATTATTAATGTGATAAATTATAAGGACAAATTGATGCTGAAAATCCTTGAATACTGAAATTAACACTACTTGATAATGTTATACTATTTTTAATAACATTTTGAATTTTATCACCTATATATTTTGTTTCTAGGTTCATAAGTGTAATAGACCTAAAATTATATTTTCTTGTATTATTTGTGTGACTTTGAATATATATTCACAGGCCTGATATTAGGTTGTACCTTATGAAATCTTTACTAATAAGATGAGCTGTAGAGCTTTCATGATTTTTTATAAGACAGTAATTAACTAGTTATTTACAGCTTGGCTGAATTAATTTATAAACCAAATGGATCTAAGTTGTCCTAAAAGGGAAATATTTTCATTAACACTGCAATTGTTTAGTACTTATTAGTCTATTTGAGTTCCATATTTTTCTTGATCCAATTTTTAGTATTTTTTTTTCTAGAAATTTATTCATGTGATCCAGTTTTCATATGTGTTGGTGAATTTTAATAGTTTCTTGCTTTTCTTTTAATCTTTGTGTCTCAGTGGTGATTTTCTATTTCCGTCCTGTAGTTTGTTTTTTTGAATCTTTTCCCTTTTTACTCCTTCTCTCTTTTTTCTCTCTTAATCAGATTTGCCAGCAATCTATCTTATTAATCCTTTTAATAAACGTGATTTTGAATTTGTTAATATTCTCTATTTATTCTTTATTTGTTTCTGCCCTTGGCTTTATTTCCTACGTTCTTCTTTGAGTTCAGTTTCTTGTTCTATTTCTAGCTTCTTGGGCTGAATATTAGCTTATTAATCCTTCTTAACTCCTGATAAAAGCATTTAAAGCTATCAGTATTCCTCCAAGTATGGCTTTAGCAGTTTCCAACAAATGCTGATATATATACACATATATATATAAACTATTGTTATATAATATATATAAATACACAATATAAAATATATAACTATTACATATCTATACAAATATCCAATTATGTATCTATTATTTTTTCATTACTAAATTGTAACTATCTTTACATTTCCTTTATAATTTTCTAGTTTTGCCAAAGACTGTTTAGCAATGTTATTTAATTTAAAAACATATGGGTTTTTCTTAGCTGCTCTTTCTTATTTATTTCTAATTTCACTTCATTTTGGTAGAAGAAAAAAGTACTAATCCTTTGGAATTTATTCTCTTATGACCTAATACATAATCTATTTTTTAATGTTCTGTGTGTTACGGAAAAGATCTGTATTTAATGTCCATTGAATAAAGTAGGATAGATAGACAGATAGATATATATACTAGCTCAAGATTTTTCATTGTATTCTTCAAATCTTCATTATCCATGTTTATTTTTGGTCTACTTGTTCTATCAGTTTCTAAGAAAATTATTCTAGAAACAGAAAACTAAAATTGTTGATTTATATTTGTCTTCCTGCTATTTAGTTGTAGCTTTTATATATTTGGAGTCCACTAAATTAGATGGGCATATGTTTATGACAGATATATCATCTTGTCCTGTTTTATTTTTACAGAAATAATACCCTTATCATATCTTTTTACATTAAAATCTGTTTTATCGGGTGTTGATATTGTTTCCCCAGGTGTGTGTTTTGGTTTTTTTTAGTCTTATTTACCAGGTGTATATCTCTCCATCCTTTTATTTTCACTCTGTTTGGTGTTTTTAAGTAGATCTCTTACAAGGAATACATTCGTTGGATTCTGTTTCTGAATACAATCTGAAAGTCTCAATTAACATATTTTATTTTGCTCAATATGAGGCAAATTTTCCAATCACAGTTTCATCTGTAAACCCTTAGGGAGAAATGAATTCCAGCTCTGCAGTGTGGAAAGGGAAGTAGGAAAGGAGCAAGAGCCTAGACAATCTACATGTTTCCATCACCTCAGCAGGGATTTTTCCCTCCCTGGTTATTAATTCATCAGAATCAATGTCAGCAGTCGGGTGTTGCTGCCAATTTCCAGTAACAAAGAGAAAGCAACAATTATCCAAAGTTAACAGGGGGAGAATCAAAAGCAAAATTTTATAAAGATTTTCCTTAATTTTTTTCTCACCACCACCCTCAGTGGCCTTCTGTGCCAATTTTCAGCCATTTACTATTCACCATCTAAATGCATACCGATTTAGGAATTAGGATTTGACTGTTGGATCTAAAAAGATTTTACCTAGCCCCAGGTCACAAATATTTTCCCATGTTCTCTTTTATAGAAAAAAATTTTTACATTTAGATCAATGATTAATCCTTTTTTTTTTTTTTTTTTTTTTTTTTGCGGTACACGGGCCTCTCACTGCTGTGGCCTCTCCTGTTGTGGAGCACAGGCTCCGGATGCGCAGGCTCAGCAGCCATGGCTCACGGGCCCCGCCGCTCTGCGGCATGTGGGATCTTCCCGGACCGGGGCACGAACCCGTGTCCCCTGCATTGGCAGGTGGACCCTCAAGCACTGTGCCACCAGGGAAGCCCTCAATGATTAATCTTGAGTGAATTTTTTTGTGTTATAAGGTATGGATCAAAGTTCATATTTTTACATATGGATAACCAATTGTCCTAGCACCATTCATTGAAAAGGTTATTCTTTCCTCTTGTCACCTCTGCCAAAAATAATTTGACAAAAAGAAAATCAATTGACCATATACGTATAGGTCTTTTCCTGAACTTTCTTTTCGGTTCTATTGATGTATTTATCGATCTCCCATGTCAGTAGCACACTGTCTTAATTAATGTTACCTTATAATTAATTTTGAAATTAGGTTTTAAGTCTAAAAGCTTGTTATTTTTCAAAATAATTGTGAATTTTATAGATCAAATTCATTTGTATGAATTTCATAATCAGTATGTGATTTTCTACAAAAAGATGCTCAGATTTTTTTTGATAGTGGGTGGAGATTGTAATTAATCTATAGATTCAGTGAAGGGGAAATTAATATCTTAATAATACTGAGCTTTCTATTCCTGAACACAGTACATCTCTCCATTTATTTGGTTTTTTTTAAACTCTGTCACAGTAAAGTTTTTGTGGTTTTCAGTTTACAGGTCTTGCATATTTTTTGACAAGTTTATCCCCACGAATTTCATAATTTGATGCTACTTAAAATGGTATCTTAAATTTCAATTTCAGATTGCTTGATGTTAGCATATGGAAAAACAATTGATTTCTTTATGTTGACCTTGTAATATACAACCTTGTTAAACTCACTATCGTTTTTATAAATTTCTTACTATTTTCTACATATACAATCAGATTGTAAGTATAGTTTTACTTGTGTATTTCTAATCTAAATACTTTTATATATATATTTTTTGTTGCCTATTGCTTCTGAATAGAATCGTCAGCACAATGTTGAACAGAAATTATAAGAGTGGACATTTTTGCCTTGTTCCTTATATTTGGGGTAAAGTATTCAGTCTTTCTTCGTTAAGGTCAAGGAAGTCCCTTCTATTTTTTATTTGCTGATAGGTTTGTCAAATGCTTTTTTCTGCATCTAATGAGGGGATTATGTATATATTACTCTGTGGACATGTGAATTATAGTGATTAATTCTTAAATATTAAACAAAACCTGTATTCCTGTAATAACTTCCATTTGATCATGTTTTATTTTTCTTATAAACCATTGGTATAGATTTGCTAAAAAGTTATGAAATTTTTCACCTCTTTTTGTGAGGTAAGTGAGTCCATGCTTTTCTATTCTTGCATTGTCTTAGATATCAGAAAAATACTGAGTTCATGGAATGAGTTTTGTGCAGTATTCTCTCTTCCTAACTTTCCTGGAAGAATTTATGTATAACTGTCATTATTTCTTTCTTAAATATTTGGTCAAATTCATCAGTGAAACAATTCAGGCCCCGAGTTTCCTTTGTGGAAAAGTTTTTAACTACAAAGCCAACATCTTTAATAAATGTAGGGCTATTCTGTGTAACCATTCCTTCCTGGTGGGGTGGGTGGAGGGATAAATTAGGAGTTTGGGATTAACATATACACACTACTATATATAAATTAGATAAACAACAACAACCTACTGTATAGCACAGGGGAATCTACTCAACATTCTGTAATAACCTATGTGGGAAAAGAATCTGAAAAAGAATAGATATATGTATATGTATAACTGAATCACTTTTCTATACACCTGAAACTAACACAACATTGTAAATCAACTATACTCCAATATTCAATATAAAATAAATTTTAAAAAAGTTAAAGAAGCCATTTCTTCCTGATGAGCCTTGCTAGTTCATGCCTGTCAATGAATTTCACCTAGATTATCAAATTTATTGTCATTAAGTTGTTCATAATGTTTCTTTATTATCATTTAAACATCTATAAAGTCTGTAGTTACATCCTCTAATATTCCTGATATTGGTCATTTGTGCCTTCTTTCCTTTTTCTCCCAATCAGTTTGGCTAGACATTTATCAATTTTGCTCATCTTCTCAAAGAATCAGCTTTTTGTTTCATTGATTTTTTTCTGTTTCCATGTGTGTGTTTTATGTTATTGATTTCTGTTCTTAACTTTTTATTTACTCTTCTGCTTACTTTGAATTTAATGTGCTCTTCTTTTTCTAATATTTAAAGGTAGAAGCTGAAGTCATTGATTTCAAATATTCCTTCTCTTCTAATACGGGCACGTAGTTCTATGAATTTCTCTCTAAGCAGTGCTTTATCTCACAAGTTTGACTACTTTGGCAAAGATGTATTCTCATTTTCATTTAGATAAAAATATTTTCTAGTTCCTACTTCAATTTCTTCTATGACTAATGGCTTGGTTATAAGTCTTTTAGTCTTCCAAATATTTGGAGACTTTGTAAATATCCTTTTAATTGATTTCTAGTTTAACCATTGTTGTTGCTTTAAGCCACTGAGTTTTGGGGTTATGTGTTGTGCAGTAATTTGGTAATTGATAAAGAACTCATGAATATCTAGGCAAATGGGATACTGTATCAGTTAGGATTTTGTAAAGAAAGCAGGAAGAGATTTAATACAATAAATTACATGCATGCAAAAGCATTAGAAAAGCTAGAAAAACAAAGGTCAGGAAAGGCATCACTGACTTTCAGGAAATCTGGAAGTTGTAGACAATGGCAAAGAGAATGATCAGACCTATCAACTGCCTGTAGCACTGACACAGGTGATTCACAGAACACCTGAAGCCACTGAAAAAACGTCACATCTATCTTTTGCTCGCTGGCCTACTGCTGCCGGAGTGAAATGGCTCTGATTCTCTTTCACCTTACAGTTATTGTGTGGTGACTCTCAACGGTGAAACCTAAACTAGTATCGGATCTTGGGAAAAGTAGGTTCTAGGCTTTGCAGATTCTGGAGAGACAAAATGATAAGATAATTCTTAATCATCTTTTGGCTAAATACTAAACTTGGGTAAAGATTCTCCATCTCTTTCTTGTCTTGTTGGAGGGTTTCCTCCTGAGCCACTCAAGTAGTGACCATAACTGCTGGGAGTGGAAGTAAGGTTGATGGACTAGGTACAAATTCCAGTGCTGTTTTTTCAAGTCCCTTGGGATGCATCAGAGAATCTGCCCTAATTGAGTTCCCTTAGTGGTGTGTGTATACATGCAAACTGCACACCATGCAGGGACACATGGTGTTCCATAATTCAAAAAACAATGATTTCAACACTTACAAAGTACTTTCATACATGTCATCTCATTTTATCCTTATAATACTTCTCAAATTTGACAAGAAAACAGAGATGCAACGAAATGAAGTTGAATTTAAAAAGTCATATGATTATCAGACGGACAGATTTATATCAGATCTGATGCTAATCCAGTGCTCATGTTATTTTCAGCCTTCTCATCTCCAATGGATGAGGGCAGGATTACATAACAAAAGGTCAACTCCTAATATTATATAATTGCATGATTTCTGGCAGTAAGGTGTCTGGGAGATACTGCTGAATGTGTAGTGATTGCAAATTGGAGTAAAATGTGTAGTTAGGTTACATGGAAGAAGTTTGGTAACCAGTGTTACCTAATTTAACATTAAAGGTTTTATTATTTACAATGGTATGTCAGAAATATTCCACCACTCCTATAGTAGGTAATAATTTAGTCATTATATTGATTTCAATGAAGTCTCCTTTCTTTCTCCTCATCTTTACAGTATTAGTATTGAGTTATATGTCTCATATTGATGAAGTATATGATTCTACTGCTTTTGTCTTGAAAATTTTAAATGTTGGCAGATTATAGCTTTCACTGTATTTTTCTTTAGAGATGATTAGCACAGCTCACTACTCCTTTAAAGTGAGTTTAAGCAATACTTTACGTCTGATGAAGAAAAAAAAAAATCAAGGGAAGCACCCTGAATTTAAGAAAGTTTAAAATAGTTCTGTTGTTTTGGGGGGACTAAATTCATTTCTGAAGCTATTATCTTTAAAAAGTCTTTAATTATCCTAAACTATTAAGAAAAGAATCGCACCATAAGTAACAACCTAAATGGGAAAACAATTTGAAAAAGAATAGATACTTGTATATGTATAACTTGCTGTACACCTGAAACTAACACAACATTGTTAACCAACTATACTCCAATATAAAATAAAAATTGAAAAAAATAAAAAGAATTCTTTCCAAAAAAAGAAAAAGATTGAGTTAGGCTGAAAATGTCTTTTGAGGGTTCTTTTTTTAAATTAAATACTATACATCTACTGTATTGTCGATGAAAATGAAATTTGATTCATGCAATAAATAAATTGATACCTATAAATGAGTCTGAGCTTAAATAATGAAAGACATAAGCAGAATGACAATCTCTATAATATATTTTTAACATATGCATACACTTTTTTATTGAAGTACAGTTGATTTACAATATTGTGTTAGTTTCAGGTGTACAGCACAGTGATTCATATATATATTCATATATGTATATTCATATATATATATTCATATATATATTCTTTTCAGATTCTTTTCCCTTATAGGTTATTACAAAATGTTGAGTGTAGTTCCCTGTGCTATACAGTAGGTCCTTGTTGGTTATCTATTTTATATGTAGTAATGTGTATATGTTAATCCCAACCTCCTAATTTATCCCTCCTCCCCTTTCCCCTTTGGTAACCAAAAGTTTGTTTTCTATGTCTGTGAGTCTCTCTTTTGTAAATAAGTTCTATTTGTATCTTATGTGGCATATATACATATGTATATATGTATAATAGAATATTACTTAGCCATAAAAAAGAATGAAGTAATGTCATTTGCAGCAAATGGATGAACCTGGAGATAATCATACTAAGTTAAGTAAGCCAGACAGAGAAAGACAGATATCATGTGATATTGCTTATATGTGGAATCTATACTTACATATTTTAAAGCTTTTGCTATTCAAAAATTTTTAAGATTTAAAGAATATAAAAGGGTAGCTTTTATAAGACAAAACTCTGTTTTCAATAGATTCTTATTACAAATCTAAGCTATGAATAATGGTGAACAGTTGTTGAAGACTTTTTATCCTTTCCTGCACAGTTAGGTTTGTGGTGCAAGCTACTTTCGGCAAAGTTTTTGGCCTTGAACCTTGGATCTGTGCCCTCAAATATGTAATGGCAGATAATGATCAAATTAGTGTGCATAAATCTAGATTTTAGAGATGATGCCAACTTCTGTCATATTCTGGTAGATATTTTTAGTTGCATTTAGCTTCAAGCTGCAGTGAGGTGATCTTCCAGGAGCCACATATCCTTTGTAAAGGATGCTAGCCCAAGTCCTGAGGACTGTTTAATCACAAAGATCTGCATTTAATTCACAACATAAAAAGAAGCGTCCTCTTAAGTATTTTCCAGAATTCTTAATCTCAAAGTCAGTGCTATACAATATCTGTATTAGGATGAGAAAAAGGAGACTTTATAGGAGAATTTCTCAAAGAATATGCATCCAATGCTTTGGAACAAACAATTATTATGGAATTTTTGCTGGTTTGTTTTGTTTTGTTTCATTTTAATTTTCTGATGAAAGCATTTGGAATACCCAAGGATATTACACATATGCATTCACATAAAAAATATTGCACATAATTTCAGAGGTTCATAGACCTGCTTTGAAACCTAAGGTTGGTCCAGGGATTTTAGGTAAGGATTCTTCCTACTTGAGGCACTTTCAAATATACCTATCAGAACTGCACATGAACAGTTTTGGCTCCCCATAATTTCCATTTGGTGTAAGGTCATTAACCTGTATTGAGAGATTCTGTTTATTTCTGTAAGAATGCAGAAAATTGTGGAAAATTTCATGAAAAGGAGCCATTCCATATGCCCATCTCCCATTTGAGTGGGTGGCATGCTTTTCCTTTTGAAAACCAATGTGGGTGGCCCAAAGAGATACCTGTAAAATGAGGAACCTACATTGTGTTTTCTGGTGTGATATCTATTTAGCCATCAGACTTCCTGTTCTTTGTGTTACCAAAGCATGGGTAAAAAAACATGAGAGGTGAAGGTTTGCTGGGAAGCCTGAGAGAAGTAAGAGAGAAAAACAGTGCCATCTCAATGTCTCTGGTCTGAGAACTCACCAGGAGACTAGGTAACCCATGGAACCACGGTTGAACATTAGACTATAGGAGTGTGGGTCAAAGGAATGTACTTTTCAGAGGAATGAAGTATGAGGCTGCCAGGAGGATGAAAATATGTGGCTTAATTTTAGAAGGGGCCACCAATGCCCAGGTGAGCTGTAAGGGAGTGAGCCATTCACCTATAGGGCCAACATGTCAACATCAAACCCACAGCCAATGAGCAAGTTGAGGAGTTTGCACTAATTAAAGGGAGGACTATAGTTTTGTCATGGGTGGTTATCCAAGGAAACTGCCTCCCTTCCCCTTCCCTCCACTTAGCTCTAACATTTCTAGAAAGGTACACATTAGGGGGAGTGTAGGGTTGAGATTTGGGAACCAGAATATCCTCCCCACACATACACACACTTCTAAACCTCCAAACCACTAAAGTGGAACCTCCTAGGCATGGGGTGAGTAGGAAAACAATAGTGATTGTTTAATAATAGAAAGTTATTGAAGATAAATTGTACAGATGGATTGAGCTAAGGTCATGAGAGAGGACTACAAGGTGAATGTGTTCCCTGGAGATGTTCAGTGATCAACCTGTCAACTGTGGATGGACTGACTACTCCACACAGCACACTCAGTGCTGGTGGTTAAAAAAATAAAGCCATTTTATATTTATGTATTAGCCTTGATGCTATTCAAATGCTTAGTTAGTTGCCTGGGACATAAAAGGTACACAATAAACAATATTTTCTTCTTTCCCAAACTTGTTCCATTTTTCTAGGAGATTTAACAAATCAAAGTTTCAGGTGCCATTTTACAAATGCCATATGTTCATTAAAATAATAGATATCAGGGCTTCGCTGGTGGCAGAGTGGTTAAGAATCCGCCTGGTAGTGCAGGGGACACGGGTTCAAGCTCTGGTCCGGGAAGATCCCACATGCCGAGGAGCAACTAAGCCCCTGCGGCACAACTACTGAGCCTGCGCTCTAGAGCCCGCGAGCCACAACAACTGAAGCCTGCGCGCCTAGAGTCCGTGCTCCGCAGCAAGAGAAGCCATGGCAACTAGAAGCCCGCGCACCACGATGAAGAGTAGACCCCACTCACTGCAGCTAGAGAAAGCCCAAGTGTAACAAAGAAGACCCGATGCAGCCAAAAAAAAAAAAAGATCAAATATTTTGAGGAACCCATGCTTTTTCCATAATGACTGCACTAATTTATATTCCTAGCAACAGTGCACAAGGGTTCCCTTTTCTCAATATCCTCACCAAGATTTACAGTTATAAAAAAGAATGAAACTTTGCCATTTGTGACCACATGGATGGACCTGGAGGGCATAATGCTAAGTGAAGTAAGTCAGACAGAGTATACTGTGTATTTGCACTTACATGTGGGATCTAAAAAATAAAACAAATGAACAATTATAACAAAACAGAAACAGACTCATAGATATGGAGAACCAACTAGTGGTTACCAGAAGGAGGGGTGAGAGAGGCAAAACAGTGAAGGGAATTAAGAGGTACAAACTACTATGTATAAAATAAATAAGTTACAAGAAAGTAATGTATAGCACAGGGAATATCTTCAATATTTTATAATAACTTTGTATGGAGTATAATCTATAAAAATATCAAATTACTGTATTGTACACCTGAAACTAATATAATCTTTTAGGTTAACTATACTTAAGTAAAAAAATAGGTATCAAAAGTCTTCATTTTTATGTGTATGTGTGGAGTCAATAAATTCTTTTCAACAAATAGATATTGCCAGTCAAGTATGTACCCATGGCTCCATTTGATAATCTTTAGGAAACTGGATTATAATCAGAAGTAGCCTTAAACTCTAGGGGAGCTGCTTATAGTTCAGAAAATTTTAGGATTGTGAAAAAAAATTCTTGCTGTCTGCCACTATTACAATGAATTTGGGCTAAGTTCAGTAAGTTTAGATTTAAGAACTATTTATGTGTCTAAATACCAACCATTAACAGTAGAAGAGTACTAATTTTTTGACACCCTACTAAAGGCCAACATCTTTATAAAAATTATAATTCTTACAACAACACAAAAGGTAGGTTTTCAGTTGGAAAAACAACAAAAAGAAGCAAAAACCCTGAGACATAGGGAAGTTATTTTTTAAAAATCTCTGTGATTGGGCAAGTTATTGGAAGTGTAGCTGTTCTAGTAGTGATAGTAGTCTTATGGTGGTGATAATATGTGACTTGTCCAAGATAAGGAAGGTGCTAAGCTACTAAATGTTCAAGGTTAGACACTCCCTTGTCTGTCTTCAGAGCTCTCGATTTTTCACATCACACTGCTTCTCACAGAAATTGAAATGTTCAGTGGGTTCGCTTTCCTTCACATCATTCTCAAGCTTCTACAACTACGTCTGAGCTTCACAAGTGGCCACAAACACATTCTTATTTAATTCCAAGTTCTACCTGTGTCTCAAAACACCATTTTAAAAATAAAAAACAAGTTGTTTTTCACCTACAAAATGTGAAAAGTAATGGCTTTGACCTGTAGCTCAAGGTCCTGACTTGTTTAAAATTCATCCCAAAGGGCTTGCTGATGTGAATCAAATGTCCCAACTCCCAGGTATATGTTCTCTAGCAGCCTCAGACTACTTACAAAGGCAAAGAAGGTTTAGTAAAATATTTTTCTCCAGCCTAGACTGATCTCAAAAGAACATTTTTAAAAAATAGTCATTAATCCTTTGGTGAACTGAGGCATAGGTGAGCCAGAGGAATAAAAGTTGTTAGCATTTGATGATCTGAGGGAAGCTTAAGTGTAGAAAACTATCTTTAGTTTGCAATATTAGAAAGCACTCGGTCATTTAAAAAGTATTCCAATCTCTTCTTCAAGCAACTTTAGACTCTAAAGTGCATCATAGATATATTCGTTTCTAGCTTACATAAATACCAGTAAGAACGTAGTGCAGTGTAAAATATTGCCAGATATTGACAAATCCTTTGTAGATGGACCAAAAAAAAAATCTCATTTGTAAATGAATAATTATAGACAGAATTAGACTCTTCTGGGGAAAAAAAAAATTATACCTAAAGAAGGGTGCCTATTCTTGAACATGTCAAATTCCAATGTTATTTCATAATCACATAGGTAATAAATGTAGTAAATGAAATAGTCCTCTGTGTTTGGGAATTAAAGCTCTCCTAGTGTGTTTGAAATTCTTACAACAAAAAGTAGATATTATATATTTGCTTACCAAGTAAGGAAAGTCTTACTCCAGGCAGTGGAATATTTTGCTCGTGATGGCATATTCTCTCATGTATGCATTTTTTAATAAAGAAATTTTATAGAAACCTAAAGTTTATAGAAGCCTAAAAATTATGATAGTTAATATAAATTCATTCCTAGGTAAGATATTTAAACAAAATGTTGAAAGTGGAGTTTTGAGGCAAAATATAAAGAGACAATTAAATAGGCCTATTAGTTGCTTTATTGTAAATAACTCACATGGCTATTGCTAACAGATTTTTAGGCTCGTTATTTGACCCTTTAGTATTATTATGGTGGACCCCTCTTTCAAGCATAGCTTTTTTTAGGTTGAGTGGACACCGGGCACTTGTGAGTACAGTGTTAAGTACAGAAACCACTTTACCTAATTTGGACAACCTGGGAAATGAAAAACAGAAAAAATACTGTTCTTTTGTGAGTCTTCATGTAAATCTCTGAATTTTGGATTATTATCGTAAGATGAAATATTTGAGTGGTCAAACTGCCAAGGGATTAAAAAGGATTAAGTGTGAGGTGACTAGAAACTAGAACATACTCCCAGCAGAAGCCAAGAAAAAAATAAAAACAGTAATAAAACAGTGCTTTTACTATTAAAAATGAACCAGAGTGTTCTTTCATGGATTCATTATATTATGTGGCCTGACATTGTCATCAGGTTGATCAATAATCAAATGTTCAACATATTTCTTAACTATAATCCTACCACCTGGATATTAATGAGAAATGAACAAAGTAAATTATTGAGGTGGAGAACTAATGAAAGCATAAGGAATGACATGCTGGTAGGTGACACAGCTCCCCAGAAATATTTCAGAGTCTGTTCTGAACCAATAAAATTACAGTGACAATAATTCTGATCATTACCTGTATTATGTATCCATTTTCTTTATCTTTTAATCTTCTAATTTTCACTTCTCTAGAGACAAAGTACAAGATACTCAAGTAATAATCTGACAAGCAAAGATTGCAACACAGGAGGTGAACTGTAAATATTAGTAGAGGGTGATGATGATAGGGAACATAAAGAAAATTTTTAGTGCAATAATGATCAGCACAGGTTTTTTTTGTTTTAGTAGTTAAAGTAAGACCTGTTTAGCCAAGAGTTTGATGATTCCACATGTACCCAAGTTTCACATAAATATTCTGTGAAAATGGGGTTATTCTAAAGACAGACTAGGCTGTGGTCAATACTTTTTACATGACCATTTCAACCCAGAACATGTGTTGTAATGCCCAGGTGGTGTTTACTGAGCAGAGCACTGTGCAGTTCATTCATACACCCTTTCAATTAATGTTTGTCGAGAGCCTAGGTGCCAGGTACTGGCATACAAAGTAAACAAAGTCCCTTTTTCATGGAGTTTATAATATAATGGAGGTAGACAAACAAAACAAATTGTAAGAAATACTCAACAGTTCAGATGGTAATAAGTGCAATCCAAAGAAAAATAAAGCTAGATAAGGGGTTAGAGATTGGTGATGGTGGTAAGGGAGAGCTATTTTATATAGGGTGGTCATGGTAGATTTCTCTGGCAAGATGACATTTGATAAGAAACCAAAGGAAGTGACAAAGTGAGCCAGTGGATATTTAGGGTGGAACAATACAGACAGAGAGAAGAGGAAATGCAAAGATACTGAGATAAAGCATACTTGGCCTGTTGGAGAAGCAGTGAGGAGTTCAACGTGGCAGGTGTGGAGTTGGTGAGGGTCAGAATGGAAGGCGAGTTCCCAGCGGTGGGGCGGGTGGGCAGATCCAGGAGGAACATGCAGGCCTTTACAGGGACCTTGGCTTTTACTGTACGTGAAATGATAAACATTGGATGGTTTTGCACAGGACAGTGACGAGATCCACTATTTCTTAAAAGGATTACTATAGTTGCTGTGTTGAGAAGAAACTATAGTTATACAAAGATGAAAGTAAAAAGACCACTGAGGAGACTTGCAAGAGTCTAGGTAAGGGAAAATGGTGATTTGTTCCTAGTGGGTAGTTGTAGCAGTGGAGATGGTGAGAAGTGGTAAAATTTTGAATAAATTTTGAAGGGTGAGTTGATAGGATATACTGATAGATTAAATGTGGGATATGAGAGACAGAGAAAGTTAAGGATGAGTCTGAGTCTGAGATTTTTTGCCTAAAAACTGGAAGGAAGAAGTAGTCTTTCACCGAAATAGAAAAGGAAGATAGGGCTTGAGGGGTAGAACTGGGGATCAGAGAGTTCAGATTTGAGATTATCAGATTTAAGATGCTTATTAAGTATCCAAGAAGAAATGTTGAATAGACAGTGAGATACAGAGCAGGAATTAAATAGCAATAATGTAGATGACATTGTCAGATGTTTGCTATTTGGGAAGTCAAAAGAAAAAGTACACAGTAAATAACTCAGAAATATTACAATTAAAATATATAATAAAATTAAATATTTATGTATTAAAATAATTCCCTTAATTCATGATATCTTCAAAATATTAAAATAAATATTAACTTTTAAGATTTCTCTATGGAAAGAACTCCGTGACTTGTACGAGAAACCTGTATCAAAAATGTTAAAATCAACCTCCAAAAATTATGGAGGTTAAGAATCTCTACTTAAGAAAATAAAAATGAAAAATTTTTGATCCTGAAATTATCAGCTCACTAGCATTTCTAACTCCTTACTTAAAAGAAAAAAAAACACCTTACATAAATGAATATGCTGCTTTGTAAGTTAGTAGTGCATGAACCAAATTAAACCTTCAAGTCAGAAATTGTTCCCCCTATTGGGAACATGTATAGTATTTTACCTGAAAATTTCCAGAAAGTCAGATAGTCAGCTCTACAAAATTCAACTGAGGGCAATTAAAGGTAAATATGTTTCTTTTAAACTTGAAAGAACCTAATGTTAGAACTACCTTGAAAGTCTCTCCAAAGTTCTACTGAGTAATATTTGTAGAAAAGGGATACCAATTTTTTCCTTAAAGGAAACATCATAAAATAATTATGGAGATATCCCAGATTTCTTTGCTACTGAAAAGGAAGAGAAATTTAAGAAAGAAATATCAAGTTGTTGGCCCTCTGTACAAATAATCAAGTATGTCAGAAAGGGCCAAGAACATGGAAACATGACCTTTTTTAAATGAAGGGTTCTTTTTGGAGATAGAAAATATCTCCAAAAAGATAGAAAATAGATTTAAATAGATTAAGGATGGAGGTTTAAAAAAACTTTAACATGTAGAATGAATTACCTGAATTGCCTGTTAAAGTTATGAGCAAGCCCTTCTCCCATAGCAACCACTGAAATCAGTGCAGAGAGAAATGAGCCGTCTCTGGTTCCTGATATGAATCTTTTCCCTAAATAGTCCAATGCAATTGCCAATACTTGTTTAGCTACAGACCAAACATAAGTAATTGTCTGTGTGTCTTTCATTCATGCTTGCATATATATGTTTATCTTAGAATTGCCTGTAATTTATCTTCAGGAAAAGATTTAGAAAGCAAGTTAGCACTAACTAGGAACAAGTCTATACTTATGGATAAAATATGTAACTCATCCTCTGCCCAAAGAAGCAAGCGTCCCAACATGTTATACACAATGTCTTATTTTAGGGCTCACTTTACACAGATATCACTGTGCTCCTGCAATGTAAACGTAGACATCTATTGAATCAGATGGACATAAATTTAACATTATTTTGAGTAACCCAATGAAATTTCATTGTTTCCTAAAGACGACGAATATGCCATTATTTACCACACAGGAATAGACATATACTTGTATATCTAGTGAATGAATATATTTCACAAATTCTTTTGAGACCCACAGGAAAATGCTCTTAGAAAAATCTTGGAAAGTTACAATTATGAAAGAAATGCCTATATCCTTTCCATCTCATCTTTATCAGGAGTTAATCTAAGCAGAGCTGTGTAAGATTTCAACTGGAATCAAGAATGCTGTATGGTTTCCTCTAATTATATCATTACTTTGCCTAGATATTTGAGAAATTTTTGCTAACTCATAGCACACTCTGAATTCACTTTCCTGATCTCCACTTTAACTAAGCAGCATCAGTAGAGTCATTCTAGATGGAAGTGGTATTTTGCAGTTGCAAGAGGTTAGATAGAGAATCATTTTCATGTGTAAACACTGAGGAGCATCCCCGCACTGTCCTGCAATCTGCAGATTGGCATATGATAGAAGTATGTGTATGGAGCATAACTAGTTAGTAAATAATAATACTGTTGAATTTTTCAAAATGACTGTACTTGAAGAGTTGGCTTCAAATTAAGGAAAATGCTTATTTTTGCCAAATGACAATTTGATGGAAAAAAAAAAAAGACTGAAAGGAGGTAGGTGGAGAGCAGATGAGAAAACAGATATTTACTACTCTATTTGATGCCACAATAAACCTTTTGTTGTAAGTGTAATGATGAACTCAGCAAAATTTCCAATACTCAGTCAGTCGCTGATCCAGCCATTTTAAGTGGTTCTGAACTATTTTAAGAAAGATGATGGAGTGTTAATCTGATTATGAGAAATTGTTCTTCTTGTGTTGACTTCATTAAAAATCATTTCGGAAACAAACATCTCAGCTTCAATAACATCACACAGGTAAAAAAAAAATCTTCTAGCACGTTTGAAAAAGCTTCTCCTTGCAACCACACATGACTAGTATAAGGATAAAGAAATCACGCTCAGTATATCATATTCTGTCATCCCATGCCAACCTCACACGTTTGTTTTCATTCTTTTCTATTGCTTACTTCACCTCAGGAGCCTTTAAACTCTTCTAATTTTGAAAATCAAAACAAAATAACCCATGGAATTATTTTGTTTTCCAATGAGTATCAGGCAATCAAGGACTCTCCTGATGACTAAAGTAGAGAGAACATGGAGAGGTGTGATGTTGGGTGGTTTCAGTAACCAGAAGAAGCTTGGAAGAGGGTGTAGAATTAACATCTGGCAAGGAGAGCTGGATGGCCCAGGACAATAGATATACAAGGATACTCAGATGTGAAGTAAACCCTTAGTCCCAAGAGTACAATCAGTGTTTTTAAAGTTAAAACCATGACTCCTAGCACTGTTTGAAAACCTGAACTTACTCTCTACCAGTTGTCATCTGGCTTTTTAAAATTACAGGACACGGTTGTCCCTGTATCTCATCTCTGTCCTTTTCACTTCTGTTTTCCCTCAGTTCTCATCCACATGCTGAACTAAAGCACAAATTCTTCCCTTTTCCTCCCCATTTTTTCTTTGAAATCTATTAATAGTGCAGATTTTAAGGTGTATATCATGTATTTCAGAGAGAGCAACAAAAGCAAAAGAAGCAACATCAGTGGCTCCCCTATGAGCTATCACCTCATAACTAGTGTAATAACTTCTTTTAAAAAAATGGTAAAGCTGATTTTTCCAAAGTGCATTTAGCTATGTCATCTGCATGGAAGACATAATTGAGTTACCTTGGTCTTACAGAAACTTCTGTTTATTGAATAAGACATTTACTTCCACCAATTTTCTGAATGAAATTATGATTTTCATTGTGTTTGTATGGAGGATTCTTATTTTCCTAGAGCTGAATACAATAATTTATATATCAATTAGTAGAACATATGATCCAAGGTTAACCTTTTGTTCTCCCCTTATGACAAACAAAAGTGAAAATATTAAACCCACACTAAATATAAAGATTCACAGAGAACATTATTTATTGAACATTTCCCATATACCAGATATCGTGCCAAGTGCTTTAAATGGGCTGTGTCATTTATTCCTGACAATGGCCATGGGGGCGATTCAATTCACAGGTGGGAAGACTGACATCAGCGGGGTAAAGAATTTGTCAAAAGTCAACCACTAGAAAGTAGCAAAATTAAGATTTGAATAAAAGTCTGATTTCAAACACTTTGCTTTAAACAACTACATTAAATTATTTTCAATAAAGAAATTGAGATTTTAAATGTGAAAGAATCCTACTGTATTATATAAAATAAAATATTAAGAAGGAAGAATGTTACCTGCCTGGCTTGAATCTCTACCTGCTACTTTAAAAAGGATGCTTTTCATTCATTTTGCTATTTCACTGAGTCTAAAACTATTCTCCAACTTTAACAATAATGATTTACTTGTAATCCTGTATTGAATTTATATTATTCTTGAATTGAGAAAAATTGTCAACTTTAGTCTACCATTCTGTTCCTGACTGTTCATCATCTCCATTCCAAATTGGTCTATTAATTAATTTACCTTAATCTCAGAAGATAGGCCCTACTTATGCCATTCCTGTGCTATTTTAGAAATATATTTTATTTTTAAATGTGATATATTTAAAATATATTTTAAGTATATTTAAATCGCAAAAAACACATTTTTGTTATTGATATTTACATTTTCTACAATTCAGTTACACAAGGAATCCCGAATTTACAAATTATTTTTCTTCTGAAAAGTTCATTTGTGGGTCAGTGAAATGTGGAACATATTTTCCTTACAAACAAAGTTGCAAATGAGAATTTGGTCCTCAGGCCAGTCATCAAAGCCTTAATGAAAGCTGAACTACAGTCCTTGTGATACATATTACTGAGTTCCCAGTCTTCAGAGCAGGTCATTAGTAATTCAGAAATTTAAGGTAGAGTAGAAAGACAGATTCAATTAAATGCAAATATTTAATAGAAGTTATGCATTTATAATAAGAAATAATACATAAAGAACAACCTATAATAATATGTTACTTCCTCTTGTTATAAAACTGTGCTAAGTGTGATATAATTGTTGAGTCACTAAAATGTAGACCTCTGTTTTTGATGTAACACCCCTGAAGGAGATGGATTAGAGAGAAGCACTTGGAATAACAAGAACTGAGGGATGAATTTAGTGAGAAGACTGCCCCTCACCCCACCCTTCACCCTGTGACCAGTGTGGTATGCATGCTCAATTCCACAGCTCCCTTACACTGTATGTACCAAAGGTCCACACAGTGGAGTGTGCCATTCCCAGGAAGAGTACAAAGCAACTTTGTGAAAGAAAACATTCTTATATTTTATATACATATATATTTCAATGTAAGATAGAAAGGAGTTAAGCTCTCTTGACCTTTCATACCCAACAGAAAGGACTTAAGCTCTCTTGACCTTTCATACCCAACTGAACCTGGAATCCTCATTTAGTCCAGATGGTTTTCTGACATATATAGTATTTGGGGTATTGAGGGGACAGTGGATGATTACTGTGGTGTTCTTCTTTTTTTAAGTAACTCTTTGTCAAAATATATTTAAAGTGCACAAATCATAAGTGTACTGCTATGATATGTGAATTTTTACAAAGTGAATGCGCCCAGATCTATATAACAGAATATCACAGCAGCTCAAAAGCCTCCTCAGGTGCCTGCCTGCTTATCATCCACCTCCCCCAAAGGTAAAGACTCCTGACTTCCATCAACATAGCTTCGTTTTGCCTACTTTTGAACTTTATATAAATGGAATCACACAGTCCATGCTCATTTTTGTGTCAAAGTTTTTTTCTCAACATTATGTTTTGTGAGATTTCTTCCAAGTTGTTCTAAGTACCTTGTTCATTTTAGTGACTGCATATTATTCCATTGTGTAAATATGTCACAATTTATTCATTTATTATAATGCTAATGGAAATTTATGATGTTTTCAGTTTGGGGTTTTGGGAGTGATGCTGCTCTAAACACTTTCGTACATGTCTTTTGAGGAACATATGTACACACTTCTGGCGAGTATATATCTAGAAATGGGATAACTGTGTTATAGGATAAGTGCATATTGTTTTCCAAGGTGATTGTTCCAATTTACACTCCTGCCAGCAGGTCATGACTGTTCCAGTTGCTTCATATAACTCACCAATATTCATTATTATTTTCTTTAATTTTAGCCATTCTGGATATGCAATAATATAACTGTGATTTTAATTTGCATTTCCTTGATTACCAGGGAGATGGATCATCTTTTCACATACTTATTAGTCGTTGGGGAATCATCTTTTGTGAAACACCTTTTAAGTCTTTTGCCCATTTTTAAATTGAATTATCTATTTTTGTTATTGATTTTTAATCTTTATGTATTTTTTATACGAGTCCTTTGTCAGTCCTTTTCCAGAACAATGTATTATGAATACCTTCTCCCACTCCGTGGCTTGTCTTTTCCATTTTCTTATTGGCATCTTTGATAAACAGAAGTTATCAATATTAGTCAAGTCCAATTTATCAATCTTTTCTTTTATGGTTAATACATTTTTGTGTGTCTGCTTACAAAATTTTTGCCCACCCTCATGATGGTGAAGATAATCTCTCATGTTATCATCTAAAAGATTTATGGTTTCCTATCACATTTATGTCTACTTGGAATTAATGTTTATGTATGGTTACACTTCATTTTTTTCCATGGGGCTATCTAGTAAACCCAGTACCGTTTATTGAAAAGACTATTCATGTCCTCATGGAGTGTTCTTTTTGTGTATTTGCTTTTGTCCTTGTTGGACACATTACAGTTTACATGTGCCCAATTAAAAGGATTTATGAATTCATTTTCTTAAAGAGTAAAATAGTATAGTATTTCATAATAAGATATAGATTATCAGAACTTTTGGTATTTATAGATGTTCACTGGTTATTTCATGGCAAAAAGCTAAGGTGAGTTCCAAATTTATTTTACAGAAAAGATGAGTTCCAAATAGCTTTTCTTTTTCTGTGATGACCACTGGCTGGCAGGGGTATACTTCATGAAGTTATTTTCAATTAAAAAAAAAATCAATCTTTCTTTTCAAAAGGAAGGTTAAGTTAAACAAAAAATCGAGTAAGCAAATGCTTTTCAAGTGAAAGTACCAAAAATAGCAAATGGATATGTATACTAGGAAATACTTCATGTCATATGATTTTGCTGCTGAAAATAGGTTACAGATTTCACATTTTTAAAAGTGAAAAACTTGGCAAGAGAATTTTCTAACCTGTTTTAAAATATTATAAGCAAATAATTTTAGTTAATTTTGAACACATTTATTACAAATACAAAAATATATCTTCTGAGTAGTTTCTGTAATAACTGATTAACAAACCTTAGGACGTATAAAATTTGCTTCTTGAATTTCAGCAAGTCTTTGTATAATGGATGGCTAGGAATAAAACTCCCAAGTATCATTATTTAGTAAGTTTAGCCAAGATTTATATATCTTTTGAGATATCTTTATTAACTGTAGTGATTAGACCCAAGGATCAAAATAAACTAAACTCAACAAGATTTTCTAATCTCTGTATGACAAATTGTTAAACCAAGACTTAAAAAACAAAGTGGCATTCAATCACATTACTCTAAAGATGTCATCAGTATAACTTTTAATGAAGGTCTATTAGTTTTCTATTGATACACAGCAAATTACAAATTTAGTGGCTTAAAACAACACTCCTGTGTTAGTACTCAGTTCTGCAGGTCAGAAGTCTAGCACAACCTGGCTGAGTTCATGCTCAGGGTATCACAGAGTTGATAGCAAGATGCTGGCTGGACTAAGAGTTGCTCTCAGCTCTGGAGGCAGCTTGCATTCCTTGTCATGTGGCCTCATCCATTTAGAAGCCAGAAACAGTGCAATGAATCTTCTCATGCTTTGAGTCTCTGACTTTCTCTTTGATCCCTGCTTTTAAAGGGCTCATGTGATTAGGTCGGGCCCACCCAAAGAATCTCTCTAGGAGACGGAAGGCGTGGGGGGAAGGCGCGGGCGGAAGGCGGGGACGCGTGGCGCGGGAGGTCCTCCGGCGCGCACCGTCCTCCTCTCTCTGGGTCTCAGAAGTCTGAGCCAGTGACCAGCGGCGGCTGCAGCACGTGGCTCCCTGAGGCCTCGTGTGCCTCCAGCTTCCTCTGCTGACAGAGCTCAGCATCTTCCCACCTGGCAGAAGAGCAGATAATTAGAGGGCCCATCTCCATTTCCACAGAGCAGCCAATTATGGGTGGATTTGATTGGGAGGAAAATCCTGCAAAAATGTCTCTGTACCCATCTCTTGAAGACCTGAAGGTAGACAAGGTGATTCAGTTTTTATGGAATTGAACTTTAAATTAACCATGGTAGACTTTGAGCCGAGTTTTTTTATTTTGAAAGCAGCAGAAAGAGAAGGAAACAGTTGATACTGGCAAATGTTGGATTGGAAGATAAAGAGGGCTACAATCTACATCAGGCTGACCTCTTTAAGGAGAAGCAAGTTATATGGGTATTTCCATTAGAAGACTTTTTATGTCCTGAGCAGAAAGCTAGCTGCCTGGAGATGTAATAGCAAGCTCAAACTGCCTTTTCTGCAAACCCTGCCAATCCAGCAATTCTATCTGAAGCTTCTGCTCCTATCTCTCAAGATGGAAATCTCTATCCTAAACTGTATCCAGAGCTCTCTCAGTACATGGACCTTAGTTTAAATGAAGAAGAAATACGTGCAAATATGGCCATGGTCCCTGGAGCACCAAGTCAGGGGCAGTTGGTAGCAAGAGCTTCCAGTATGAACTATATGGTGGTTCCTGTAACTGGTAATGATACTGCAATCCGCAGAGCAGAAATTAAGGGATTCGGGAAGTCATTTTGTGTAAGGATCAAGATGGAAAAATTGGGCTCAGGCTTAAATCCATAGATAATGGTATATTTGTTCAGCTAGTCCAGGCAAATTCTCCATCGTCGCTGGTTGGTCTGCGATTCGGGGACCAGGTGCTCCAGATCAACGGGGAGAACTG
This sequence comes from Monodon monoceros, assembly GCF_005190385.1. Lineage (NCBI taxonomy): Eukaryota > Metazoa > Chordata > Mammalia > Artiodactyla > Monodontidae > Monodon > Monodon monoceros. Next base: position 111,247,846 of record NW_021703777.1, read on the forward strand.
TGCTGGCTGGAGCTCCAGCCGAGCACACAAGGTGCTCAAGCAGGCTTTTGGAGAGAAGATTACTATGACCATTCGTGACAGGCCCTTTGAATGGACAATTACCATGCATAAGGACAGTACTGGACATGTTGGCTTTGTCTTTAAAAGTGGAAAAATCACATCCATAGTGAAAAATAGTTCTGCAGCTAGAAACGGTCTTCTCACGGAACACAACATCTGTGAGGTCAACAGACAGAATGTCATTGGACTGAAGGACTCTCAAATTGCAGACATACTGTCAACAGCTGGGAATGTAGTTACTATTACAATCATGCCTGTTTTTATATTTGAACATATTATTAAACGGATGGCACCAAGCATTATGAAAAGCTTGATGGATCACACCATTCCTGAGGTTTAGAAGTCACGGCACAGTAGAAACTTCACTGAAGTTCTCCCGTTTACGTCTCTGGCAACTTACCTTTATATTATGCACATGAAGCTTTCTAGGAGCCAGCAAGCATATGCTGCATGAGGACCTTCCTGTCTTACAGTAGGGCTGGGAATCTTACTGTTTGATCTGATATCTTGTTCAGACTTCAAGATAGTTGTAGCCTTATCCTGATTTTACAGTTGAAAGACTTACTTTCATAGACTAGTGTCTTTACTGGAAACCAGATGCTTTTTCAACCCGTGTCATTAGGATGACTGATACAGGCTCAGCTTTGTTGGAACCAGTCACCTTCAATCCTGGGTATCAGGTAGTGCTGTTCATATCACTTTAGTTCTATGGTATATGTGCATTTTTACTGTTACCATAGTACATTTAGAATGATTACTTTTTTCTTTCAGTTCTGTTTGTATAAAACACCAATTAAGTAACACTGGTTTCATTCCATGTAAGCATTATTATACAGTGTATGTAGGCTGCAAGAGACTATATTGACTATCATTACGTTTTAACTACCTTTACTTAATATGCTTGGACTGTCACCTTAACAAACAACGTTAAGCATCTAGAATAAAAGCCAAACTATTGCTGCCTTTCTAAAACCCCAAATGCAGTTCTCTGTTAAACTGAAACGGACACTAGCCCAGAGCAGTGTAACGGTACATGTTGAGCAATAGCACAGCTGCTTAGTTGCATTTGAGATTTTCTAGTCCTTGTGTAATGGAAACTTTTCCTCTAAAAGTTACTGGTATCACTTTCTGAGGAATGAATCACTATATATGTAATGTAAAAATTCTTGTACTAAATAGGATAAACTTTGACTTCTTTTTCATGTGTAGATTAAGTGGGATAATACTTGGTTTTGGCACTTACATGTAACCTAGCTGCTCTGGGATGTCTTAGAATGCTATCCTGGTCATTCGTTCCATTTTCTGACCCCCTCCCTGCAAACAGAATGACAGCGACACTTCATCCTGATTTGTTTTTCCTTCTCTTTGGTTTATGCCTATTCTATTTTAATTGAAAATGTATAAATAAAGTTAGATTTTAGTCTGAAAAAAAAAGAATCTATTTTAAGGTAAACTGATTCTAGATCTTAATTACACTTGCAAAATACCTTCACAGCAAAGCTAGATTAGCCCTTGGTTGAATGCAATAAATGGGAGTCCCGGGTATACTAGGGGCTAGGATACTTTGTAGGGCCACCTTAGAATTCTGCCTACCACAGGGCCAAAAATTTATGTGCATATCTTGATTATTACAGAATGATGATGGGGTTTTTTTGCAGTTGGAAAAGAGGAACTGTTTTCAGTTTATTTTTTATTGAAGTATAGTTGATGTACAATGTTGTGTTACTTTCTGTTATACAGCAAAGTGATTCAATTATATATATAATAGAATATATATATATATATATGTATTCTATTACCTGTTCTTTTCCATTATGGTTGATCATAGGATATTGAATATAGTTCCCTTTGCTATATAGTAGGACCTTGTTGTTTATCCATTTTATAATTATTTGCATCTGCTAATCCCAAACTCCCAATCCATCCCTCCCCCACCTCTCCTCTTCCTTAGCAACCATAAGTCTGTTCTCTATGTCTGTGAGTCTATTTCGTTAATAAGTTCATTTGTGTCGTATTTTAGACTCCACATATAAGTGATATCATATGGTATTTGTCTTTCTCTTTTTGATTTACTTTGCTTAGTGTGATGATCTCTAGTTGCATCCATGTTTCTGCAAATGGCATTATTTCATTCTTTTTTATGGCTGACTACTATTCCATTGTGTGTGTGTATATATATATATATATATATATATATATATATATATATACACACCACATCTTCTTTATCCCAGAATAGTGATTTTGATGTATGTAAGATAAGAAATAAATCTTATGAGCTAAATACAAAATCATTTATAAATTATCAATGTTCCATTTATTATTCAAACATTGTCGGCTCATCAGTAGAACATCAAAAGGTGGGCAAAAAAAGATTTAGTTGTCTTTGATTTTCTTGTGCCAACTTTCAATAATATAAAAACAATGATTTTATTTACATTAAAAAAATATAATTATGAAGATTTAATTGTCTACAGGGAACAATTTGATTTAACAATCTGTTATTCTAATTTATAACTTTTACATGTTTAAATATAGGGTATATGGACTGGCCTTATATATATGGTATATAAGGATGGGTTTGTTCTTTTCCCACTAAATAGGGCTCTCTCTTTTTTTTTAAAGCTAAGTGATTAAGGTGCTTACTAATATTAGCACATGTTGGGCTGTTTTGTAAGACAATCTGTTTCTCTCTATTCCTTGATTCCCTGAGCTAACTTACAGGGTCTCTGGCCCTGCTAAATCACAGATATGGTATATGCTAAGCAATCCTACAGCAACTCCCGGTCACTGTCTCCTAAGTTATACCCCAGAACCTCCCTATTCTGAGCAACAGAATAAATAAAATGCTCTTGCTACAAATTAGTTTTCCAACTAATTTCCCACCCATGGTTTAGATGATATGGGCAAGGTCTTTGTACAAGAACAATCTAGTTGAAGTAATTTTTACTAGCTTATTGTACTGGGCATTTTACCCTTCTCAGAAGATTTTCTGTGATAAAAAAGAAAAGTTTCTTTGGGACCAGGTAAAGTTCTACTTGGTAGCATCATCATGAAGTGATGTCAATAGGTTAGGCAGTCTGAGAGGTCATATGAGGCAGGGTCTCTGCCACAGATTCACCAGAGCTGGCTTCCCTAAGATATCCTTTTATTTCCTCCCAGATAATCTATCAGCAGGAGCAGTAATTGTGATTTGTGTGGATGGGTTCCTTTTAAGTTCTTGACCATATTTAAGTAACTCATCCAGACACACCATACTAACCATATGTCAAATCGTAACTGCTAGTATTCATAATATTCATAGTATTCAGGTATGCAACATGGCATTATTCAATTACAGTCCTATGTTCTTTATTTGAGACATTAGAGTTGTATATTTGGGTCACCCAGACTTCTGAAACCAGTTAATGTAACATACTCTGACTAAAAAAAAGCACATATGGTGGCAAAAGACTGGATAAAGGGCACATAATCACCAGAAAGTTCAAAGCTTCCAAGACCTGCTGATAATTCAAGCTAATGACTATCAGATGGCATTGTTTTCAAATCTTGACAGAAATCCTGACTGTTGAGTGCTCAAGGCACAACTAATCCACAGCTAAACCTCTGGTGTATTTCTTTTTTTCAACAGCTCCCTAGAAACCTGCTAAGTCTTGGTGGTTTTTTGCTCACTCTGAGACTCCACAAAATCTCAACATCTCTGTGGCTATAATAGGCTGGTACTCAGACTAGAACCTGTCTGTCCACCATCCATTACATTACTGTGATGCCTCAGACCAGTTAGTAGATTTCTCATCTTCAAATACATAGAGCATTTCTCAATCGGTTATACCTATTTAACTAAATCCCATCTCTGCCTGAATGAAGGCAATTCCTAATCTTGATTACCTTTTCAAAATACAGTTACCTGGAGGAAGAGAAAGGAAATTACACCAACAAAGATCTTATGTTTGTCCTAATGGCCTTATGATGAGAACCTGAGAGGTATTTAAATTTAATACCCGTTGGGAATTCACAGAAGAGACCTGAATTTAGTGCAAGGATCTTTAATTCATGGAACTATTTGATGGTTCATAAACAAGTATATGTCTGCTCTCCTGTTACCTGGAAGGGGAGGGGACTGCAGTTTTCTTTCATTTTATTTCTCAAATTGTATATTATCATTCCCCAAGGCTGAATCCAAGAAATAATATCCCAGTATATGGGGAAAATAAGCAACTGGATTTCCTTTTTCAAGGGTATACTCAACCTAGCTAACTGTGAGGACTGAACAAATTCTGAAAGCATTTAAACCTTACTGTATCTTAAGTCCAGGAAAGAAAAGGTGGAAAAAAAGATGTGTTTGTATCACTAAACTGTCTTCCATTTTAGCTAGCCAGCGTATTGGGGTATGCCATTCTCAAATGTTGGCATAATGGCTTACATTTTAATGTGTACCTGGGTAATGTAGAAGGAAAAAAGGAAAATCATCCTATACACCAGCACTATTCAATAGAACTTCCTGAGATGATGGACATGTTCTACATCTGTATTCAATATGGTAGCCACTAGGCCAAACATGACTGTTGGGCACCTGAAATATGGTTAGTGTAACTGAGGGACACAATTTTTATTTTATTTAACTGCAGTTAACTTAAACTTGTATTCAAATGTCCACATATGGTTAGTGGCTACCATATTAGCACAGCTATTGACACAAAACAGCAACACTCCATTCTGAAGTTTGGTTCAGAAAGATACATATTCAGAGATACCAAAAATTGGGGGCTGATTAATTACAAATTCTTACTCTATCTTCTAATTTCCAGTAGAGAACTAATCCTTGTGTTGCAATTTCAATATGGCTCTTCAATTCATCCTAGTTAATGATTAATAGCACCTTCTCTAATAGAGTGTGAAAGCTCCCAAAGAAAAATATGATCTTAAAATATACCTCTAATGTACTGTAAGCCACCTTAGACATTTAAATATTTCTTACAACAGTTTGCTTGAGAAGAACATGATGTATGCCTTTAACAGATAAGGATAATTTAGAGCAGCAAAATGTCTAAATGTGCACATTATAAAAATAGGAAAATGATTTACAGCGCAGACTGCGTACTCTTTCTTTCTTTCTGGAGTCCGTGTGTGTGTGTGTGTGTGTGTGTGTATGTGTGTGGTTATTAACTGTGTGGATCCAGGGCAGCACACACTCACTTTCCAGAGCACCCCCAGATTTTAATCTTTTACTTAGCTTTGGCAAACGTACGTGACAATACTGGTGCTTAAAGTGACCACTAAACTAATAAGCACTTTACAGCAACCTCAGACTTCTGAAATGATCTAGAACAAATCAGGAAAGCACTGTAAGTGAAATTAATGAAATAAACAGTAGTTATAAAGTCTGTTTATTATCATTCAAATTGTAACTTGTGACCTCTCCTATTTAAGGGTCATCTTTCTGTGGTATAGTAAGAAGCAACAAAAGCGTATTTCACACATGCCTTTCAAACTAAGTGGCAGTTGCTTCTCCACACTGCCGTCTTCTCCCTGCCACTCTCAGGGCTGTCTGGGTGCTTCACTGTGATTAACCTCTCAAAACACCAGTGCCACTATCCTCCCATTATTACTGTGACTGTCGTATAGGGAAAGTCCCACTTCTCTTTACTGCCCTCTGCCATGAGTTCTCATAACTGAACCAAGAACAAAGGTTACAGACTCAGTGAAAGTTTCATGCTTATCAGAGGGAATTTTAATCTGAAATACTGATATGGGAGGTGGACAGGAAACCCAAGACTGGATGCTGATGTGCAAGGAAATGTGTTATAACCTCTAAAAGATCCTGCATGGGCTGACTGTCTTGCTAGACTTGGCTTTCATCTGGAATACAATCCTTATCTTTTCAAAGAGAGTGGCCCCTTAAAAAATTCACCCCTAAATTCAGGGTTGGTCTCAGGCTCTAAAGTCTGTTTTCTTTCTTCAATAGGGCAATTCTCAGGTCTCAATAACCTACAAGGTCACATTTATTTCCCCATGTCCAAGATACTCGGAATAGTACAGGATGGCTTTTTGTATGTCAAATCAGGGTCCCTTTGTGATTCTACTTCCAGCATGACTGACCTTCCTTGTTTTACTGGAACAGATCCCGGTCTTTTACTGGGTTTTTGTCCCCATACTATTTTCTCAAGTGAAAATGAAAAGAATAAATTTCTGTATTTGACAGCATTTTTCTGATAGTTTTATGGTTTGGTTTTCTGAAATCTGATAATCCTCAAATCCATCCTAATTTACAACTGGAGAATAGAAATGAGCCATGGGATAACAAAGAAACAAAAAAAAGTCTGACAGCAATAACACGTGACAGGTCAAAGAGGAAAAGACATAGGAGCAATGAGAACAACATAGATGTGTGCCAGAATTTTTGGCAAAAAGCAAGATACGGCTTACACATAGTACCAAGTCAAGGATAGGGGGAGGGGAAGGAATGTTTCCATACTGTAGTACAGAACTGTAATTATAAAATAATTATAAAATAATTACCCTGAGTCATCAAGTAAGTTCTTAACTACATTTAATCTACTGTCTTTATTAAGGCAGGGAAGGATATAATAAATTTAATGAAGCTGTCTATATATATTTTATATTGTTACCTCTCATCTTCTGAATAATTTGGTTGTTTCTGAATTAATTTATGTGATTACATCACAGTATTAGCTAGGTAACTTCTGAACTAGTTAAGGTGTTGTCTTTTTCTTACTCTGACTCATGCTGACATTCAAATGATCCTTTTAAGAAGTAAGATTCACTTATTCTTCTTGAAATATATTTGTCTACCAAATTACTATTTAGTAATATTAAATGCATAACTCAGTTACTAAATTGCTATTAGTAATTTGTAAATTTAGAACGTGTAAATATTTGCTAGTTTAATATCTTTCTATGAAGTTGGTTTTAGTTTAATTCTGTAGTTTTGTCCTCCAGTTCTGGACTTCAATAGTATAACAAACATCATGTCATTTATCACGCTCTCGGCATGCTCCAGACTGCACATGTAATTGAAATGGAAAGCAGCTATTGGCTGTAAAGTCTTCTGGGGTGTTAAAAAGCAGACTACTAGCTATATCTTAAACCTGTCACTAATTATCTGACATGGAAATTATTTAGTTTCCCTGTGTCTCAGTTTGCTCAACTGGAAAGACAGGAAAATTTTCTCTCCATCTCGATGTTGGTATAAAAATGTATGTGAAAGAGCTGTATTTGAAATTGACAGAAAATAAATGGTCGTTTTTATTAGTTTCATAGTGGCAGGAATATAGTTTTACCTAATGAGAAAAAAGTTTTCCCCATCATTTTTCCTACCCCAATTCTTTTCTTATTATAGGAATGGGCTTTGGAAACCTGATTGATGACTTTGAACTTACACTTTTAGAGAACTGCAGTAACTGCTAATGGCATCGTCAGGATTATCTAATCCATATGAACTAATGGAAAAGAATTCCGTATCTACAGTAAAGAGAGAATTTTCCCTGAGTCTATCTTTTTTGGTATATGTTTGAAGTGGGGCAAGGTAACAATATTGAAGGGCAAAGAATTACTATTTGATGATAATTCTGCCATTTATGTAATAACAAATGCAACAATTTTTTTGAGAGCCAGATATTGCTAAATGCCGTGAGGGACACTATTGTGAATACAGAAAGACATATTGATGTAAAACTATCAATAGGAAAATACTAAATGGTAAAATGGAAAAAGTTATTTTTCTACTCAAGGGTATTGAGGAAGACTTTGAATTTGAGGAAATATGAGACCTGAGTCTTAAAGACTGAATTGTATTTTAAAACAACAGTGAAGAGTTGGTTTCTAGCTATATATTATAGAATTATATAGAACTACATAGAATATATATTACATATTCTATTTGATATATATATATGTAAAAGAATGGAAATAAATAGCATGTTTATGGAATCATGAGAGATTCAGTGGGTTTGGAAATTCAGCAGGCTTATGAAGAAAAGTTGTGGGAGATAGATTGGAAAGGTGTACTGAGGGAGAAGATTGTGGAAGTATTCTGAATGCCCTATTTATTTTGGATTTTATTTTATGTGTAATGGAGAAATATTGGCACTTTTTAATTGTGGAAGCAAGATTTGTGTGTGACAAGCAGTTTGTATTTTAACAATTCAGTCAGTGCCTGAGTGGATGAGGATAGGGAAAGACACAACCATCTGTGAGGAAACAGAGACTAAGATGATTGCTTGTGGTAAATAGGGAAAAGAGAAGATATGAGTAAGGGTGTTACAGGGAAATGATCAGTAGAACTTGTTGGCATATTGGACATAATGTAAAAGAGAAAAGAGAATCAAAGATGACTCTGGGACATAATAGATCACATAGTTGAGGTAAATGGTGATGTCATTTATTGGGATGAAAAAATCCGGAAAGAAGAGTATGCTGTCAGTATTTCTTGGGTTGTGTTCAAGTGTATCTATCTAGTATGAAGTCTGACTTTTTTTTGGTGGAACTGTTCTGGGTGCTGAAAAAAATAGCCATGATGCGGCTCGGTGATTGGGTTTCTGAAGAACAGTAAAGATATGGGTTTCAGAGTAAAGAAGTTCAGGGTGTCAGAAGGCTCATAAATATTGAATTCATCAATTTATTTATAAGGAATAGCAGGAGATAGGCTGGAGAGGGAGTAATACTTTTTCCTAGGCAACAATTTTTGAAATTTTCCCCTCTGAGTCACATCCTCTAAGTTCGTATTTCTCAAAGCATGGCTACCTGAGTAGCAGCAACAGCAACTTGGAACTTGTTCAAGGTACATCTTAGATCCCACCCATTACCTACTAAATGAGGAATTCGGGGCCTTTGAGGGCCAGAATCTGTGTTTTGAGAATATCACCAGGTGATTCTGATTCACTCTAAAGAGTCTCAATCTTGATTGCACATTGGAATCATCAGGGGATCATTAAAATATACTGATACCTGGACCATGTCCAGTGATTCTGCTATAGACAAGTGTGTGCCCTGGGCAACAGGACTAGGAATTTTGAAAGTTCCCCAGGTGATTCTAATGTGCAACTAGGGCTGAGAACTTTTGTTCCAAAGAGTAATTACAAAGAAATCCTAAGAGGAGTTTTCTTCAACCTTTAAAGTGCAAACCAGCCATCTAGGGTTACTCTTAAAAGTGCGAATTCTGATACAGTAGGTCTGAGGTGGAGCCTGAGAGTCTTCATTTCTAGTCTGCTCCTCTGTGAGCCATGTGTGACCACAGACTACGCTTCAAAGAGCAAAGCTCTAGACCAGATTTGCCAAGCATATATGACACATCTTCTACAGTGTGAAGAAACAAGGGATTAGTTGACATAAGAACTGGTTGCTCAGCAAAAGAGATCAGAAGTGGGAGTAGAAGCCAATAAAATTTACAAACATATTCAATTTTTATAATGTTTTTAGATTGAATTGTCCAAAAATACAAGCACTTTTTTAAAAGACTAGTCTTTTAAATCTAGTATGGGATCAAGCTAGTCTGAAGGGGTCAAAATTAAAATTTTGCAAGTAGGCTCCAAGAGAATCGTTGGATTATCATATTTCTTCCATGTTTTCCTGGAGAGAACGTGGGTTTAATTTCCTAGTATAACATTGATAGTCCTACCAAATGTTATTCTGGAAGGATTACGCCACATAGACTCGTATTAATCTACTCACAGGTCAGTAGGAAAGTATTTGTGTGTTTTCACTTAATAGTAAAAGTCAACCTATAATTTTGGAACTTCAGAACTATGGGGAAAAAGATCCCAAAAGAGGATTATATAGCCTTTTTGGCCATTTTTTTAAGAAATGTGCCTTTGTAGTTTTTTTTTTATATGCACACTTAAGTACATATAGTATTACAATTGGTAAATAATCAGTAAGCTGAACTTGGCATGAAGTTTTTTTTGCTTGCTTTTGTTTTTTTGTTTGTTTTTTTGTCTCTTTTTAAAATTTTTATTTTATTATTTTTTATACAGCAGTTTCTTATTAGTTATCTATTTTATACATATTAGTGTATATATGTCAATCCCAACCTCCCAATTCATCCCACGATTACCACTGCTGCCTGCCTCCACTTTCCCACCTTGGTGTCCATACTTTCATACTCTACATCTGTGTCTCTATTTCTGCCTTGCAGACTGGTTCATTTGTACCATTTTTCTAGATTCCACATACATGCATTAATATATGATATTTGTTTTTCTTTTTCTGACTTCACTCTGTGTGACAGTCTCTAGGTCCATTCACGTCTCTACAAATGACCCAATTTCATTCCTTTTTATGGCTGAGTAATATTCCATTGTATATATGTACCACATCTTCTTTATCCATTCATCTGTCGATGGGCATTTAGGTTGCTTCCATGACCTGGCTATTGTAAATAGTACTGCAATGAACATTGGGGTGCATGTGCCTTTTTGAATTATGGTTTTCTCTGGGTATCTGCCCAGTACTGGGATTGTTGGGTCATATTGTAGTTCTATTTTTAGTTTTTTTAGGAACTTCCATACTGTTCTCCATAATGGCTGTATCAGTTTACATTTCCACAAACAGTGCAAGAGGTTTGCCTTTTCTCCACACCCTCTTCAGCATTTGTCGTTTGTAGATTTTCTGATGATGCCCATTCTAACCGGTGTGAGGTGATACCTCATTGTATTTTTGATTTCCATTTCTCTAATAATTAGTGATGTTGAGCAGCTTTACATGTGCCTCTTGGCGTTCTGTATGTCTTCTTAGGAGAAAGGTCCATTTAGGTCTTCTGCCCATGTTTTGATTGGGTCGTTAGTTTTTTTAAATATTGAACTGCATGATCTGTTTATATATTTTGGAGATTAATCCTTTGTCAGTTGATTCATTTGCAAATATTTTCTCCCAATCTGAAGGTTGTCTTTTTGTCTTGCTTATAGTTTCCATTGCTGTGCAAAAGCTTTGAAGTTTTGTTAGGTCCCATTTGTTTATTTTTGTTTTTATTTCCATTTCTCTAGGAGGTGGGTCAAAAAGGATCTTGCTGTGATTTATGTCATAGAGTGTTCTGCCTATGTTTTCCTCTAAGAGTTTGATAGTGTCTGACCTTCCATTTAGGACCTTAATCCATTTTGAGTTTATTTTTGTGTATGATGTTAGGGAGTGTTCTAATTTCATACTTTTACATGTGGCTGCCCAGTTTTCCCAGCACCACTTATTGAAGAGGCTGTCTTTTCTCCACTATATATTCTTGCCTCCTTTACCAAAGATAAGGTGTCAGTGGTTAGTGTAGGCTTCTGGTGGAGGGGACTGATGCCTGTGTTTATCTCTGGGCTTTTTATCCTGTTCCATTGATCTATATTTCTGTTTCTGTGCCAGTACCATACTGTCTTCATTACTGTAGCTTTGTAGTATAGTTTGAAGTCAGGGAGCCTGATTCCTCCAGCTCCACTTTTCGTTCTCAAGATTGCTTTGGCTATTCAGCGTCTTTGTGTTTCACAGAAATTGTGAAATTTTTTGTTCTAGTTCAGTGAACAATGCCAGTGGTAGTTTGATAGGGATTGCATTGAATCTGTAGATTGCTTTGGGTAGTAGAGTCATTTTCACAATGTTGATTCTTCCCATCCAAGAACATGGTATATCTCTCCATCTGTTGGTATCATCTTTAATTTCTTTCATCAGTGTCTTATAGTTTTCTGAATACAGGTCTTTTGTCTCCTTAGGTAGGTTTATTCCTAGGTATTTTATTCTTTTTGTTACAGTGGTAAATGGGAGTGTTTCCTTAATTTCTCTTTCAGATTTTTCATCATTAGTGTATAGGAATGCCAGAGATTTCTGTGCATTAATTTTGTGTCCTGCTACTTTACCAAATTCATTGATTAGCTCTAGCAGTTTTCTGGTAGCATCTTTAGGATTCTCTATGTATAGTGTCATGTCATCTGCAAACAAAGACAGCTTTATTTTATTCTTTTCCGATTTGGTTTCCTTTTATTTCTTTTTCTTCTCTGAGTGCTGTGGCTAAAACTTCCAAAATTTTATTGAATAATAATAGTGGTGAGAGTGGGCAACCTTTTCTTGTTCCTGATCTTAGAGGAAATGGTTTCAGTTTTTCACCATTGAGAATGATGTTTGGGGGTGGGTTTGTCATATATGGCCTTTATTATGTTGAGGAAAGTTCCTTCTATGCCTACTTTCTGCAGGGTTTTTATCATAAATGGGTGTTGAATTTTGTCAAAAGCTTTTTCTGCACCTATTGAGATGATCTTTTGGTTTTTCTCCTTCAATGTGTTAATATGGTTTATCACATTTATTGATTTGTGTTATTGAAGAATCCTTGAATTCCTGGAATAAACCCCACTTGATCATGATGTATGATCCTTTTAATGTGCTGTTGGATTTTGTTTGCTAGTATGTTGTTGAGGATGTTTGCATCTATGTTCATCAGTGATATTGGCCTGTAGTTGTCTTTCTTTGTGACATCTTTGTCTGGTTTTGGTATCAGGGTGATGGTGGCCTCGTAGAATGAGTTCGCGAGTCTTCCTCCCTCTCATATATTTTGGAAGAGTTTGAGATGGATAGGTGTTAGCTCTTCTCTAAATGTTTGATAGAATTCACCTATGAAGCCATGTGGTCCTGGGCTTTTGTTTATTGGAAGATTTTTAATCACAGTCTCAATTTCAGTGCTTGTGATTGGTCTGTGTATATTTTCTATTTCTTCCTGGTTCAGTCTCAGAAGGTTGTGTATTTCTACGAATTTGTCCATTTCTTCCAGGTTGTCCATTTTATTGGCATAGAGTTGCTTGTAGTAATCTCTCATGATCCTTTGTATTTCTTCAGTGTCAGTTGTTACTTCTCCTTTTTCATTTCTAATTCTATTGATTTGAGTCTTCTCCCTTTTTTTCTTGATGAGTCTGGCTAATGGTTTTTCAATTTTGTTTGTCTTCTCAAAGAACCAGCTTTTAGTTTTATTGATCTTTGCTATCATTTTCTTTGTTTCTATTTCATTTAATTCTGCTCTGATATTTATGATTTCTTTCCTTGTACTAACTTTGGGTTTTGTTTGTTCTTTTTCTCTAGTTCCTTTAGGTGTAAGGTTAGATTGTTTATTTGAGATTTTTCTTTTTTTTGAGGTAGGACTGTATTGCTATAAACTTCCTTCTTAGAAGTACTTTTGCTGCATGCCATAGGTTTTGGGTCATTGTGTTTTCATTGTCATTTGTTTCTAGGTGTTTTTTTGATTTCCTATTTGATTTCTTCAGTGATCTCTTGGTTATTTAGTAGTGTATTATTTCGACTCCATTTGTTTGTATTTTTTAGAGTTTTTTTCCTGTAATTGATATCTAATCTCAAAGCATTGTAGTTGGAAAAGATACTTGATATGATTTCAATTTTCTTAAATTTACCAAGGCTTGATTTGTGACACAAGATATGATCTATCCTGGAAAGTGTTCCATGAGCACTTGAGAAGAAAGTGTAATCTACTGTTTTTGAATGGAATGTCCTATGAATATGAATTAAGTCCATATTTTTTAATGTATCATTTAAAGCTTGTGTTTCCTTATTTATTTTCATTTTGGATGATCTGTCCATTTGTGAAAATGGGGTGTTAAAGTCCCCTACTATGATTGTGTTACTGTCAATTTCCCCTTTTATGGCTGTTAGCATTTGTCTTATGTATTGAGATGCTCCTATGTTGGGTGCATAAACTTTTACAATTGTTTTATCTTCTTCTTGGATTAATCCCTTAATCATTATGTAGTGTCCTTCTTTGTCTTTTGCAATAGTCTTTATTTTAAAGTCTATTTTGAATGATATAAGAATTGTACTCCAGCTTTCTTTTGATTTCCTTTTGCATGGAATATCTTTTTCCATTCCCTCGTTTTCAGTCTGTATGTGTCCCTAGGTCTGAAGTAGGTCTCTTTTAGACAGCATATATAAGGGTCTTGTTTTTGTATCCGTTCAGCCAGCCTATGTCTTTCGGTTGGAGCATTTAATCCATTTATAATTAAGGTAGTTATTGACATGTATGTTCCTATTACCTTTTTCTTAATTGTTTTGGGTTTGTTATTGCTGGTCTTTTCCTTCTCTTGTGTTTCCTGCCTAGAGGAGTTCCTTTAGCATTTGTTTTCAAGCTGGTTTCGTGGTGCTGAATTCCCTTTGCTTTTGCTCTCTGTAAAGTTTTTAATTTCTCGTCGATCTGAATGAGATCCCTGCTCTGTAGAGTAGTCTTGATTGTAGCTTTTTCCCTTTCATCACTTTAAATATGTCCTGCCACTCCCTTCTGGTTTGCAGAGTTTCTGCTGAAAGATCAGCTGTTAACCTTATGGGGATTCCCTTGTATGTTATTTGTTGTTTTCCCCTTTCTGCTTTTAATATTTTTTCTTTGTATTTAATTTTTGATAGTTTAATTAATATGTGTTTTGGCATGTTTCTCCTTGGATTTATCCTGTATGGGACCCTCTGTGCTTCCTGGACTTGATTGACTATTTCCTTTCCTGTATTAAGGAAGTTTTCAACTATAATCACTTCAAATATTTTCTGACTCCCTTTCTATTTCTCCTTTTCTTCAGGGACCCCTATTATTCGAACGTTGGTTTATTTAATATTGTCCCAGAGGTTCTGAGGCTCTTCTCAATTCTTTTTTTTTTTTTTTTTTGGTTGATAATTTTATTTTATTTTATTTTATTTTTTTTTAAACATCTTTATTGGGTCTTCTCAATTCTTTTCATTCTTTTTTTCTTTCTTCTGCTCTGCGGTAGTTATTTCCACTATTTTATCTTCCAGGTCCCTTATCCATTCTTCTGCCTCAGTTATTCAGCTATTGATTCCTTCTAGAGAATTTTTAATTTCATTTATTGTGTTGTTCATCATTGTTTGTTTGCTCTTCAGTTCTTCTAGGTCCTTGTTAATCATTTCTTCTATTTTCTCCACTCTATTTCCAAGATTTTAGATCACTGTTGCTATCATTACTCTGAATTCTTTTTCCGGTCGACTGCCTATTTCCTGTTCATTTGTTTGGTCTGGTGGGTTTTTATCTTTCTCTTTCATCTGCTGTGTGTTTCTGTGTCTTCTCATTTTGCTTAACTCACTGTGTTTGGTTTCTCCTTTTCACAGGTGCATGTTTGCAGTTCCTGTTGTTTTTGGTGTCTGCCCTCCATGGGTAAGGTTGGTTCAGTGGTTTGTGTAGGCTTCTGGTGGAGTGGACTGATGCCTGTGTTCTGATGGATGAGGCCGGATCTTGTCTTTCTGGTGCGAGGACCACGTCTGGTGGTATGTTTTGGGTGTCTGTGACCTTATTATGATTTTAGGCCACGTCTCTGCTAATGGGTGGGGTTGTGTTCCTGTCTTGCTATTTGTTTGGCATGGGATGTCCAGCACTGTAGCTTGCTGGTCATTGAGTGGAGCTGGGTCTCAGCGTTGAGATGGAGATCTCTGGGAGAGCTTTTGCCATTTGGTATTACATGGAGCCGGGAAGTCTCTGGTGGACCAATGTCCTGAACTCAGTTCTTCCACCTCAGAGGCACAGGCCTGACACCCTGCCAGAGCACCATGAACCTGTCAGCCACATGGCTCAGAAGAAAATGGAGAAGAAAAGAAAGAAAAATAAAATAAAGTTATTAAAATAAAAAAAATATTAAAAATTAAAAAGTAAAAAAAAGAAAGAGAAAAGAAAGAAAGAAAGAGGAGAGCAACTAAGCCAAAAAACCAATGCACTACTGATAACAAGCGGTAGAAACTATACAAAAAAAAAAAAAAAACACGGACACACAGAACCCTAGGACTAATGGTAAAAGCAAGACTATACAGACAATATCATACAAAGAAGCATACACATGCACACTCACAAAAAGAGAAAATGGAACAAAATATATATGTAAACTGTAGGAGTTGTTGCACATGTACATGTATTTCTGATGTATTTGCGGGGAGCAAGGTGATCTCCATGTCTCACTCCTCTGCCATCTTGAAGTTCTCTCCCGTTTTTTTCTTCAGTTTGTTTATATGGGGTATCACATTGATTTAGTTGTGTATATTGAAGAATCCTTGCAACCCTGGGGTAAAACACACTTGATCATGGTGTACAACCCTTTTGATGTGTTGTTGGAGTCTGTTTGCTAGTATTTTGTTGAGGATTTTTGCATCTATATTCATCAGTGATACTGGTCTATAATTTTCTTCTTTTGTATTATCTTTGTCTGGTTTTGGTAGCAGGGTGATGGTGACCTCGTAGAATGAGTTTGGGAGTGTTCCTCTGCAATTTTTTGGAAGAATTTGGGAAGGATGATTGTTAGCTCTTCTCTAAATGTTTGATAGAATTCATCTGTGAAGCCATCTGGTCCTGGACTTTTGTTTGTTGGAAGATTTTTAATCACAGTTTCAGTTTCATTACTTGTGATTCATCTGTTCATATTTTCTATTTCTTCATGGCTCAGGCTTGGAAGATTATACCTTTCTAAGAATTTGTCCATTTCATCCAGGTTGTCCATTTTATTGGCATAGAGTTGCTTGTAGTAATCTCTTATGATGCTTTGTATTTCTGTGGTGTCCATTGTAACTTCTCCTTTTTGATTTCTAATATTATTGAGTTGTGTCCTCTCCCCCTTTTTCTTGATGAGTCTGGCTAATGGTTTATCAATTTTGTTTATCTTCTCAAAGAACCAGCTTTTAGTTTTCTTGATCTTTGCTATTGTTTTCTTTGTTTCTATTTCATTTATTTCTGCTCTGATCTTGATGATTTCTTTCCTTGTACTAACTTTGGGTTTTGTTTGTTCTTTTTCTCTAGTTCCTTTAGGTGTAAGGTTAGACTATTTGAGATTTTTCTTTTTTCTTGAGGTAGGATTGTATTGCTATAAGCTTCCCCCTTAGAACTGCTTTTGCTGCATCTCATAGATTTTGATCGTCGTGTTTTCATTGTCATTTGTTTCTAGGTATTTTTTGATTTCCTCTTTGATTTCTTCAGTGATCTCTTGATTATTTATCATTGTATTGTTTAGCCTCCATGTTTTTGTGTTTTCTATGTTTTTTTCCCCTGTAATTTATTTCTAATCTCATAGAGTTGTGCTGAGAAAAGATGCTTGATGTCATTTCAATTTTCTTAAATTTACCAAGGCTTGACTTGTGACCCAAGATGTGATCTATCCTGGAGAATATTCTGTGTGCATTTGAGAAGAAAGGGTAATCTGCTGTTTTTGGATGGAATGTCCTATAAATATCAATTAAATCTATGTGGTTTATTGTGTCATTTAAAGCTTGCATTTCCTTACTAATTTTCTGTGTGGATGATCAGTCCATTGGTGTAAGTGAGGTGTTAAAGTTCCCCCTATTATTGTGTAATCATCGATTTCCTCTAGCTGTTAACATTTGCATTATGTATTGAGGTGGTCCTATGTTGGGTGTGTATATATTTATAATTGTTATATCTTCTTCTTGGATTGATCCCTTGATCATTATGTAGTGTCCTTCCTTGTCTCTTCTAACATTCTTTATTTTAACGTCTATTTTATCTGATATGAGTATTGCTGCTCCAGCTTTCTTTTGATTTCCTTTTGCATGGAATATCTTTTTCCATCCCCTCACTTTCAGTCTGTATGTGTCCCTAGGTCTGAAGTGGGTCTCTTGTAGACAGCATATATATGGGTCTTGTTTTTGTATCCATTCAGCGGGTCTATGTCTTTTGATTGGAGCATTTAATCCATTTACATTTAAGGTAATTATTGGTATGTATGTTCCTATTACCATTTTCTTAATTGTTTTGACATTGTTTTTGTAGGTCATTTTCTTCTCTTGTGTTTCCCAGTTAGAGAAGTTCCTTTAGCATTTGTTGTAGTGCTGGTTTGGTGGTGCTGAATTCTCTTAGCTTTTGCTGTTTTGTAAGCTTTTGATTTCTCTGTTGAATCTGAAAGGAATCCTTGCTGGCTAGAGTAATGTTGGTTGTAGATTCTTCCCTTTCATCACTTTAAATATATCGTGACACTCCCTTCTGGCTTGTAGTGTTTCTGCAGAGAAATCAGCTGTTAACCTTATGGGAGTTCCCTCATATGTTATTTGCCATTTTCCCCTTGTTGCTTTTAATAATTTTTCTTTGTCTTTAATCTTTGTCAATTTGATTACTATGTGTCTCAGCATGTTTCTCCTTGGGTTTATCCTGCCTAGGACTCTGCATTTCCTGGACTTGGGTGACTATTTTCTTTCCCATGTTAGGGAAGTTTTCAACTATAATCTCTTCAAATATTTTATTGGGTCTTTTATCTCTCTCTTCTTCTTCTGGGACCCCTATAATGCGAATGTTGGTGCATTTAATGTTGTCCCAGAAGTCTCTTAGGCTGTTTTCATTTCTTTTTTCTTATTCTGTTCTGCAGCAGTGAATTCCACCATTCTGTCTTCCAGGTCACTTGTCTGTTCTTCTGCCTCAGTTATTCTGCTATTGATTCCTTCTAGTGTATTTTTCATTTCAGGTATTGTATTTTTCATCCTGTTTGTTTGTTCTTTAATTCTTCTACATGTTTGTGCTTTAATTCTTGTAGGTCTTTGTTAAATATTTCTTGCATCTTCTCACTCTTTTCCTCCATTCTTTATCCAAGGTCCTGGATCATCTTCACTCTCATTATTCTGAATTCTTTTTCTTGAAGGTTGCCTATCTCCATTTCATTTAGTTGTTTTTCTGCATTTTATCTTGTTCTGTCATCTGATACATAGACCTCTGGCTTTTCATTTTGTCTATCTTTCTGTGAATGTGGTTTTCATTCCACAGGCTGCAGGATTGTACTTCTTCTTGCTTCTGCTGTCTGCCCTCCTGTAGTTTTAATGAAAATTCAATTCAAATTGTGGCAGTTGAAGGAAACCAATTAAGCTGCCTCCCTTTACCAGTGACAGTAATTGAATCTTTATTTGTGTAATTGGGCCCAGCAATGTCTTAATTAACAAAGGGTTGATCTGAGTCTGAGATGACATCTTACCCTTTGGCTGTTGAATTCTGTCTTCTTCATCAAAAGAAAAATAATCAAACATGTTAGAATGATTAAATAGGAACTCTGCCTTTCAATCTAACCTTTAGGATCCTGGAGTTAGGAGACATGGACATTTCCTCTTGTAAATTACATTCTAGACTGATTAATTGATTATTAAATGGGTGAACTGATCTTGAGTGGAAAAGGGATGAGAGATTAAGTAATACTATTTAGTAAATATTAAAAGGAATTGGTCCAGAAAGTAGTTAGATACCATGCATTCCTACTATGAGTTAACTCAAATTATAAAGCCATCTCCCATTTTCCCAAGGAGAAGGTCCAAAATGAAGTTTGTGGCTTTTTTACTAACTATACCATGTTAATATTTAATTATAAATACATAATTATAAATTAACTTTTAATATTTAATTTCTTAAATAAGTTATAAAATATTCAAATTTACTCATATAATTACCTTATTTATATAAAAATATGCTTTTCCACATTTCTTGAAAATATTTTATTCAGGCTTTTCATATGTATCTTACAAAGTAGTATCATCACCCTCAGAGTTGCTTGTTGAATCCTCTTTGTTGAGAGAACATAATTTTGCCAGACCACATTTTTTGAGATAGAACATGTGTTGGATCAGTATATGTTATTCTCACTGGAAAATTTACCCTGAGAGTATACAATCAGAAAACATTAATACATTATTTTATATTGTCCTATATACATGCATTTATGATCTCCAAAACATAGCCACACTTTCTGCTTTGCTTTTTAAGTAAATTTTAGAAGCCTTGTTTACAATCAAACACTTAAAATTGTGAAGTCATCCCAGTGAGAGTAATGAAGAAATATGTATTAAAGTTTCTTCTTGTTCTTTTCACCAATTTATTCAGTTAATCATTTAATACTAATATTGACATATGTGATTTCAGACTGCTGTGTCTTCTTTCCCAAACTGTATTTGATAAATCAAAATTTAGTAAATTGAGAGAAGGTCTGCCATAACTAGACTTTGTAAGACCTTGGATATAAGATAACTATATCCTCTTATCTGAGGATTAAAATTTTAGGAGGAAAAAGCTTTGGCTTATAATTGAGTATGCCCAGCAATAGTAATAAGGTTCAGTTCATAGAAGTGTTATCATTGTTTTAAAGCAAATTCATACTATCATTACTTCTGAATTCTACATTCAATTTTATTTTGTATTTGTATCTGAAACTGATTATGCTTAGTAAAAATTATAACAGGCGACTTAGGAAATTCTCTAAAGGTGTTCATATATTATATAAAAAGTGATACACACACTACACACTCTCTTGTATTAGACCGAGTGTCCTGTGGAATATACTTCTCCTTTTGTGTAAGGTCTTTTTGCTGAGAGAAGTAAATTATTAGCAATGATATGTGGAAGCAATTTAATTCAACCTTAACCTTAGGGCTTTTCCCTTTAAATGTAGTAATGTCTAAATTTGACCCTATGTTAAGAAATTATGTTTACCTGTATATTATCAACTTTTACTACTGGCAGGAAACAAACCCAAAATTTGTTTTCCACAAGACACATTTTTTATTGATGTGGATGTAACTTGAAACCTGTTCTTTGCTGGGCTCCACTGAGCTCATCCCAGCTGCATGAGTCCTCTCATACCTGTATCCATTCTAAAGGAGGAGCCACCATCTGAGACATGATGTTCTCATGGCAGAGGACAACTGCTTAGATAGGACAGAGCCAACCCAGGCAAAGCATTTAAAGCTTCTATTTGGACAGGTGTATGTCACACCTACTCACACTCCATTGACTAAAGCAAGTCTTATGGCTAAGCCAATGTCAATGGAACAAGAGGGTGTACTCCCTACCAATGGGGAAGCATGGCATGGGTGGGGAGGAGACAAATAATTGTGAGCAAATAATAAATCTACTCTAGCTTGTTAACTGATAACTAACTCATTTTGCTGAGTGTCTTTTAATTTGTAAAATTTGCTTAAGCATCATTAGAATTAAAGCTAATGTAATTGAGTGTGAAGGACATACACTGCTTTTGAGTACCTACAATGGCCATGAAATTGGATGAAGATCAATCACATGAAAATCGTATAAAAGTTGAGAGAAGACACTGAATGTATTTTCTAATGTACTTATAGTTTCTCATGATGCCATTAATAATAATTTCCTTTATGCTTTTTAAATTCTCAGATAATTTTCATGTCTAAGGTCTATTTGGAAGTTTTTCTACCCTGTCAGTGCAGTATCCAAGTCTGGTTCTCTTCCAGCTCTCCTAGAGCTTCTAGGAGGTATTTAATTTCCTTTAGTATTTCTGCTAAAGTAGTTAGACTAAACTCTTTTCTATATATATCCTACAGAACGGATATGTAGCTTCAAGAAGTTAATGTATAGGAAGGTACATAGCATATGGAATGCATTCTAAAAGTCACATCCTTTTTTAGTCCTATGATTTCATTATGAAAATGTTGATATATTTGCTACTTTTAAGAAATACTTTATCGTTAACTTTTGCCATGATGTCCTCAAATTCTTAAGAACAGCTTATCCTGATTTTTCTCATTGTCACTGAAAACCTGGGAGTGATAATGAACATAAGAAGAAAAACAATTTTCCCACCACTTTCTGATGATGTCTCTAAGCCAGTCATATGTCCTAGATTATCAGAGGCAATTCCCATTTAAAATATGCTGCTTCAGGGCTTCCCTGCTTGAGAGTCTGCCTGCCGATGCAGGGGACACGGGTTCGTGCCCCGGTCCGGGAAGATCCTGCATGCCGTGGAGCGTCTGGGCCCATGAGCCATGGCCGCTGAGCCTGCGCGTCCGGAGCCTGTGCTCCACAACGGTAGAGGTCACAACAGTGAGAGGCCCGCGTACCATAAAAAAAAAAAAAAAAAAAAAAAAATGCTGCTTCACTTCCCCATAAGTATAATTTTATATATGACATCTATTTTTCATGTTTTGGTTCACAAAAATATGCTACCCTTGGAGCTTCCGGGTTGGTGAGCATGGAGATTCAGGGAAAGGGGTGCCCTAGGAGATGGCATGAAAGCTCCATGCCCTTTCCCATTACCTTGACCTATGCCTCTCTTCCATCTGGCTGTTCCAGAGTTATATCCCTTTATAATAAACCAGTAATCTAGTTTTGGGTTCTGTTCCCAGGTTATGTGTTCCTTCTTAGACAAATTGACAGAAGAATTAGGAGAGGATACAGAAAGAACAGTTTATGATGATTAAAAATTTGCCACCAAGAAAGCCCCTGAAAATATAGGGCTCACACATATTATTGAACCATTTTTTCTCCAGGCATATATTCCTGGATTTTTCATGGCTATAAGAATCTATCTATCATAAGACTCATGAAATGCATGAAAAATCCATTTGCTTATGAAGCATATGGGAAATATAAGATCCAACAGAAGATAGAAGAAACTCGTGCATAGAGTCCAATTAAAGAATTTGCCAAAAGTTAACAAAGGGCTAGCACTTAACTGAGGAAGAGGAAGAGAAGCAAAAATCTACATAGAAGAAGAAAGTTAAGAGCCTTCCTAATATTCTTTCTTACCAGCGATGGCTTTAAAGTTACATTTGAGAACGCTGACTTTCAAGGAGACCAAGAGAGTGAAGAATTTAAGCTTTTGAATTCACCTGTTTCAAAAATTAGTGAAAAAAGCAAGAAGCAACTAAGATTCTTAGATTCTTCATGAAAAAGGGGAAGAGAAAGAACTGGAAGGAAAACCAAGTGATGCAGAAAATTTTGAGTTCAGATGATAAAAAATATGGGGTTGAAGAGGTCAGGAAGTAGCACAGACTTCTCCACCAGGCGGAAGCAGTAGGAGAGACACAAGGAGAACCAGCAGATGGTCCTCAAGCCCCAGTTATATGTGATCAAAGCAGGAGAAGAACTCGGAAGCTTCAGAGACTGCCACCAACCAGAAGCAGATGAATAAAACCCTTGAAGATCGTTTGAAACTTGAATCAGAAAATGGGACATTGAGTGTATCAGACACTACAATTGGCAGTAAACAATTGACATTCACATTAAAGAGGTCTGAATAGCAGAAGCAACAGGAGACTGAGAAGCTGCACTGACAGGAAAGGAAAACACTTCCTGGTTCAGCAGGTCACCTGAAGTTAAGACACAGAAGAGGATGGCTGTTTCTTTGAATTTGGAAATGATCCTACTTGTGATTTGAAAGGAGGACCTCTCCCCCAAATTGATCATCATTAGAGTACATTAAACACAGAGAGGGGAATGTACATTTTTAATGTTTTGTATAAATTCCAGATGCAACCAAAAAGTTAAAGATTTGACAACTTGTCCCTATGCCTTATGGGTCAGACTTTGAAACTGTACCCCTTCCCCCACCAAAATGGTTAGTGTGTTGCCCCCAGGGTGCTTTTGGTAAGTTGCTGCTCCCTATAAACATGGTCATTTTCCCATGGTTTTAATCAAGTAGGCCAGGTTGTTATTTTTTAACAATGTAATATGTGTGCCATGAAATGGAAGGTTATCCTGTGCTAAAAATGAAGCTTGATCATGCTCTGGGAACTTCTTTTCTTGCAATACCTGCTTCCATTCACTATCCAGTCAGTGGCCCAAGCAGTGGGAGCTGCAGACCACTCTTCCAGTGGCAGACTGAGCTCTCCATTCTTCAGTAGGGAACTGCCGGATAGCACAGAGAGCACCTGCCAACCTTCAGACCAGCCTGGGACCTGGGATTGAGTAGCAGTAAATTTGGGAGCTGGAGCAGTTCATTCATCCTGAAATTCCTCCTTGGTTACAGCTTTTTAAGCAGCCTGATCTTCCTTTTCAGTCTATTTCAGACCTCTGAAGGAGTAGAGATTAGGTGTGACCTCCCATGGGTCAGGAGAAGGTGCCATGTATGTGCAGAGCTTCCTTGGCCAGCATCTACCACATCAGACTCACTAAGTGAGCCCCTTTGTTGTTATAGGGAATGGTCTCTGTCCTTCCTGCTAGAGCCTTCACATAGTGCAGAGGACAGTCTGTGTTATACTGAGCGACTGTAGGCGGGTTAACACAAGATGCCTCTGTGAGAGGCTGGTGGTCAACCCTCGGATCAGTAACCACCAGAAATCATGACCCCCAGAAGGCTGCCTGGATTTGGTTGGTGAATATTCCAGGAGTTAAGCGGCCAGCAGCAGGAGTGGTTCCAGTGACAGCAGCAAACTTCAGCACAGCTCTATCACCAGTAATCTTGGAGGATATGATAACGATATCAGCTGAGTTTTCAATGGCACAAGCTGCCAGCAGAGGCTTCTAAGCTTTTCCCAGTTTCTCTTCATATTTATGATGTAGATGCCACTGCTTTTTTTTTTTTTTTTTTTTTTTTGTAGATGTACTGTTCCATTTGGAAGTCAAGGTTGTTGCCACCTAAGTGGGTTCCTGCTGCAAGGAATTTGTGGACATCCTCCTCCCTCATTAGCAGAATATCAAGGGCTCTGGACATGGTGAAAATTTCCATTTACCTTATGATAGGAACCCAGAACGATGCTGTATGGACCCCTCTGTGGGTAGTGCAGAAAGGTGAGTTGTATTTTGATTTGTATTTTTATTATTATCAACTTGCACATTTGTTTCATGTGTATTGTCGGTTTATATTTCTTCATTTGTGAATTATCACGATGTTTTCCCATTTTTCTTTGGAGACTTTGTCTTTTGCTAAGTTGGAAGCATCCCTTATATATAGTACCTAGTTTCAACACTCATCCTCAAACGTGTTGCTAAAATACTTTCTCAGTTTGGGGCTTTCTTTTTAAAATTCTTTAAAGGTATTTAACAAACAACTTTTATTTGTATTTTTAATAGTTTTTGACCAAAAATGAGGTACTGAAAATAGATTTTCAGGAAAACTAATTTAGCAGTGGTAGACAGGGTTGATTAGACAGGGAAGGCTCAGTTAAGATATCAGTTCATAATCAAAAAGTGAGACAAGTTTCTGCAGTCAGAAGCCAGAGATGGAAACAAAACATAATGAATAAGTATCAGATGCCTTTTAAGGGAAGAATGATAGGAATTGGTTCAATGTAGCATCTAAAGAGATATGAGTTACAGATGATTCCAAAATTTAAGACTAAGAAAAATATATCAGTGCTAGAAACATAAATGTTAGCATGCTGCCCCATTGTTTTTCTCAAAGTTTGTTTTCTTTGATTTTAAGTAAACTGAGTTTAAGGTGACAACAATCTACAAATATGAACACTGAAGAGTTGTTAGGAATTTTTTTCTACCACATCTTTGATAAGCATTCCGAAATAATGAAACTCAAATTCATGTTTGGTTTTATTTCATTATAACCATTATTTGTGTTGTTAGCTAGTGGCCACCAGGTACAGAGGATTTTCTCAGTCTTCCCTCTAACTTACTGCTATGGTTGTGTTACTCCTCCTGTCCCATATTGGTCCCATATTGGTCCCAAGTCACAGGTGTGTGATCTGCTGTGACATGAGACTCCAGTCTCTACTCTGCTTCCATCCCTTCTCCTATGTTCCAGAATTACCACCCACTACATATCTAAGCCCAAGCTTACTACATATGTGGAATCATGGGCAATGGCAAATGGCTTGGCTGATCAGGAGCCTGGAAAGAGAAAGATTAAAAGATCAGGTTCAAGGAGGTCTGAGGTAGAGGCATGTGGATGGACACAGGAGAATGGGCACATGTGGAGAACAAAAAGTAGCACTGATACATTGCTGTCTCTTGGTACAGGACTGTGACATCTTGCTTATAAAAGGTTGTCATAAGAATCCCATAGAGAGGAGTCTCTGCTACTTTCTCTGTCCATCTGACAATCTCTTATCCACAATCCGAAATCCAAAGATTTCTGACACCCAACCGTTATTTTTTTGCAAATTCATTTGGCAGCAGAAGTTTACTTGAACTGACATGATGACAGTATAGTTTTAATTATTATTAATAAAGCCAATAAATTAAAGAGCCCAGATGTCATGTGATTTTTCAATACAATAAGGATTACAATGGTGAGAGGAGCACCCACATTACTAAGAACGCAGGTGGTGGCTCTTTTCTGCGGGCTGGGGCAGGAGAACGTGCTATAAGACTAAGCTCACTGGTAACTAGAAATGAATAAAGTCCCCAAACAATAAAGGCCAGTGGTGTTGCTTAACCATCAAAAGCCTGGTGGGTGCAACTGATCATAATGACCATCATGTCATCTATCACTGTCGCACCAGTGCCTCTTCCTCAGCTCACATCTATGGCTGCAACGAAGATCCTTTACAAACAGCTTATGAAGGGGTTTGGGTTCATGAATGGGTAAGCTGGGGATGTGGGTACAAGACAGAAATAGGTGGCAACAGCACTATAGCCTCATTCAGGGTAAGACAGAGATGATATGAAGTCATCTCAATGAGGAGAGGTTCAGACAGTGCCCTGCTCATCCATTTTGTGTGGACAGAGACGTGGCGCAAGCTTAGAATATGTATGGAATAATGCACAGTGGGAAATGGCTTGGCTGATCAGGGGGCTGGAAAGAGAAGTGTTGAAAGACCAGTTTCAAAGAGTTCTGGGTAGAGACATGGGATTGGGCATCTGAGAATGGTAACTCATTGTGGAGATGTTCATATCACATGTTAATGCCCACCAGAGATCTCCACCATGAAAGCAGAACTAAACATCCTGGTAAATAAAACTGAATTGTCCAGTTTACACAAGCCAGCCTCTGGCATCAGCCACCCTGGTGCTGACACAGTGGACACAGAAAAGAAGTTTCCATGATGACAGAGTTGGAGGCTATGCAACCATATGGGCTCCTACTTGCCAAAGCCACAAAATGTCCAATGTGCCAGCAATAGAGACCATTGCTGATCTGTTCACATGGCACCAACTGGTCACGGGAGGCCAGCTGAATACATTGGACTCCTTCTGTCTTGTAAGGTATAGTGATTCATTTTGATAAGAACAGACACATATTACAGTTAAGGAATAGTTTTTCCTACCCATGATACCTAGGGTCTAGCACCATTGTCCCAGACCCTAGCACCATTGTCCTAAGGTCTATAAAACATGATTCATCACTACAAGACTCCATGTAATATTATGTCAGATCAAAGGAACCATTCTATAGAAAAGGGGGTTTGTAGATGGCCCATGACATGATTCACCAGACATATTACACACAGTGCCATACAGAAGCTTCTGGCCAGATACAGAAATGGAATAGCCTGCTGAAGGCTAAGCTGAAGGTCTCCATCCTTCAGGACTTAGTGTCTACTTTAATTCAAAGGCCTTTATATGATGGTGTGTCTCCAGTAAGTAGAATGTATAAGTCCAGAAACCAAAGTGCAGAAGCAGGATTAACCCCACTTATCATCACTCTCAGTGACTCACCTGGCAAATTTTTGCTTCCCATCCCTGCCACTCTGGGCGCTCTTCCATCAAAAAGAAACATTTCCACTAGGACACAGCAAGAGCCCTTACTGAACTATCAGCTAAGGGTTGCCTCCTAGACACGTCATGTTCCTCTTGCAAATGTGAGTGGAGTTAGCACACTGGTAGGAGTAATTGACCGTTTTTCACCAGTAGAAGTGATAGAAAGCGGGCAGGGAACAATATATCTGATATTCAGATGATCATTGGGGTACCTCTTGGTGTTCCCTTCCCAAGTTTTGGTGGTTAGTGGAAAAGTTTAGTAATATTTTTCTGAGAAGAGCGTGGTGACCTGGGGCTCAGAAACCTCAAGGATGGTGGTCTGGGTCACGCCAAGGAATGATAAATGTTCTTCCCTGAACCTCTGTCTCAAAGTCTGATTCCTGTAGAACCTAGCCTGAGACTGCATGTTTATTTAAGAGCGACACCTCAGACATGGCTGGAAATGTCATGTACTATATGGTATAAATACTGTATTCCTTTTTTAAAATATGAAAAGCTTTTAATTCTAAAGTGTTGTCAGCCCCAAAGTTTTCAGATAAAGGATTTCAAACCTGCATTTACTGAATAAAATAGAATAGGGAAAAGAGGCTATAAGGATTAGATTATGGATCTTTTGTGCATCTTTTATGTTTGCTTATGACCAACACTTCCACACTTTGTCTTCTTTCTTCTTTGCAAAAATCAGTCTTCCTCTACCACTGCCTGACTCAGGAATCTTCCATAAGCCTGGCTTTCCAAGAAGGTTCACTTTTCCTTCTCATGTAATCTCCAAACAATGACATCTAGAAGACCTAATGTTCATCTTTAAATTTTTATTAGATTATATCTTTCCTAGTACAAATATTTAAGTATTTTCCAAGGAATACCCTCCTCAAATTTTCTAAATTAAAAATAAGCAAGTTATCTGCTACTAACAGCCCCGGATTAAAGTTTTCTCTTTGACACGTTACAGAAGTTGCTTGTCAAGGATGAAGAGTAATGATTAGAATGAACACTTACAACTAATGACTAGGATTATACATTCTATCTATATTTCTCAAAAAGATTGCTTCCTTGTAAACACTACAGTGTTTGAAGTGGTATCTGGCATTATAGCTCCATCAAGTGGTAAAATTGACATGAAACTGTAGGATTATATGCTTAGTCTCCAAATGCATTCAGTTTAATTTCCATACTCGAATTCCTATCAAGGCTGTATTTATAATTAAATATCACCTCATTTCAAAACACAACCTGAGCTATTCTTAATTTGGAAATTCTGATGATTTATTTATGGACAAAGATGGAGTATTTAGTTTTTTGGTGGGGGGTAAGGAAACTGAAGAAATCACATTTTCCTACTATTTATTTTGATTCTTTACTATCTGTAAATTACACTTTGCTACTGGAAATGGCTATTGTCAGGCCTCAGGTCCTCACTGACTTTTGGCCAGAGGCAATTCCTTACCACGTGGGCCTCTCCATATGGCTGCACACAATGTGCCATCTTGTTTCTCTCTCAGGGCAGAAGATCCAAGAGAGGAGGAGAAACAGTGAGAGAGCAAGAGCAAAATGCAAGTCACAGTCTTTTTGTGACCTAATCTCAGAAGAGACATCCCACCACTTTCACTGTTTTTTCTATTCATTAGAAATGGGTCCAGTGTGCACTCAAGGGGAGGGAATTACACTGCAACGTGAATACCAGCTGGCAGGGATCACTGGGGGCCGTCTTAGAGGCTGCCTATCAAAGTGCTTTCCTGAAATAAATGCAAACCTGAAAAGCTCATACTTTTAAAAAATTCAAATGTATTATCATTCATTCATAGATACTAATAATTTTATTATTAATAATAGGGTTTACTATGCTCCAGTACTATTTTAAATGTTAACCACATATTTACTGATTGTCAACTCTCTAATCCTTGTAACAACCA
This sequence comes from Monodon monoceros, assembly GCF_005190385.1. Lineage (NCBI taxonomy): Eukaryota > Metazoa > Chordata > Mammalia > Artiodactyla > Monodontidae > Monodon > Monodon monoceros. The sequence goes on from NW_021703777.1 coordinate 111,277,171, forward strand.
TATAAGGTAAGTATTATTATTATTCCCACATACAGTTGGGGAAATGAAGGCACAGAAAAATTAAGAAATTTGTCAGAGTTTGAAACTAGGCCATCTGGCTCCAAGGAGAATATAGTGTTTAATATGCTTTCTACTTGCCGTACAACAGAAATTGTAAATTGAAGATGAGGAACACCACTGAAAATAAAAGTAAAAACAGAATTTCAGCAATGATTCTCAGCTTCCTATTATTCCAACTGATAATTTAAAAATATAAATACAGTGACCCCACTTCTGCCTCACCTTCAATAGCCCTAGTTTAGGCTAATATCCTGGTATAATTGTTTTTTTTTTTTTTTAAACATCTTTATTGGGGTATAATTGCTTTACAATGGTGTGTTAGTTTCTGCTTTATAACAAAGTGAATCAGTTATACATATACATATGTTCCCATATGTCTTCCCTCTTGCGTCTCCCTCCCTCCCACTCTCCCTATCCCACCCCTCCAGGCTGTCACAAAGCACCGAGCTAATATCCCTGTGCCTTGCGGCTGCTTCCCCCTACCTATCTACCTTACTACGTTTGTTAGTGTGTATATGTCCATGACTCTCTCTCGCCCTGTCAAAGCTCACCCTTCCCCCTCCCCATATCCTCAAGTCCGTTCTCCAGTAGGTCTGCGTCTTTATTCCTGTCTTACCCCTAGGTTCTTCATGACATTTTTTTT